>NC_084888.1:2239062-2546875 GCF_958979055.1 Alnus glutinosa
CCTCTGCGACTCTTAGGGATCAGAATGAGACCTTTTCGACCACCCAACCCATAGACTGCCGCCACTAAGTAGTGGCTAGCTTTATTTTCACCTCTACGGGCAATCACGAGTTTAGACCCTTCCCCAAAGGATTTGACGAAATCTTGAACTTTAGGGAAATCCAAGAGAGTCTCCAACGTTGACGCTAGCCAATCAGAGCACTGGATGCTCAAGATGATCGAGTCAAAGAAGTTTTTTCTCTTCTCCACTCGCATAGTCGAAGCCCCCTCCAAAGCCAAGATAGAAAAGGAATTCGACTCCACTAGGAAGTTCCTATCCATCACGGACACTCCCAAACTCAGAAGACCAACCTAGAGAATCTACACATAAAGACCGGCGAAGAAGATCACCCACGCACAATACCCACCGGCAAACAACCCAGCATGACCGAAACTAAACCAACCCAAGAAAGGACCTTTTGTGTCAAGCAATAGGATTTGATATCTTATGGATTTAGATCAACAATCACATACTTGGGCCTTGACTATAGTAAGATCAAACCTGTACCAATTATGCTATTACTCATTCTCTTTGTTTAATGAGGGAAGGTTCTATGCATTTGAAAATTGACTCGGAGGCAAGACTTGAAGCTGTTTAGAATACTTATAAATAGTGTCATGTTATTTAAAAAAATTTAAATCACGTGATATTATATATACTGTTAGATCTTATAAAATCTAATATTAACCATGAAATTGTTCAAGGATAACCATCCCAAAAAAGGTCATATTTTTTCATGTAAACTGAAACGAATAACTTGACAATAAATCCATAACACCAAACGCACACTATGTATTATCTTGATGTTCTATATATGATTGCATCTATAAGGTAGATATAGCACTAGGCACGATTAATATGTAGCAATTCCATACGTACAGTTCGCACATTAATAGTAGATAACAAACCCTCCTTATACTATGTCATAGCGGTGTTATTGATAACATGTAAATAATTTTAAGCGTATTTACGTGCTATCTCGAGGAGACGATGGCAAAGTTCTCTTGGTTTGGAAAACATTGTCTTTTGATCAGCACCCTTAATCTCCACATCTTTAGTGTCATCGTTTTTAATCATCCATCTTTGATATTCCTTAGTTAACGCTAAATTCTCATAGCAAATAACAGAAAGTCGTAGAATCGACCCATGTCCCTCATTTGAGAAATTCTTGGCCTTGGACAAGTCCTCACGAAATAATGATGCTGGCCTTGCTAAAGTCTTGGCCAGCCCAAGATCCTTGAACAAATTACAATGTAATTACTGTTAGAAACGAGTACAAAATTCTTCACACTTGTAATGTAACCACCATCTGTAATGTAATTGTCTTACACGTGTAATGTAACCAAAAGTCTTCAACCTTCAGTGGTTGACACGTGGCAAACCGTTAAATATTAGACGGATGTACCAAGTCCTTATTTTTTCAAAACCCAGGTACCATCTATAATGCGAATTGAAACTGTTGTACCAAAAAAATAAAGTTTTCAAACTACAGGTACCAAATATGTCTTAACCTTTTTTTTAATAGCATTTGTTTCTCAAATGTTTTTTTAATGGTTTAAAGGACACGTGTCGTTTTTAGATGGTGGTTTGTAGGAAATTTGTATCAATGGGTAAGCAAGTCTATGAAATTTTAAATAATAATAATAATATTGCTAGAGTGTGTATACTATATACTTTCTCTTTAGTTTGGGAGAAGGGTCATGGCCACTCCCAGTCCCCCCTTAGCTCCGTCCTTGTGTTGGTTTATGGTTGTGACCAAGTCTATGTTGTACAAGACGATTTCCAAAGATGGTGATCGAGTATAATCCAACAAACGAGGTGAAGGTGATCAATAGCTCCGATTACATGGTCATCATGTTCTCAAAACCAAAGGAGTTGTGCTCCTACCTCCTGGAAATTGCATAAATGTATTCGTAAAATTACATAAATATATTCATGGTCAAAATTTTATTTTATTGCATTTAATGATCTACATAGTAATATATTAACCATTAAATTTTGACCATAAAATAGTTCATCTCTATTTCATAATGTAAATTGAAAAGAATATGACTTCACAATAAATGCATGGCACTAAACGCACATAATGTTTTTATTTTTATTTTTATTTTATTATTATTATTTTTATAAGTACATCAACAAGAAATTACAACAAATAAAAACATAGGACTGGGCAATTAAACAAAGAGCCCCAAATGACCTCTTAAGTGGTGGTAATACAGTGATAGAGGTTTTATTGATAATAGCATGTAAATATTTTTAAGCGTATTTATGCGCTATCTCGAGGAGACGGTGGTAAAGTTCTTGTGGTTTTGAAACCATTGCCATGTGATCAGCACCCTTAATCTCCATCACATCTTTAAGCCCACTGTTTTCAATCATCCATTTCTGAAATTCTTTTGGTATTGCTAAATCATCATCGCACACAACATAAACTCGCTGAACCGACCCATATCCCTTTTTTGAGAAATTCTTGGCCTTTGACAAGTCCTCACGAAACAGTGATCCCGGCCTTACTAAAGTCTTCGCCAGCTCAAGATCCTTCAACAAATTACAATGTAATTACTGTTAGAAAATTCTTCAAACATCTCTAATGTAATTATGTCTTATACACAACAATTTTACAGGCTAAATTGCTATTAATTTAGATAATAAATATGAAAAAGTCTTTATATGGCTTATCTATCTGAGTAGGTTTTGGAGTTTGAACAACCCGCTCAATTGTTAGGATTAAAAAAAAAAAAAAATGTCGATCAAGAAAAGAGAGAGAGAGAGAGAGAGTACCTCAATGGGGCTTAGTTGATAGAGCATGGAGGACAAGAAGTTGGGGCCAAACAAAACTGATGTTAACGGGTGGTTGGCGCTTCCAACGGATGAAAACTGAGTGTCCAACCAGTTCTCTGCTGGGGTCCCCTCAACATACTATTATTCAAGTATAAAAAGACAAGAAGAACAAACTGATAAATGGTGAAAATTGACAAATGGGCCCTCTATTCTAAGAAGTCATTCAAATCGGATTCGGCTACTAGAACACGTGTTTAGGAGAATAGTCATTCAATGAAAATAATAGACAAAGAATAAATAAAATATTAAAAAAAAAATGTATAGCATGTCTATTTTGAGTTAATCATTTCGTGGAAGAGGCATTGTGAGCCGTGACCACCTGATATGCAACAATAGGCATGTCCTTTGTTTGTGCTCGATCTACAAGTCAATTTCACGACCATGACACCAAATTCGTAACAAAATTAGCACGTCATTTATGAGATTTGGAGAGAGAGGGAGAGATCACCTTTGACTTTTCTTTATCGTTCTACGAATTAGATGATAGATTTTTTAAAAAGCTCTGTAAAAATGATAGAAGAAAGACGTTCATACTTTCTCTTTCTTTTTTAGGTAATATAACAAAGCTAGAATTAAATGGTCAGTTCCAGAAAAAAGAAAAGAAAAGAAAAATCAGTTAAGTGGTCAATAAATTCACGAAACAATCTTCAACATATAATTTTCATCTATATGCAAGTATTCTCTTTTATATGAGAAATGATTTTTTTTTTTTTTTTTTTTTTTGACATTTATTGCACATTTCCTGTATATTTCTTTTTAAAATTAATTATTGAATTTGTAGAATCCATAAAAACTTACATGTAGGTTCTATAAATTTAATGGTTGATTTTAAAAAAAGATTTATAAAAGATTCGTGTACATGTAACATATCTCATTTTATATTTTTAGGCAAAAGCAAACAAGAAATGAAATTTGAAATGGGTATATATACTCTATACTTTCTCTTCAGTCCTTTCAATTTTTTTTTTTTTTTTTTTTTCCTTTCCATTTAATTATTCAAAAGAAGGTTACTACAGTGCCAATTATGAGCAGCTTAATTCGAAACATATAATTTCAAATTTAGAAATACCAAATTGAAATACGTACTCGTTCTGCTGTTGATATCGTACCTTATCCAAGACATAGGATGGCTTGTGTGTGGTATCCGGCATTAAGGCGGTGAGGAAAACCCCAACGGCTACCTTCTCTGGGTACTCGTCCATTGCAAGGGCCAAATTCACGCCTCCAAGGCTATGCCCAACAAGAACCACCTTTTCATTTGGAGCAAGTGAAGCCAGAAGATTCAACAAAGGCCGAGTGTAGTCGTAAAAAGTATGAACATCTTGGATTGCCTTCATGTTGATGCCTGAAGCCGCAAGATCAAGCACCGTGACCCGGTGGCCGGTGGCCTCGAGCCGTGGCTTGAGCTTGTGCCAGCACCAAGCCCCAAGGCATAGCCCATGCACTAGAACAAAATGGGTTTGCTCTCTTGAAGCTGCCATTTTTCATTATGGTCTTTCATGTTCTTAGTGGTGCTTTCTATATATAAGTTGTCAAAGTGGCTGGCGGATCTAATTCTGGTCTAAGCTGCTTGATTAACTTTTTGCTGGGTCTCAATTTTGGTAACTAGAAATGGAATGAATGACCCATAAATGACTAGTCTTACTGTTTAATCTAACCATTTATTTTAATGTTTTTTTACCCCTTTTTTTATAATTAAATAAATAAGAAAGAACTACAACCCACAAAAAAAAAAAAAAAAAAAAAAAACAAATATAAGCAACTCAACCGGAACATACAAATTAAGCAAACAAACTAGCACCTCATTGCATCAGAAAAAAAAAATCAAGTAGGTGAAGGTCAAGTGGGAATGCAACCAGGGAAGGATAACATGTAAATAATTTTAAGTGTATTTACGTGCTATCTCGAGGAGACGGTGGCAAAGTTCATGTGGTTTAGAAAACATTGTCATTTGATCAACACCCTTAATTCCCATAACGTCTTTAGCCCCACTGTTTTTAATCATCCATATCTGATATTCCTTAGTTAACGCTAAATTTTCATAGCAAATATCATAAAGTCGTAAAACTAACCCAAATCTCTCATTTGGGAAATTTCTGACCTTGGACAAGTCCTCACGCAACAATGATGCTGGCCTTGCTAAAGTCTTGGCCAGCTCAAGATCCTAGAACAAATTACAATGTAATTATTGTTAAAAACAAATGCAAAATTCTTTAAGCACTTGTAATGTAACCAAAATTCTTCAACAATTGTAATGTAATTATGTCTTATCAAAGGAAAGGGTGATTTTGGTGGAAAGGTACCCCATAGAAATTCTCTGTTGCCGTATATGCTGCCGCCCTTATGACACGTCCTGACCTCAATTTCTTGACTCTAAAAGAAGAGGTACTTCATGCTCTCTCTCTCTCTCAAACACACAAATTACACAGAAAAAAAAAAAAAAAACTGGTTGAGCTGCTGGACCGGGATTTGATCTGAAGAAGATGCATGCATGTCCGCTATTGAGTTGTGATCTACTATCCAATATAAATTTTTTGGGATAATAGATAAATATGCAGTGTCATGATTTTTAAACAGTTATAATTAGGCTGACCCAATTAACCATATTTTTAATCTATTCATATACAATTTGAAGAGCATATTTCTCACAGATAAAACCCTTTGTAAATTAGCGTATCAAATGGCAAAAGATCGGCCTCCATTTTTATCACTTTATTTATTTAATTTTTTTTTTTATTAACTTTTCCAAGGACGAGGATGAATCCACATAGCAAATGGTGGCCTCCTTTAGAGGGTCTTGGGAAATCTTACACACACAACGTACCCATGTTCGCCCAAGGCACAAATCTAGATCCAACAGTTTCTGAAACATGTATTCGAGCTACCCATGCATGTTTAAGGTAGCCTTCTATTATGGTCGCATTTTGCCGTGGTGCTTGATGGATGGTACCGTTTGGAGAGGGCCATGTCATTATCGGCCCTCCCGTTTTGGGACGTGTGCGACACAATCTATGGCTTGGGCTACAATTGGGGGGGTGAATAAGACAACAGGCATTGACCATGTGACTATGACTTAAAGCTAACATATTCGTCTTGATCTTCTGCATGTACATGCTTCTAGGGTCGTAGAACCATTATCTAATAGCTAGCGGAAGAAAAATTGGACAAGACGAGTGGATTTTTCTTAATACCTGTTAGATACGACTGTATTTTCTTTTCTTGTCATTTTTCTTAATACCTGTTAGATACCTGTTATGTAGTTTGATGGAAAAACTGATTTTCATGGTTGCTTTTTTTCTTTTTCTTTTTTTCCTCTATACACTGGCGCTATCAACAACATTAATAGTATCGTTATTTTCTCAATACTATTTGTAGGTTAGTTGCATTAGTATGGTTATTTTTCTTCTTTATATCACCATAAGAAAAAGGGAAATTCCTCTTTTGGTCTTAATTAACAACATTTCAAAAAGAAAAATGATCCCTACACTTATTTCTCACAACAGCCCCACAACAAGCTGACGTTGCTGGTAATATTTTATTATTTTTTTACAAAAGAAAAGAAAAGAAAACAAAAAAATAATAAAATATTACCAGCCACGTCAACTTGTTGTGGGACTGTTGTGAGAAATGAGTGTAGGGATCATTTCTCTTTCAAAAATTGATATGCTTTAGGCTGGTCTAATTGTCTTGTTCATCTTTATATATTTTCATATGTCTTTTGTGTCAAGCAATAGAATTTGATATCTTATGGATTCAGATCAACAATCATATACTTGGGCCTTGAATATAGTAAGATCAAACCTGTACCAATTATGCTCCTACTCATTCTCTGTGTTTAATGAGGGAAGGTGCTATGCATTTGAAAATTGACTCGTAGGCAAGACTTGAAGCTGTTTAGAAGACTGCATATAAATAGTGTCATGTTATTTAAAAAAAAAAAAAAATTAAATTACGTGACATTATATTGAAATTGTTCAAGGATAACCATCCCCTAAGAAAGTCTCATATATTTTCTTGTAAACTGAAACGAATATGACTCAACAATAAATCCATAACACTAAACGCACACCATGTATTATCTTGAGTTCTTGATGTTCTATGTATAATTATATCTTTTTTTATAATTAAATAAATAAGAAAGAACTACAACCCACAAAAAAAAAACAAAAAAAAAAACAAATATAAGCAACTCAACCGGAACATACAAATTAAGCAAACAACTAGCACCTCACTGCATCAGAAAAAAAAAAAAAAAAAATCAAGTAGGTGAAGGTCGAGTGGGAATGCAACCAGGGAATGATAACATGTAAATAATTTTAAGTGTATTTACATGCTATCTCGAGGAGACGGTGGCAAAGTTCATGTGGTTTAGAAAACATTGTCATTTGATCAGCACCCTTAATTCCCATAACGTCTTTAGCCCCACTGTTTTTAATCATCCATATCTGATATTCCTTAGTTAACGCTAAATCTTCATAGCAAAAAACATAAAGTCGTAAAACTGACCCAAATCTCTCATTTGGGAAATTTCTGACCTTGGACAAGTCCTCACGAAACAATGATGCTGGCCTTGCTAAAGTCTTGGCCAGCTCAAGATCCTTGAACAAATTACAATGTAATTATTGTTAAAAACGAATGCAAAATTCTTTAAGCACTTGTAATGTAACCAAAAGTCTTCAACAATTGTAATGTAATTTTGTCTTATCAGAGGAAAGGGTGATCTTGGTGGAAAGGTTCCCCATGGAAATTCTCTGTTGCCGTATATGCTGCCGCCCTTATGACACGTCCTGACCTCAGTTTCTTGACTCTAAAAGAAGAGGTACTTCATGCTCTCTCTCTCTCTCTCTCTCTCTCTCTCTCTCTCTCAAACACACAAATTACACGAAAAAAAAAAAATTGGTTGAGCTTCTGGACCGGGATTTGATCTGAAGAAGATGCATGCATGTCCGCTATTGAGTTGTGATCTACTATCCAATATAAATTTTTTGGGATAATAGATAAATATGCAGTGTCATGATTTTTAAACAGTTATAATTAGACTGACCCAATTAAAGCTAAATCCTCATCGCAAACAACATAAAGTGCAGAACCGACCCATATCCTTCATTTGGAAAATTCCTGGCCTTGGACAAATCCTCACGAAACAATGATGCTGGCCTTGCTAAAGTCTTGGCCAGCTCAAGATCCTTGAACAAATTACAATGTAATTACTGTTAGAAACGAGTACAAAATTTTTCAAACACGTGTAATGTAACCAAAAGTCTTCAACCATATGTAATGTAATTATGTCTTATACACGTGGTCCTTGGATCAGTTGTCCATGGGATGGGGTCATAAAAAGGAGAGAGAGAGAGAGAGAGAACCTCGACGGGGCTTAGTTGAGAGAGCTTGGAAGACAAGAACTTGGGGCCTGTAAACATTGACGTGAAAGGTTCGTTGACACTTCCTTAGGATGAAAACTCGGTGCCTAACCTCTGTGGCATATTTGTAAAATGTTTGTGGATATAGCATTACTTCAAAAAGAATGTCTTAAAATCAATTTCGATCGGTTGAATACTTGAATAATTGATTTCTCCACTAACAAATGGGCCCTCTAAGGAGTCAATCAAATAAGACACTTAGACACGTACGTGTTGATATGTGCTTAATCAATAAAATGGGCGGTTGCTAGTTGGGTTTAGGAAGAGACAATTAAACCCATATGATTACTCATATACGTTGTCACATTTTTTTGTTAGGTTATTGTATTAAAATTGATTATACCTCAAGCATTTACACATACACAAATACGTGTGTCTGTGTGTGAGAGAGAGATAACTCAGATACTCAATTTGTATAGTTATTAGAATCATGTTCATATAAATTAATTGACAAGATAGAATATGGGTGTCAATGATTTTTAATGGATAAGATAGGGAGGTTATTAGAATCAAGTTCATATAAATTAATTGACAAGATTGACAAGATAGAATATGGGTGTCAATTATTTTTAATGGATAAGATAGGGAAGAGTGAAAAATATGAATGTCACGACTAAAACATTGACACCAAATTGTTACGTGTAGTCGTAGTCTTTGTTAGGCATTAGGTATGTTAGAATTATCTGTTAGTATTTTATTATTAGTAGTATTATTTTATTTGTTGCTTTAGTTATAAACGAGTTTTTAGTATTTGTATTTGGTTAGAAGTCTCATATTTATCTCTTTTATCTTTATCTTTTAGGAGTCTTGTTGACAGTAGTTAAGTTGTTGAGTTAGGAGTCAAATAGAAGTTCTATTTCATGTAGAACTCTATTTTATATTGTATTTCGTTTTTTTAAATACTGTTTTGTTATTGAATAAGAGGGAAAATGAAGTAAATTATCAAACCTTGTATTTATGAGTTCCGAGCACCTCTAATTGTTCAACTAGGAAGGTTTAGAATTTCTCAAAAATCCTACAATAGAAAGTCTAAAATTTCTCAAAAATTTTAACATATCTTTTTTTTTTTTTTTTTTTTGTTGATCCTTATCTTGCATTACGTAAGCACGTAACACAAATACCCCAAACTCTTATGCTTAAACAAAAACAAAATAAAATAAAAACTTCAAACTCGTACGCAATTAGTAAAGCATGAATGATTTTTTAATTGTTTTGGAAAGAGAGAGAGAGAGAGAGAGAGAGAGAGAGAAAATTTGTCAGTAATCATCCTTGAGCTTTCTTTATCGATAATTTTCTTTTTTTAAGTATAAAATATCACAAAGTTAGAAGGGAATTTTTTTTTTTCTAATTGGGTTGGAGGAAACACCTGATAATTGTCCTTCATAGTTTTCGTTTTCAGGTTTGTTCTTCTTACTTCTCTCCTTTTACAATTTACACAATCCATCATTTTCTCATCTTCAATTCGGGGGAATGGTAGAGATGTGGCGTTAATAGCATCGTCCATCTGCAAATTAGCTTTTTGCCTTGCGGTTTAGCAATACAAGAGATTGAAGTGATTGAAGAGGCTACCAAGGCAGTGCCTTCCTCACAACTCCGTGTCAGCTGTCATAGCATTTAAAGCTTCAATGCCAAAAAGATGTTCATCTCCCTTCTCTCTTTTCCTTTCGCATGTTAGAGGGAGACATAACAATTGTTATTAGATCGAGTTGGAGGAAGAAGATTTTATGTCTCACTTAAAGTTGAGTGGACATCTCCACAAAAAAAAAAAAAAAAAACTCAATCGAGTGGTCAACAAAATTACGAAACAATCTTCAACATAAAACCTACAAAATGACTTGTTGAATTTTCATTTATATGTCTTTTATACTTTTAGGATGGATTGGTGTAGATCCTTTATGCCTATAGGATACCAGAATATCGAATCATGAATGAAGAAAGCTTACAAAGGTACGAGAGAAAAGCATATCAGTTAGTGATTGTGAGAACCAACTCTTGATTGAAGGGATATCGGTTTTCTACGATGCTTCGGAGATAAAATATTTTCAAGAACAAGCAAATTATAATGAGTTTTGTCTCTATTTACAATCATTTTTTTTTTTTTTTTTTTTATGGATTCATAAAAATTCTTATTTTTATCAACATATATAGCCAATGAGCCATAGCTTCTTCTTCTTCTTCTTTCTTTTTTTCTTTTTTTTTTTAGATTCCGAAAGTCAACATTTCAAATTGATGTTGAATCCATGAGCCCCTTGCATGTAAGAAATACTTTTTTTTTTTAATAGTATATTCTTCTTACATGTTTTTTTTTAATTGTTTAAATGACACATGTCATTTTTAGAAGATGATTTGTGAAAAATTTGCATCTATGGGCAAGCAAGTCTAAGAAATTTTAAATAATAATAATAATATTGTTCAAAGTATGTGTATACTATATACTTTCTCTTTAGTCTGGGAAAAGGGCCATGGCCAATTCCCAATTCCCCGTTAGCTCCGTCTTTGGGTTAGTTCATGGTTGTGAATAAGACTATGTCATACAAGAGGATTTCCAAACGTGGATGATTGAATATAATCCAACAAATGAGGTGAAGGTGATCAATGGCTCTGATTAGATGGTCATCATGTTCTCAAAACCAAAGGAGCTGTTCTCCTACCTACTGGAAATTGCATAAATGTATTCCTAAAATTAAATAAATATTTTCATAATCAAAATTTTATTTTATTACATTTAATGAGACACAGCAATATATTAACCATTAAATCTTGACTAGAAAATATTTCATCTTCATTTCATTTTTATAATGTAAACTGAAATGAACATGACTTCACAATAAATGCACACTAAACACACATTATGTCTATTTTATTTTATTTTATTTTTTTTATAAAGACGTTTGAAATTACAGCAAAAGCTAAAACTAAAAAAGCTTAAACTCAAATGACACAAATTAAAAACCAAATGTAAATCTAAGTTGGCCCTAAAGTCGAAGCTTAGGAGAGAGCTAAAACTAAAGCTATAGCTAGGGTTGGATCTAAACAAGCCTATAGTAAATCTTTGTCATTGACTATTTGAATAGAGGGAATAAATGGGAATGCTATCAGAATTGAACTTGGCTGCGGCCCAATGTGTCACAGAGTGGGCACAAAAATTTGCGTTTCTATTAATTTTTCAGACTGACCACGAAGAATTAGTTGGAATAGAGTCAATAACATTATAAATAGTATTGGATATATGCCAATCCTAGGATATACTAAACCGTTGAAAAGCTAATATAACCACTTGAGAGCACATAATGTCTTTATTAGTAGATAAAGAACCCTCCTTAATACAGTGATTGCGATTTTATTGATAATAGCATGTAAAAAATTTTAAGCATATTTATGCGCTATCTCGAGGAGACAGTGGCAAAGTTCCTGTGGTTTCGAAAACATTGCCATATGATCAGCGCCCTTAATCTCCATCACGTCTTTAACCCCATCGTTCTCAATCATCCATCTCTGAAATTCCTTTGGTATTCCTAAATCCTCATCGCACACAACATAAACTCGCTGAGCCGACCCATATCCCTCTTTTGAGAAAGTCTTTGCCTTTGACAAATCCTCACGAAATAGTGATCCCAGTCTTTTTAAACTCTTTGCCAGCTCAAGATCCTTCAACAAATTACAATGTAATTACTATTAAAAAATTCATGTAATTATGTCTTGTACATTCAATAATTTTACTGTCTGAATTACTATTAATTTAAAAAATATATATGAAAAAATCCTCTATATGGCTTATTTATTTGAGCAGGTTTTGACAATTTGCACACTTGTTAAAATAAAAATTAAAAAAAAAAAAAGAAAAAAAAAAGAAAAAAGAAAAAGAAAAAGAAAAAAGAAAAAAGAAAGAAAGAAAAGAAAAGAAAAGAAAGAGAATACCTCAATTGGGGTTAGTTGATAAAGCTTGAAGGACAAGAAGTTGGGGCCAAACAACATTGACGTTAACGGTTCATTGACGTTTCCAAAGGATGAAAACTGAGTGTCCAACCAGTTGTCTGCTGGGGTCCTCTCAACATACTGTTCAATATAAAAAGACAAGAAGAAGAAATCTCGGTTTGATTGAATACTTGAATAATTGATTCATTTCGGTGACAACTAACAAATATAATGGGCCCTCTATTCTAACAAGTCAATCAATTCGGATTTGGCTACTGGAACACGAGTTTACATGTGCTTAATCTTTTAAATTTATTCGATAATTACAAACTTGATGACATGGATGACGTCTTATTATAGGGCCATCTCATAAATCTAAAAATTTTCTCTAAATTTTATGTTTTTATTTTATGTTTTGCCCCCACTATTGTATTTTTATTTTTTTTATTGACATGCCCACTATTGTATTTTGTGTGTGTGTGTGTGTAATACACAATTTGTATGGTTATTAGGATCAAGTTCATAATATAAATTAACTGACAAGATATATTATGAATGTCATTTTTCAATGGATAAGATAGGAAAAGATTAAAATATGAATGTCAATTGACTTATGCAGTAAAGTGAATAAATGATTCCAATCGACTCTTAAGGCACACTTGGTATATAGAATACTCATTCCACTATGAACAGAAATATGATTCGTTTCTTTCCATAGTCCTTCTCTCATCTTCTTATTTTATAAAATCACAATTGAATTTGTGGGGCCATGTACCCAACAAATTTAATGATAATTTTAAAAAGTTAAAAGTTAAATAATAGACAAAGAACAAATAACATAAAAAAAAAAATAAATAATAAAAAAATAAAAAAAAAATGTATAGCATGTTTATTTTGAGTTAAGCATGTCGTGGAAGAGGCATAGCATGTGAGCCGTGACCACCTGATAAGCGACAGTAGGCATGTCCTTTTAATTTGTTTGTGCTCGAACTTCACGACCATGACACCAAACTCAGTTCATTATCAAAATAGCACACGGCATTTATGAGATTTGGAGAGAGAGAGAGAGAGAGGCCATTCGAAGTAACCTTCTTTGACTTTTCTTTATCGATCGTTCTACGGATTAGATGATAGATTTTTTTAATAAGTTGTGGCGTAAAAATGATAGATCGAAGAAAGACGTGTTCGTACTTTCTTTCATTTTTGGGTAAAAGAATAGAAAAAGAAAAATCAATTGATCGAGCGGTCAATAAATTCACGGAGGAATCGTCAACACATAATTAGTAGCGCAGCTTCGAAACATATAATTTCAAATTTAGAATTAATACCAAATAGAAATACGTATTTGATATCGTACCTGATCCACGACATAGGATGGCTTGTGGGTGGTATCCGGCATAAAAGCGGTGAGGAAAACCCCAACGGCTACCTTCTCCGGGAACTTGTCCATTGCAAGGGCCAAATTCAAGCCTCCAAGGCTATGCCCAACAAGAACCACCTTTTCATTTGGAGCAAGCGAAGCCAGAAGATCCAACAAAGGCTGAGTGTAGTCATGAAAAGTATGAACGTCTTGGATTGCCTTCATGTTGATGCCTGAAGCCGCAAGATCAAGCGCCGTGACCCTGTGGCCTGCGGCCTCCAGCCTTGGCTTGAGCTTGTACCAGCACCAAGCCCCATGGCATGCCCCATGCACTAGAACAAAATGGGTTTGCTCTCTTGAAGCTGCCATTTTTCGTTATGGTCTTTCATGTCCTTAGTGATGCTTTGTATATAGAAATTCTCAAAGTGGTGGATCTAATTCTGGTCTATCTCCTGGGGGTAAAATAAAGTACCATGCGAAAGCTACATGATTAACTTTTTGCTGGGTCTCAATTGGCAACTAGAAATGGAATGAATGGCCCAGTCTTACTGTTCAATCTAACCATTTATTTTAATGTTTTTTTCTTGAAGGTCCAATGGGAATGCAACCAAAGAAGAATGCGGCACAAACTGATTGAAAAAAAACCAGCTGGAGTAAAAGAACGCAATGAATCCATTATCTCTTTCAAGGACAGCGAGTCCAGAGCCCAACCAGAACGGGATAAGGAGAAGCTTAGATTTGGATCGAATGAAATAATTGAAAAATCTTAAGAACAAAGTTATCGGCTCTCCAATCGAGGTAGAAATGAGAGCATTAAATAATATTGCTGGTAGCAGGTAGGCGTCACCTAAGAGAGCCGGCACTCAAAGAAAAACCAGTAGTTCAGTTTCGTTGAGTGAGTTGGAAAATAGTTGTAAGTGTAGTATTATCCATATTAGACTTATAACTCTTTTACAATTTGTAAGCACGTGTCAATATGTGATTAAATGGTATTATTTTTTTTTTTTTTTAAATAACTAACATGTGTCCAACCACATTATTAAAACGAGTAATTCTATTCATCACTCCCGCACCATTTCAATTTTTCAGAATTTATGTGACGTGACCCCTCTTAACATTAAATGTATGAAAATGAGAGACCACACTTCATTACTCGTTACATATGTACGTAGTGGGTACTGATGAATATGTCACCAAGTTGGAAAACCACCATAAGTATTGCATTAATTAACTATCCAAAACAATTAGGCAGGCCGGCATAAATAAGCCATCAACCAGAAGTTATTGGCATTTGGCAACTGGCCGGAAATGAATTGGTGGGTCCATATGATATAGTGCCAAACTTGGATTGGCAACTGGAAATGGATGCCACCGTTCGGAACGGCCGGTTGGCTCTTGAAGTGTCCTATTAGGCATGTACATGATATGGGTACGTAATGGGTCGGCCAGCTAAGGGGATCAGGATCCCCTCAAATATCAAATTCGGGAAGGTAATTGTGAGTAAGCATTTATGAGATTCACTTGACCGGATAAGCAGTTAGGCAGCCGAACTTTTATTTGGTCAGGTAGATCCCATAAATGCTCACTCACAACTACCTGCCCGAATTCTATCAAATTCGGTCAAAGAATTTGAGGGGATCTTAATTCCAGCTAAGGGAAGGTGGCGAACATTGGGAGGATCGAAGATCGATAAGGATTCTCAAATTTTCAAATTACCTAAATTTATGTCGTTATTTGTATTTGAAAAATTCTACTTATTAAAAATTGGATATATTACCAAGGCGTCTGAAAAAAAAAAATAAATAAATAAAAAATAATAAAAAATAAAAAATTATTGAAAAAGATTTTTTCTTCATTTTTAAATAGACGCTTCATCTTTAATAAATTAAAAGACAATTTTTTGCTCGGAGCTTTTATACGACGTAAAGTAGAAAAACCTGATGAAAATATATTCAATAATAACATTTTACCTTTTTAATATGTAGTATTTTTCAAATCATTCGATGCAAAAAAATGACTTAATTCACGTAATTTGAGAATCTACAATTTTGTTGAAATTGTTAAAAATCCTGATCTAGGAAATATCTAGGGGTGACAAGTTAAGTAGCTCAAAAAAAGAAAAAAAAAAAAAAAATAAGAGAGAGAGAGAGGAAGAAGATGGGTTGGTCTTTGCCATACTTGATTACTTGGTGTGATTCGGTGTTGAACCTTTTTGATTTGCACTGATTTTGTCCCTATTTTTCGCGATTTTGCTTGATTGAGATGCTGGTTCATTAAATGTTCTTGGATGTGAATCATAGCCGGCCAGAATTATATACCCAATGAGAAATGATCCCTAAACTCATTTCTCACAACAGCCCCACAACAAGCTGACGTGGCTGGTAATATTTTATTATTTTTTTGTTTTGTTTGCTTTTCTTTTTGAAAAAATATAATAAAATATTACCAGCCACGTCAGCTTGTTGTGGGGCTGTTGTGAGAAATGAGTGTAGAGATCATTTTTCATACCCAATATTACGTGTAAGAAAAAAAAATTGATAATAGTTTTTTTTTTTTCTAATTAAATTTGATAATAATTTGACTATGTACATTGATGGAGTCTACAATCGAAGAAGCCTTCACATTATAATAAGGATATCTTTCATTTATAATATGGATTTAATTGTAATTAGGATGCCACTTTCATACAAGCAAACAACTGATCGATGTGAAAGCATTAATTTATAATATATATGAAATTGCTGATTTGTATCATTTCTCTAATTTAGAAGCCATGACATTATACTAAGGATGTCTTTCTTTCATCCAGGTCAATAACAGCTGTGAAAGTATTAATTAAAAATTAAGAATAATAGAAAAACGACAATGGAGATCTCTACCCTTTTCTGGATTCAAAAGGTAGTCCATATCGCCCGAATAGCAAAATGGAGATCTCTTATAACATCAATCAGTGCAACCCATACCACTTACAATTAAAAATAAATAAATAAATAAATAAAGGTTGAATATAGCAAAGGGTACAGATCGATCTCCAATTTTCTATTATATATCCTCAGTTTTTAATTAATGCTTTCACGTGCAGTTTTTTATTAAGAGAAATACTAGGGGTACTTACAAACTCTTACAAAAAGAATTTACAAGTTGACATGACATGCATGTGGCATTTTATTAACTAAAAAAGTTAGATACAGAATTCCACATCACACTAAATCCAGGTGGTAGCTTCCATGGACGGTTGGCAATGAGCTTGGGACAGATGGACGGTCGGCAAGAGGGGAGAGATCCCGTGAGAGGACGGCATGTGGGTAGCCCTGTGGTCGGGGTCGGGTACACCAGCCGGATCTGAGATCCAACAAACCCACGCCGATGTGTGTGGGTTTCTGGCTGGAAACCCACTCACACCAACATGGGTTTAGTTGGTCCAGTCGGAAACCCAAATCCGTCAGGAGATCTAGCCTTCTCGAACCCAGATCCGGTCGAGAATCAATCGTCCATTCTCGTACCCAGTTCCGACCGAGCATTGAGTGTCCATTCCCGAACCTAGATCCAGCCGGAAACCCACCCCTGTTGTCGTTCCCTTGCTTCGTCCTCGTTGACTGTTCTCCGTTCTCACCGATGAATCTGGGTTCAACCAAATCTACTGGTCGGGCTTCCACCAAGCTGGTCAGGGTTGTGGTCGGCCGGTGTGTTGGATTTCCGACGATGTCTAGGTTCAACCGGCCGGCAACTGGAGGAGAAAACGAGTCTGGAACGGCGACTGTAGGGGAGAAGGGCATTTTTGTATTTTAACATTTATTTCATGTAGGATTCCACATCAGTTTGTAAACTTCTCTTTGTAAAGGTTTGTAAACTTCTCTTTGTAAAGGTTTGTAAGTATCCCTAGCATTTCTCTTTTATTAATTAACACTTTCATTATAATTAGGATGAAAGTGACATCCTAATTACAAATACATCCTTATTACAATATGTTAAGACGTGCCAACATATTTATCACGTCATGACATTATTTATAGTATTAAATGTTGGAAATAATATTGGATGTTGCACAAAATTTTTGTTGAAATAAAATAATATCAATATGAAAATTCACAATTAAATAAATAATTGTTACACAAATAATTTATTGAAAATATTATTGTTGATGCTAGACCATATTAATCCAAAGTTATAATATTAAAATAAATACAATACAAGAGATTAAAAATAAAATAAGGAAAGATCTCACAATGCTATAGAATCACGCAAGAGCGTTGTTCTTAAAGGTTGATTCCTGCCTCCTGGAGTGTATAACTCGGTGTGATTGGATATCTTGACACGCAACCTCCCAGGATTATACTATAACGTCTATCTTCGTTAATGACACACTTCCAAAAACGAAGATCAAATAGAACAACCTTTTGATCAAAGTAGATAAGGGACTTCGAAAAATATTTTTCTTTATTTAGGCCACGTGCCTTGAAACAAGTATTTTGCAACACTCTTTTCGGTGTTCTCAATTCTTTGGTTGTATATATATATATATATATATACATACATACACTTTGGAAAACAAAGAAAATATAATTAAAAACTAAAACTAGACAGAAAGTATAGAGAAAGGCTAAATCTTTTAAAGTTCTTTTTCAAGTTATGTATATACACGTGAATGATATAGTGTATGTATCATAAATGAAAAGTTGATGTTATAACCAAGAAGAACAAAAGCCATAAAAATAAAGAGTAATGATTCACTACCACCTAAATATACAACTTTTCACCACCTTGTCTATGTGGCAAGGTGGTCCTTCACCTTAATTTATTTTTAAAAAATAAAAAAACTCAAAAAATAGTGAGGGACCACCTTGCCACATAGGTAAGGTGGTGAAAAGTTGTATATTTGGGTGGCATTGAATCATTATTCAAAAATAAAAAGCCATGAACGTTATAACGTTTGAAAAAGCCATAAAGACAAACGGTCATCAATGGATAAAAACAGTCAAGGCAATAAAATCAATTAAATCATTGACCGTGTGTTAAATGCTATGACCAAATGTTTGGAGATAAAAAACCGTAAAACAATTTTTAATAACCAAACGGTCACAAAATAAAAACAATATTTTAATAACTGGTAAAACATTTAAAGATGGTTAAAAATGAAATAATGTTTGTAACACATATTACAACAATCCCCCACATGTTACAAACACTAGAATATAAGAAGTTTGAAAGCATGCATCAATGTGGTACTCAAAAGTTTTAACCGCATCTAGAATAAATAAGTAGAAACTTAATCAATCGTGGTAGAGTTAAACTCTTTTAACCAAATTCACAAGTTGACCAAACTTATCACCCCATCCCAACATGTAGGGACTATGGATCCATTAAGAGTTTTTAAACTCATCCTTAATCACTCTGCATCTTGTACTGTCTTACATCATAAGGATGGACTCATCACTGTCTTCTCAACAAGATAATGGATAAACATAGAATGACAGTACCTCGCTATGATCACTTGTGACTTCGTTTCCCATTAAACCTCATTCATGGAATCTCCAATCATAGAGGTTGGGTATCAATCAGTGTCATAATTTGGGTATCAGTCATATCCCCCTCGATGTTTTACTCACCAGCCTTCTCGCTAGTGGCTTGGTCAAAGAATTTATAAAATTCCTTTTTGACCTCACACATTCCATGGAATTTATACCGGTCTCAATAAGCTGCCACACAATATTGTGCACTTTTCTCATTATAGATCTTGCTCATTGCTCGAGCTATGGCAGTCTGTCAATCACAATCAAAACACAAATGGAACTGAATTAGTATATAAAGGCGGCAAATCAATTGATTAATAAACTTCTTAGCCATTCATCTTCAGTTCCTGCCTTTTCAAAGGCAACTAACTCTGACTCCATAGTAAACTTTGCTATACAAGTTTGTTTTGAGGACCTCCAGGAGATAGTCCATACAACCAAAGTAAATACATAAAGTCACATATAGACTTCAGCTCATCTAAATCAGAAATTCAGTTAGCATCACAATATCCTTTCAATAAAGGAGAATAATCATAATATGACAAACCAAAATTAATTGTGCCCTTTAAATATCTCAACAATTTAGAGATAGCATCTCAATGCCCAATAGTAGGATTATAAGTATACCAACTCAACATGTCAACAACATATGCAATATCAGGGCGTGTACAGCTTGTCAAAATATCAAGCTGTCAATGAATTGTACATATTTTTCTTGCATAACATCATCACCGTGATTCTTTACCAAATGTATTTTGAATCATATGGTGTAAACATGGACAAATAATCAAAGTGCTCAAATCTTTTAAGCATCTTTTCAACATGATATGTCTGAGATAAAATAATGCAATAATTATCTCTAAGAACTTTAATGTCCAATATGACATTAGTTCTACCCGTTTATTTTATATCAAATTTATATGCAAGAGATCTTTTAGCTTCATCCACAATATCAATGCTAGTTTATAAAATAAACAAGCTAGTCACCGATATATATAAACAAATAATGACACATTCATTATTGTAAAAACATGTTATGCATTTACTTGCACTATTAATCAAATATGCATTAGACAATATCACGTTGTCAAACTTTTATGCCATTGTTTAGGAGTCTGCTTTAATCCTACAAGAATTTCACCAATTTGAACACTTATGTGTTCTTGAACGAGGATTATAAGTCCCTTGGGCTGCTCCATATAAATTTCTTCACCATTTAGAAAAACAGCTTTGACATCCATTTGATGTATAACAAATTTATAAATAGAAGCAATGGCAAATAACATTTTATATATGCAATTATAGTAAACAGATAATAAGTACTAAATAATCATCATTTGGCATTTGCTTATAGCTTTTAGCTATCAAGCTTGCCTTGTACTTATCTATCATATCATCCAGTTTAAGCTTCTTCTTAAACATCTAGTTACAACCAAGTGATTTGGTTGAAGGAGGTAACTCAATAAATTTTAAATATGGTTAGACATAATTTATTCCAATTCATTATTTATAGCTTCTAATCAAAACAAATGCATCAAATAGATTTAATTGCTTCACAATAACATGTTGGATCATCATTAACAATATAAGCAATATAATTATTACCGAAATTCATTTCTTTTCTAGCTCGCTTGCTTCTTCTCAATTCTTACAAATCATCAATGAATTTATTAGAAGCAACAAATGATTTATGCAATAACTTTTCCTTATTTTTCAAAATAAATACATGCTCAAGAAAAACAACATTTTTTAGATTAAATAATAGTATTGTAATCTAAAACGTCACTTTTGATAGTAGGTAATCTATAGCATGAATTACTGCAAGCATAACCAACAAATTCACAATCACAAATTCTAGAATCAAGTTTCCTTATTTTAGGCTCAGTCAACATAACCTTTGCCAAACACCCCCACACTTTGAGGTATTCCAAGGTAGACTTAATATCTTTCTAAAAAAATTCATAAGAAGTTTTAATAATTTTCTTATGAAGCACTTTATTGTAAATGTAACAAGCCGAAAATTGGCTTCCCCCACGTATTGCTAGATAGCCCAAAACTAACAACTGTAGCATTCATAATTTATTCTCATTCGCTTGATGTAGTCAAGATTTACATGTACAAATCTATTATACCAAATATTAATGAATAAACCAACTAAAAACAGGAAAAAAAATTTCCATTAATAGCACACAAGTGCTATAAGAAATGTGACTTCCATGAGCCAATCGTTCTCTAAGTACGATCTATCATTTTTTTTTTCTTTTATATCAATCACTACTTGTGATTTTGTAAGGAACTTCACTAAATAATTGTTACTGCTTGTAACAATTTTTCCAAGTTTTACCAAGATAAAAAAAATATTTTCAACTTAAGCCACAGTAAACATGCAGAGTATTAGGCTCAACCATATAGTAATCAACTATTACTTGCTCTTTGTTATAAATATGCCATTGTTATCAATCTTACGATATGATAAATTCTCAGATGTTAAATGAGCTCTAACAGGAACATCAATCATCACATATATTTTATTCCTAATCAGCATGTTAGGAAAATTGAAAGTTAAATGATATAGATAAAAAATTAAGGGAAAACTTCAATTTACCCTCATGAAGTTGTCACCAATTTGTAATTCTACCACCGATGTTTCAATTTTGTTAATTGCACCCCATTAAGTATAAAAAATTTTCAATTTAGGGAATCCGTCCAAATCGACCGTCTGAATTAACGAAATTTGTCTCACGTGCCGTTCACGTGCCTGTTAGTGATGTAAACGGACGAGAATGCCCTCATTTTTTTAGCCGTTCTTTTTTCTCAAATAACTATAGAACCCAACCCGTTTCCCTCTCGTGCCCTTATTTCATACTGAGAGATTAAGAGAGGATAGATGCAATAACCAACTCCAATGGGGATTCAAAGGAGAGGATAGATGCAAGCTCGGAGTCCACCCAGACTGTTGCATTGTTTTCACGGCAACGAATATGCTACTGCGAGCGGCCTATGAACGTGAAAATGGCACACACCAGAAAAAATTTCGGAAGAAGGTTTATGGGTTGTGAAAATTGGAAGGCAAGTGCTAATTATTCTCTTCAATTTTAGGGTTTCATTATACATTTGGGTGATCAAAAAATTGTAGGGTTTTTTGTGTGTTTTTTCCAAGCTTATAGTATGATTTTGTTTAGGGTTTATAAAACTGAGTTAATCACTTTAGGGTTCAAAATTTTAGGGTTTCGTCTTTGTTGAAATTTTTAAAGTGTTTGTAAAAATAATTAAAGAATGTGATATGGGTTTTTGATACTGCAATAGTATTGGCTTTGTCATCTCAATTATGTTTCACTTGTGCTGAAATATTGAACCTTGATATGTAGATGAACCTAGTATGTCAACTTTTGAAATTTGATTTGTGTTGTTTTTTGGCAGATTAATAGGGATTGTGGTTTCTTTGAGTGGGTTGATCCCAAAATGTGTGAACATGGTAAGAGAGTTGTTGATCGATTGTTTGAGTGGCATGAAGGTTTGGTGGCAGAAGCTAAACGATGTGAAGGCATGGTTGAAGTAAAAGTTGGGAAGGTGAAGGCCGAAATGGAGAAACAAGTTGAGGTTGTGAAGACTGAAAATCTTCAATATCGTAAAGAAATCGAAATTTTGGATATCAAACATGGAGCAATGAAGAAGAATTACCATACAATGCTTGTGTGTTCATGGATTATGTTTGCACTGTGCTTTTTCTTCGGATATGCAGCCCAAAACCAGCAGGGTAGTACAATTGGTCGTTTGAGGTTGCTATGATGGATGCAAGCGTGGAACAGTGCATGTTTTTTGTTGAAAGTTGTTTTGTGTTGCGATGTATTAAGTTGGAACATGTTGTGGTATCAAACACTCACAAATTTTTGAAGTAATGTGTCAAGTTGTTTTGTGATCAATATGTATGTCAACTGAATTATTTTGAAAGAAATCCGATTGTGCTGTATGCCATCTAATTGGTTATAGTGGCCTAATAACTTTATTTAGTTTAAATAAAACTGCTCAAATACATTCTCTGATTCACCTCTATTATTGAGAAAAATGAATATATAAATTTACAGCAAAATACATTCTCTAATTCACCTCTTTATTCCAAACGGCGAGATCTTGAAACAAATATTTTTTTTAAATTTAATGGAGTGAAATCTCTCTATCTCAGCATTGATCACGCAACAAAAGCAACCTCACCCTATCGCTATTATATGAGGAATTTGATAGAGACATCTCCTAAGAAATCGGCAAATTCTTATCACAAAGGGATACGATGTAAACCATCTGTCCCATTTACAAACCAACGCACAATATCAGACACTCATTTATCATGGTCCCAAAAATGGGGAGCCAAGAGCCATGGACTGGATGTGACTAATACAACGTTTTCAGCCCCTCAACGTTTTTTTTTTTTTTGTTTGTTAAAGAGAAAGAAAAGAAAATTCCTCTAAAAAGCATTAACAAACACAGATTGTCAACGGTGCAAAATGTAAAAACAATTTCACCCTTTCATATTATTTCTTCTGAAAATATATAAGTTGGAACACCTAAGCATTTTTTAGAAAGTGCAAAGTTGGTGCTGAAGATCTATCTACACCAATACAAGTTAAATACGTCGATGATCTCACGCCCCAAAATGGGATACAGAATGAAAAAGGAAAGAAAGACAGAATGGCATAATATCAATTCCACTTCACTGAAAAAAAATACTGACTTTAACACACTAAGGCTGGAACTATAGAAAAGTAACAAAGGGACAATACATGCACCCTGCACAAAGTCATCAGAATTGCTTATTCACCCAAATGAGTGCCACTATGAGAACATTCCCACGCTCTCCATTTAAGAGCCATGGACTGGATGTCACTTTCAAAGCACACAAACTGGGCACATAAATGATATGTGTTACACAAACTGCGCGCATAAATTTCTGTACATTCCAAGTGCATGTCAAAATCGCAAACATTCCAACTACATTTAAAGTGCAAAAAACAATCCAACTACATATGCGTGTCAAAAGACCAACATTCCAACTACATTTAAAGTGCAAAAAACAATCCAACTACATATGCATGTCAAAAGACCAACATTCCAACTACATTTAAAGTGCAAATGCTTGACACAAATGCAAAAACAAATTCAACTACCTAACATGTGCATTAAACAAAAGACCAACTACACACTAGACCAACATTTAAAGTGTTGTTCATAAAAAAACTTTCAAAGGATTGTCTATGAAATTATATCTTCAAATCTGGCTTCCTTCTCTTCCTTTTCTCTTCAGCAATTTCAATTGCTTTTTCAACGGTTACAACTATACGTTTGCCTTTGGTTGCCGTATCAGCAGTTGGATTTGCACCACCTCTTGATGCTGCCCCACTAGTTCCACGACCTCTGAATGCATGTCCACCTCGGGTTGCTGTCCCACCTCTTGATGCTGCCCCACTAGTTCCACCACCTCTGAATGCATGTCCACCTCGGGTTGCTGCCCCAGCTCTTGATGCTGCCCCACTAGTTCCACCACCTCTGAATGCATGTCCACCTCGGGTTGCTGCCCCACCTCTGATTGCATGTCCACCTTGGGTTGCTGCACCTCCTCTTGCTGCTGCCCCACCTCTGATTGCATGTCCACCTCCGGTTGCTGCACCTCCTATTGTTGCTGTCCCACTATCTGACCCACTCCCAGTTAGATCAATATGTATGGTGGGTTTGGATGCAGTGGTCCGAAAAATACTCTTGATCCTTTCGGACTGTCGAGTCCTTGAACCCTTACACCAATAACAAAACACAACAGCATTTATGTAAGCATACTATACAAAGGAAAAAACTAAAAAAAAAAAAAAAAAAAAAACACCATAGAAATCAATGATGCCCCCCGATGCTAGTACATTTAGATTGGCACCACCTCTGGTTTTGGGATGTGTACGAATGCTGGAGCTAGTACTTTGTGTCTGCACAGGGTCAATAGCAAAATGTGTGAGCCAATCAGTTTGCATGTACTACACAATAACAACAAGGATAATAAGACCAATAGCAAAACTCACACTTGCTGGAGGTGGGGTAGGCAACTCTTGACTTAATTGACTCATACTCATTGGACATGCCCTTTTATTATGCCCTTTTCCCTTGCACTTAGAACATGTCATCCTTGCTCCAAACTTCCTAATTCTGAATTTATTTTGCGGATCCCTACTTTCATTAACTCCCCTTTTTCTTAACTTCTTTGGTCTACCTAGGGTCACTCTAGCCACTGGGGGTTCCAACTCCTCATGCTGGGTTTTTATCCATTGCTCCTCACTGGGCATTGGATATATAATTGGCTCGTATGCTTTCTTGTACATCTCCAAAGAATAGAAGTCATGAACATAGTCTGTTGCATCCTTACAACTATGTCGTATAGCAGCACATGCATGCACACATGGGATTCCAGTCATTTGCCAAACCCTACAGCCACATGTTCTTCTCCTCATGTTCACCACAAATTGTTTGCCAGTTGGACCACTCACTTCAAACATGTCATCACCAGCATATAGGGCAACACAGTCCATTGATTCATACACTAATGCCTCCAACTTCTTTGCAATTTTAGGAGTTATCTTTCCAGTCAGCTTTTGAATGCCCTCCCTCTTAGCTTGATATCTCCGCATCAATTTTCTCCTTATCATCTCCAGCATGGTCAAGATAGGCTTATCACGAGCCTTTAAAATGTATGAGTTAAAACATCACAAATGTTGTTCTGCAGAAGGTCAGACTTTGTATCCTCAGTAAACCATGCTCTGGACCATACACTTGGGTCAATTTTGTGCAAGTACTCAAAGGCATCATTGTTCATATTCTTCAGCTCATCCATTACACTCATAAAATCTCCTTCAGTGTATGCAGAAGCTGCAGCCCATAACTTCTGTTTCAAGGCCACTCCTCGATGCCCCCCGATGTCCCTAAAGTTGGCATACAAATGCCTGACACAAATCCTATGGTCTACATTTGGGATGACCACCTCAAATGCTGGCATTAGCCCCTACAAAAATTATAACAATATATTACATTAAGATTGTACAACATTGTAAATTAACAATAAAAAATGAATGAAGTGTAATCATGTACCATAACTTACTTTCTGTCGATCTGAAATAAATGTTGGCCTGCTATGCTGCTCATGGTTTCCAAGATCGGATACTAAGGTTTCCAAAAACCATATCCAACTGTCCTTGGTCTCAGCTTCGACTACAGCATAGGCAATTGGATACATATTATCATTCGCATCTCGTCCAACAGCAGCTAGGAGTTGCCCCTTAAATGGACCTTTAAGGAAGCACCCATCCACCCCTATAACAGGTCTACATCCTTCTAGAAAGCCTTTCTTCATGGCAGCCAGGGAACAATACATTCTTAAAAACTTTGGATTGACCTCAAGCATTGGCCTATCCACTTTCATCACAACACAACTTCCCGGGTTGGTTGATCTCAATGTCTCACAATAGTCCCACAACTTCACATATTGAAGCTCATGCTTTCCAAAAATTTTTCTATTAGCCTTTGTTCTTGCCCTATACATCATGCTTGGATTTACATCCACCCTCCACCTTTCTTTCACTTCATTCTGAATCGCACCCAAAGGCATGTTAGGCTGAACTCTAAACTTGTCTATGAGTTTGTCAGCAATCCAAGTGGATGTGACAATTGAGTTCTTAAATTGCCTGCAACACAAATGTTCACTTTGCATAGACCTTATCTGAAATGTCTCTTCATCAGGCAGCTTTCTGGCATATACTCTATAATTACAATTTGGTTCCTTACACACAACTATACACTTTTGTCTCTCATTCCTTTTAAATGTGATGTCCTTCCCCCTTTTAAGATTAAACATCCTAATAGCCTCCCTAAATGTCCGTATATCTGGGAATTTCATCTCTAGTTCCAAAACTGGATCTACCATGTCAACTGAATGGAACTCAGGCCCTGGAGAAGAGGTTATTTCACATTCTTCATCACTAGGTACTGGTGAGACAAGAATGTCACTTCTACCCATATCAGAGTTATAGTCATCATCAACATCTTCATCAACATCTTCATATGTCATTTGGTCAGCTTCAGTGTGGTCCCCATCTTCACTATCATTATCACTACCCTCTTTACTACTCTCTTCACTACTCTCAACCCTATGATTATCAGGTTGTACATTAGATGGTCCAGCACCCGCACCAACATCAACATCAAATAAGTCTTCATCTTCACTTAACTTATCTGCCCACCAAGGATCATCAAAATTAACCCTCCCTCCGTATTCATCATCGTCTTCACTATCCTCTTCACCACCCCCTTCATTCCCAAAAGACACAATGTATAATTCCAATATTACACGCCCAGTATGGCAAGCAGACAGTGAAAGTACATCATGGTCTGAAGTAATTAAATACAAGCCATCAACAAGATTCTTCCCAGGATCTTTAAAATACATTAAATCCCCTGGCCTATACCCATATTTCTTACATATACCTTCAATTTCAAAATATGATAATTTATCAAGGTCAACCTTCTCGTGATGCACTTCAACTTCACCACCTACATACACACAACCAAACCTCCGATCGAACCTACCCCCATAATGAACCTCAACCACCAATTCACTACTTCCCATCCTATGAGGTCAATGATATAAAACACAATAAGTCACATATATAGTGGAATTAAATAAAAGGGAAGAGTCTTGATAACATCAACCAATATATATATGCATACCAAATCCTATGGGGACCACTTACAGTTTTTACACCCACATGTCACCAACCAACAAAACACAAAGCACTTTAATTTTGAAGCAGCTAAAACAAGAGTCTTGATAACATCAACTAATATATATGCATACAAAATCCTATGGGGACCACTTACAGTTTTTACACCCACATGTCACCAACCAACAAAACACAAAGCACTTTAATTTTGAAGCAGCTAAAACAAGAGTCTTGATAACATCAACTAATATATATGCATACAAAATCCTATGGGGACCACCTACGGATTTTACACCCACATGTAACCAACCAAAGCAAAACACAAAGCATCACATGTCTAACAAAAACCAAACACATAGACTCAGTAAAGGCAAAGCACATGGACCCAACACCACAGAAATTCGTAGCTGTATAAACCCTAAACAAAACACACGGACCCACGGACCCAATAAGTGAAACCAACTTTCGACCTTGAAAAAGACACCCAATCATTGAAAGCAAAATCTGCAACTAAAAGAAAGGCATAATAAACTAACTTCAAAAGGAATTTGATATTCCATAACAAAATACGACAGAATCTCAAATTGCACAAAACCCTAATTTGAAAAGATGAGTCATTTAACATACCTTGGAAATTAACACCACTTCGATTTAATCACGAAACTTTCCCCAACATTGTCGATTGTCGTTTTGCTAGTTGAAGAAAACCCACACAGGAAGGCGAAATCACGAAGGCTGAAAGGAACACGGATAAGGTGTGTATAAACCCTAAAGAAGACGACGAACGGGTCTGTGCTTTTCGGCTCCAACTTTTAAAAATGATGACTTTTGTTCATCTTTTTTCATACAAGTGTAAAAGACACATGTGCGTTGAGAAGTAGGGCATTCTCGTCCGTTTACATCACTAACAGGCACGTGAACGGCACGTGAGACAAATTTCGTTAATTCAAACGGTCGATTTGGACGGATTCCCTAAATTGAAAATTTTTTATACTTAATGGGGTGCAATTAACAAAATTGAAACATCGGTGGTAGAATTGCAAATTGGTGACAACTTCATGGGGGTAAATTGAAGTTTTCCCAAAAATTAATTAGCAAATACTTTTAAAGTATTTATGCTAATCTAGCATTCCATAGCTAACATAAGTGATATGTGCTATTTCTTTTTTTTTTTTTTCAAATAGATCAATCAACATATGCCGCTTATTAGATACAATATTCATATATTATAATTTTTCATCAACTTTAATTCAATCAAGGACCACCTTCATCACTTGATTTTTCTTCTTTAATAAATGAAATTGTATATCATGTTTAAAAAAAATCAAAGCATATGAAACATAATTTAATAACTCACAGCGGAGCCAACGGTTTTACTTCAAGATCCTCCAAAATATGTTAAGTCACCACACACCAACTGGGTGTCATAAAAGACGATCAATTCAGCATGCACTCTAGTCTGCAATAATCTTCAGCAAAATGGTATTCTTTGCACACAATTAGCAATGTTTATTTTTCTTTTACAACATAAATAATCATTCACATTTGTTATAATTAATCGATGTGAATGTTCTCCAACAAACTCAGCACAACAAAATAGAAATTGCTAAGTTCTAAAAATCTATAAAAGTCTCAACTTTTATTGTAAGATTCGTGACCTAACACAAAAAGATTATTTGACAAGCAAATTAAATAATACAAATTTGAGTTCAAATAATTGAAAAATTCTTTTTGTCAAAAATATTTTCACTTCCAATATCTACAAATGAAATCAAGCTTTTCTTCTGACAAATAAATCAGATAAATTTTTTTTCCCAACAGAGTCTTCATCTTTTCAACCACTAATTGATTTCATCTTTCTTGTATGCGAATTGCATACTACAAACTCCAATTGTATTTGACTTCTCATAAGTTCAAATACCATTGTTATCACCTTAATCAAAATATTTGTGCAACCATCAACGTAAATCAACCTTTAAGATTTAAATACAACAATATTAAACCTTAATAATGAAATAGCTAGCAGAAGATAACTAACTAAATTCATTCACTAGTATTTCTCAGCAATTTGTTGGAGAGAAAGGCAAAGTTCATTGGGTTTTGAAAGCATGATCATGTGGTCAGCTCCTGCGATCGATTTCACTTCTTTGGGTGGGCTCTTCTCAATCATCCATCGCTGAAAATCTTCCTTTAGCAGCTCATCTTTATCGCACACTATATAAACCCGACTTACTGACCCGAATTTTTCTTCTGTCAGCAGAGATTCCATTGCCAAGTCTTGCAAGAATAACTTACTTGGCTTCACCAACATTTTGGCTAATTCCAAATCCTGCATTCAATAATTTAATACACCCGTTAAAATCTTTTGATGTTCTTAGCTATCAACTCTAAGGGTGATAATTCGTGTTCGTGTGTTGGATTTGAGTCGTGTTAAGGCTTGAATATAAAACTATATAAATCAATTAGCTCTAATTCGGCCTATTTAACTAAATAGGTTAAACCATCCCTCAACAGCTCGATTAGGGTGTATATGCGAGTGAATATTAACCCCTCACATCCGTTATCCGATATCTACACATACGAATACGGATGCGGTTAGCAAAAACCACTATCCGCATATTCGAATGCGGATAGCGGTTTTAAATTATACAAATATGGTTATAAACCGCATCCGCGTACCCTTTATATATAATATATATTTCTTATATATATTATATTTAATAAATTCACCAAAACAACATTGTTTTGGTGTTTAATACCAAAATAATGTCGTTTTGGATTAGATATAGGTTATGTTTACATTGTTTTGGTTGGTTGTGTTGCTTTCTCATATAATACTTGGGCAAAAAGACAAAATAATATGAAATCAATATATTTTCAAAAAATTCGGGCTTAAAAAAAAAATTAAACAATCTTAAAACACTAAAAATCGGCCTAAATTATTTAAAATAAATTTTAATAAAGACCCGAAGAAAGCCTAAATGATTAAAATAAGTCCAAAAGGCTCATTACATAATATGCTGATTATAGATAATAACTGCGCGGATGCGGTTAGTAAAAAATAATGAGAATATTGCAAATTAATAATCGCATCCGTATTTGCATGTCCTTACGGCTTAACTCTAATTCACTAATTTCGTGTGTCTAGTTTGCGAATAGGGTAAAAATTGTCAAACCCTAGTCGATCAGCTCATGTGAAGTTGCTTACGGCACTCACCTGCGCTTGGCAGTGTTGGTAGATATTGGCTGCCATGAAATTCGGTCCACATATTGCCCAAGTTGGTGGGTTTTCTGGTCCATGATCGAAGGAGAAGTACAAATCCAACAGGGACTCCTTGGGGGTTCTCTCAAAAAACTGGTTTCAAAAAGCCACCAAAAAAAAAATCTTATTTGACGAAATTTTTTTTTTTCCCCTCTTTTCTAAAATAAAAATATTAATAAACAACTCAAAACACAATACATTTACAATATACTCAAAAACAATTTTCACACTTTCTAAAAAAAAAAAACATTTAAAAAAATTAAAAACGGAGTATTATGCTAAATATCATGTTTTTTTCCATATACAAGACTACAAGTTACTGCTAAAATATTGTGAAAGCAGCCAGATTAATTAATGTTGGAGATTCATGTCGATCTGTGCAAGGTTTTACATTGTGAGTACTTTGGTGTCTAAAGAAGCTAGGACTACTCTACCTCTTGCACCAGAGTAGCCGGTGGAAATATAATATTTGGCATAAAGGCTGTGACAAAAACTGCCACTAAGATCTTATCTGGGAAACTCTCCATGGCTAGGGAAATGCCCATGCCTCCATAACTGTGACCCACCAAAATTACCCGCTCGTCGTGTGGTAGAGAAGCTATGGAATCCATCAACGGTTGTAGCGAATCAGAAATGGAATATACCTCATCTAGCCGCCTAGGGTCGACTCCGCTAGAACCAAGGTCCAGGGCGGTGACACGGTGACCAGCTGATTTGAGCAGCGTGGCAACCTTGTACCAGCACCATGCTCCATGGCAAATTCCATGAACCAGAACAAAGTGCTTCGAATTCACCATTTTAATTTCCTTGCGGCTTGCAGTTTGCTATTCTTTTATTTGGTGTAAAAGGAGGCTCCTTTTGGCTTTTAAGGAGTCCGACGACACAAATTTAGATTAAATATAGAAAATATAAAAATATAACATAGGGAAAAGTATACAGTAACTTTCTAATTTTTGTTTAGGTTTTATTTATTTATTTATTATCATTTTTCAAATTTATAAGGTTGTTTTTGTCTTATTGAACATGGTTTAGGGACAAAAAGACCTTGAGAGAATTGGTAGTTTGACAGAAACGTAACAATGTGAAGGTTGTTTGAAAGAGAAATATGTATTTTTTCCTATAAAATATATATATGTAAAATATAAAAAACCTAAACCAGAGAAAGAGTTCACAGAATTTAAGGTAATTTGGCTTAAAGGCCCACGTATATATCTACTTTTAGAGAGTGTTTGAGAGATCAGCTACATCTTGACCTTATTAACTTGTTCCATAATATAGTAAAAATTTATATTTATAGGCTATATAGATGTACAGTACAAAGAATGTAAATCTCGTGATAATGATCAAATTTCTGTCATCATGATATAATGAGTAAATTTTGTTATCATATGGTAAAGAAATTATATAATTTAAGTAGAGAAATAATTAAGTCTAAATAATTCATTCAAGAAACTTTACAAACATTTTACAACGGCGGTTTAATATTTTGGAATTACGTACCAAGTGGCGTCTGCACTTTTGTCATCATTTTTTTTTTTTTTTTTGTCTACCTTATCATCATTGGACTTGCTTTTGAGAATACTATTGTCTTTAATAATTTGATGCGATACATTTAATTATTGTGTTTATTTGTTGTATTATCTCCTTCTGTTTATTTATGTTTTGGTGTTTGGCCCTTATGATTCAATATATTTGTCAAATCACTTTTAATGGTGGCTTCGGCTTTATGGCATCCGTGCCTCGAGTCAAAGGACCCGCATCTTCGAAAGTATTATTCCCGCGTACTTACATCCATAGTTTAAATTTTGAGTTCCTCAAGCTCTTTTATATTTGTGGTTTTTATTTTTTGTTGTGATCGGTTTCTGTTGTAGATATATATATATATATATATTAGAGCATTCTTAGCAGGACCTCTATTTTAAATTTTTCAATAAAATTTAGTGAAATTTTTTTTTTAAAAAAAATCTATTTCAACAAATTCTCTATTTTAGCTCTTGTCAAAATTCCACTTTAAATTTGGCTCACAAATTTCATGAGCTATTTAACTTGTAATCATTTCTCTATCATTTCACTTTTTACTTTTTATTTCTCCTCATTTGTTAGGAGTGGTAGATTAAAACGAATAAAAAATTAATATTTAATTGAAATAGAGAAATATTTGAAGAGTTTGATGTAAGAAATTTGTTAAAAGTAATAGTTAAAAATTAAAATAACAAAAATATATTTTTTAGTTAAAATTTAAAGAGCTTGTTAACAATGCTTTTATCAATAAGGTACAAATGATTTTTTTTTTTTTTTTAAAAGAAAAAAATAATAACATGAGAAAAAAACAACAAGATGGGACAACTATCTTTAAGCTGAGTTGTAAAAGGAGCATCAAGCCAAATAAAGTGTACAACACCAAGCTACTCTACCTAGCCCACCACTGCAAAACGATAAAAAGAGGCTTGAGAATTGAACGGAAAGAGGGGAAAGGAAAAGGAGGATAAGGGAAAGGTGGTGGAGAAAAAGTTGTTTCCACAGTTTGATTGAACAGATCGAGGAAAATAATTGGAAACTGATATGGAAATAATTGAAGTACTCGTGAAATAGGGCAGCCTCATTCTTGGAATCCTTTTTTTTTTTTTTTCTTTTTTTTTTTTCTTTTTTTTTTAAATGTTCATACAAGAGAGGAAGGAGAATTTGAACTAGTGACCTTCACTTCATGAGACATGGTCCTCAACCAATTGAGCTATCCCTTTGGAAACACTTGAAATCCGAGTTAGATACTATTAGAATATATTATTGCCTTTTTTATTAGGACTTATTTTCTACCTTAATTAGTCTAAGATCACTTGCCCATCACTTATAGCCTCTCTATAAATCGAGGTCTCTTGTAATACAAACATATATAAGACTCAACACAATATAGTCCTTAATATATTTCTGTTCTCTCTTCCGCTATTTCTCTCTTTCACATATATTATTTACTTCATATATTTATTTTAACATGATATCAGAGCTATTTAACATAGTTTCATATATTTATTTAACATGGTATCAGATCAAAAGTCTTGAGTTTAAACATTGACTCTGTCATTTACCTCTATTTTAATTAAATATTTCACATATTGAGCATCACCTATGAAAAGGTAGTTTGAGCCTACACGTGAAAGGGAGTGTCAAAGTATTGATTAAGTGATTAAATTTACCTATTCCTATTAGCTTAAACTTTTGGGATAAGTGGTGATTTAACATGGTATCAGAGCCAATTCCTTCCAATTGCCTTTCTCAGCCGATTCATGCCTTTACAATCCGGTTCAAGCCTCCTAAGACCCGATTCAGTGGGTTTTAGGCCTCATAATGAAGACCCGGTTCTGCCTCCAAATTTGTCAAACCGGCCCAAATTCGTCAACCCGGCCATGCGGTTAGACTCGATTCTGCCTCAAAATTTGTCAAACCAGCCCAAATTTGTCAACTCGGCGCAGTAGTTAGACCCAGTTCTGCCTCCAAATTTGTCGAACCAGCCCAAATTCGTCAACCTTGTCCAGCGGTTAGACCCGGTTCCTTGGCCCAGCTGTCCAAGCCGGCCAAATTTCCCTTTCTTTTTCTCAAACTCAATCTTGCACGTTGAGTTTGACAGGAGATGTTATAATATATTATTGCCTTTCTTATTATGACTTATTTCCTACCTTAATTAGTCTAAGATTACTTGCCCATCACTTATAGCTAGCCTCTCTATAAATAGAGGTCTCTTGTAAATAGAAACATATATAAGACTCAATACAACGTAGTTCTTAATATATTTCCGTTCTCTCTTCCGTTCTTTCTCTCTTTCACATATTTTCTCTATTTCAAATATTTATTTTAACATGGTATCAAAGCTATTTAACATAGTTTCATATATTTATTTAACAGATACTAAAATTTGTCTACTGGTATCTCCCAGCAACTTCAAGTAACATTTGGCAGAGTTCCTTGGGCTTTGAGAGCATGACCATATGGGCAGCTCCTCTAATTAAATTCACTTCCTTAGGAGGGCAGTTCTCAATCATCAAACGCTGAAAATCTTCCTGCATCACTTCATCCTCTTCGCAAACTATAAAAACCCGATTGATTGACCCGTATTTCTCTTTTGTCAGCATACACTCCTTGGAAAAGTCTCCCAAGAACATCTTAGTTGGCCTTACCAACATGTTGGCCAGTTCCAAGTCCTGCATGCAAATTAATTAAAGCACATAAATAATTAAAACAATCCACAAAAATATCGTATAGTAGGAATTAAAAGCATGCATGATCAATCTGCTTGAAATGCTTGCCTCTGATTGGCAGTGGGAGTACATCTTGGTCGTCATATAATCCGAGCCAAGGGTTACTGAATCCCATGAAAACTGGGAATCCAAAAAGGATTCTGCAGGGTTCCTTTTGAAGAACTGGTTTCCAACGCCCAAACAAAAGACAGAAAGTAAACACATGAATAAATTAAATATCTCTTCTTAAAGCACTACAATGATATATTAGGAAATGAGTAACTTTTTTTTGTTTTTTACTTCTTGTATGAGAGTTCCTGGTGGAGACTCTAAGCTTGGCATATAGGCCGTGAGAAAAACTGCCATTGAAATTTTTTCAGGGAAGCTCTCCATGGCCAGAGATATACAGAGGCCGGCGTAGCTGTGACCAACCAAAATCACCGTCTCTCCTTGAGGGAGAGAGGCCATGAACTCCATCAACGGCTGCAGATAGTCCCAAATAGAAATGACCTCCGTCAGCTGCTTGGGGTTGATCCCAGAAGCGCCAAGGTCCAAAGCAGTGACACGGTGACCAACCTGTTTGAGCAGGGTGACAAGCTTGTACCAGCACCAAGCCCCATGGGAGGCTCCATGAACTAAGACAAAGTGCTTCACACCCTCCATTATCGGTTTCTCGCACTTATTGCTTGGGGCACTTTCTCAGTTTATATACAAGGATTTTGACCAATAATTATTACAGTAAAAAATCGTGGACGGCGGGAAGAAGGAAAGACGTTATTTTTTCTAGTGCCTTTTTCTTTGTATCTATTATTACAGTGGACGTCTATTTCGACTTTCCTTTCCTTTTAAAGCAAATCATACATGCACGCATTCACGCGTGCACCGTCAACCCCGACCCAGCTCTCAAAAATAAGAATTTTTGTACGTCAAGTATTGTTAAGTGTACATAAAAAATAAAAATAAAAAGAAGAAGAAGAGTGTCTTTTAAAATTATAATTTGATCAATTATTTATTTAATGATAATTTTAAAAATTATTTTATTTTTTTATGAACACTTAATAAACAGTTAATATGCATTTAAAATTACTCAAAAATTAAGTATTATCTTGGTAACGTACACTTTGTGGAATATTGGAAAATATTGTGAGTAATCCTAATTCCTATCCTATATACTCAATTATCTGACTAAAACATTAGCATTCTTTTTTCTTTTTCTCTTATTGAATAGGAAAAAAATGTTACAATAGTGGACATATCCACTTCTAATTCAAAAGAAAGAAGAAGTAGACGATCTAATTAATGAAAAAATGATAGGCTCTCTAACAATAGACTCAGACTAAACTAAAAGAGCGCCGAAGTAATTACAAAGCTTAAAAATTAAATAAGACAAAACTAAACATTAGCATTCATTACTACGATAATTGGACTCATAATCAAAGTGCTAGACATTAAACTAGGCAACATTAGCATCTTTGTTGTTTTTTTGGGCTTATTTGTTGTATCCATCTCCCTCAGTTTACCCCTGTTTTTGTGTTTGGGTCCTTGTGACTCAATACACTTGTGATATCACCTTTAATGGTGACCCCGGCTTTGTGGCATCAGTGCCTCGAGCCAAAGGACCCGCATCTTCGGAAGCATTGCCCCCGCGTACTTTCATTCTTAGTTTAAATTTGAGTTGCCCAAGCCCTTCTGTTTTTTGTTCTTTTAAATTTTCATTGTAATAGTTTCTGATGTACTTATAAAAAAAAATAAAAATAAAAATAAAAATAAAAACTAAACCAGCTACCGTCGGCTCTCTAGAAAGAACCCCACAAACGAGACTCTCCCCTTCAAGTCGAGCACCAGTGCAAGTTTTCTTGTCCTCTCGTTGGTCCCACGTACGCGTCTGACTTGTCCACCTACTGAAACAAAATTTGTCTCTTATACTGGCATGGTAGCATTATTGACGGTTGAAGGAGAGCCAAATCTGCTGCATTAATTGCTTGAGTTCTTTTGGTTTGGCTTGCAAGTTCATGTTCATGAAGGTGTTTTAATTCGGACTTCTCTGGTTCATTAGACAAATCCAGATGATCTTCTTTCTTCTTTTTTTCGTTCAATTTTTTTTGTTTGCCCGAAAAATTAATTGCAACTCCTCCCATCACATGTTTATTGTGTTTTACCCTTTGATTTTTTTTTTCCTGGCCCTGATCGCCTCTGTAAACTGCTCGGCATTTTTGGCACAGAATTTGTCTCCTATTTTTTTTTCTTTTTCTTTTTTTTTTCTCTATTGCATTTTTCGAAAAGAACAAAACGTGTTTCTTCCTTTTTTTTTTTTTTTTTTTTTTGGCCAATCGCCTTGTTGCTATCACCGGCCTCCTCATACTGAGAAGCCACAGCAAAAACTGACCACCCAAAACTAAATCAGTCCATACATTTTTTGTGGCACTTCAAAGGGTTTGCTCTCTTCCCGTTTCTACCAATGCACTGCCGGCCTCCCGAGCCTTTGTTTCTTCTTCTTTTTGCTTATTTTTTTTTTTTTTATTAAATTACACATAACCCTTTCAAACTACCATTCAATTGCCAATGTTCTTCAAACTACCGATTGTATCAATATCTCCATAAGCTACCAAAAAAATGTCAATGTCCCCCAAAAGATCAAAAAAAATGACCTTATAATTTTTTTCAATAAAACAATTTTTATTTTTTTTTTAGGAGGAAGGTCACAAGCGATATATCTTTCTATTTTAATCTGACACTTTATTTTTTTCAAAATGATTTGTGGTAGTTATAATACTTTTTCACCCAATAAAAATTGCCCTAATGATTCTTAGAATTCGGCCTTCTTCATGGACACCATTTTAGTTCAAGCTGATTAAACCATGATGATTTTTGTAAACAATTTTTTTCCTTGAATTTTACAATATTGATCCAATACCAATCCAGTCATCACATCCCACATTTCCATTTGATTGAAAGCTATGCACTTTAGAGTCATCCTTCTTTTTCTTCCTCTTTTCTTTTCTTTTTTCTTCTTCTTCTTCTTCTTCTTCTTCTTCTTCTTCTTTTTTTCTTTTTTTCTTTTTTTTTTTTACTCTAGACGAAGTAGGGAAAAGGTTACAACAGATTGCCTTTCTCACTCTTAATCCAAAAAGAAGAGAAAGTAGAAGACCTGAAAAAAGGAGGCGAGGTCCTCAATAATGAACCCAAAATAAATTTTTTTTAAAAAAAAAAAAAAAATTGTGCAGAAAAATAGAAAATGGATAAAAAAAAATGACTCGGTCATTTCAATAAGGACAGCATAAAGCAGTACTAACACCAAATCAGAGGGCATAGGTAAGGGCCCTCTGAAAATTTATGAGACTCATACTTCAGAATTTCCTTTTTTAACAGAAAAAATTGTGAATAGAAGGGTGATAAAAGAATAAGATTCTCTTTCATGATTTGAGTCCACAATAGAGGGGAAATGGACTTATAAGCCTTGAGAGGCAATAAAGGGGAAGTGTGTCTAGTATTGATAATTATTGTTCACAACATACCCTTGGCCATAGCACTTATACAACATCAAGGAAGCAATTTACAACATCTTGATAGCCTTAAAATTTAGCTTCAGGAGTGAGTGTCAATATGACACCATCTTTGAATGAAACGGGAGAAATATTTAGTGTCTGAACTAGTTTGGTTATATTCATGGATATGTCGGCTGGGGACTTGACGCCTCGATCAACCTGGAGAATTATTTCCAAAAAAAAAAAAGCGGTTTAAATTGACTGGAACAAGGAAAACTAAATTCTCACAAAATGCACATGTAGAGAGGAAGCTGGTGCTTAGCAAAAAGAGCAATTGAAATTATCAGGAGCTACAAAATATTATACATGTCCATCCAAAAGGGCAAGCTGACACTTCGGTGGTCAGGGTGTGAAATGAAGAACTGATGGATAAGTATCAAGGCCTCAACAAAAGAAAAGGCATGTTAAAAAGTTTGCTTCTCAGGCATTGTAACATTTTAGAATAATTCGTGAGTGCTAAACATACCGATGATGCAGACACTGGTTTGATCAATGCGGTGTCGTATCCTCTGGCATGTGCCACAGCCTCGGCCATTTGTACACGGGATACCCTATCGGGTCCACCAACGTTTAGCAGCAACTGCATTTGCTTACCCTCTGGCACAAGCATCATGAAGTCATTAAAGTGAAACTCAGCATATTGAGAGAGAGATAGACAGAGACAGAGTACAGAGGTCAAAGCAGAAGGTTGGCAACATCCCGAAGTGGCACAATCAGCAATGGAAAATTCATAAGCAACCGATGTTGTTTAAGAGTAAATCAATGTAAGAACCAAATGGATGGTGATGTACAAAGAACATTTTGTAGTTTATCATCTATACTACCAGTACTTTAGCTTTGATACTATAAATTATACCTGACACCCATCTGCTTGTCAAAGCTTGTATGATACTCACAACATCCTTGACATAAACTGGGCAGCGAAACTCGTCATGAAAGAACTCCGCTTTTTCTCCTTTGGAAAGGACACCATCCATCCACTGCATCAATTAGGTGCCACATTGTTGGCAATATAAAAAATAATCATAGTTTCCCATTTATTGATTGTTTTCTTTAACTAGAAAATGTAATTATAATCTGTCTGTATAATTACAAATCCTATCAAAAGAACCCCCCCCACCCAAAAAAAAAAAGACAGCCTCTCTGTCTCAACGCTACACAATGAAAACAGCAACTTGAAAGTTCAATAATGACAATAATGTCAAGGTTTCCATTTCCTCGTACCACTTAACTCCATTTTCGTAAAGAATAAATCAATTTTCTGGTATATCCTGTTGAAGTTTCCATTGGATGAGATTGACAATTTACATGAACATTAACCAGTGCTTATAGTATTATCTGTTTTGTCGCCATATGATCAATTCTACTATCTGCATCTCTCACCTTTTGTTACTTTTGGCTTGATAAGTTCCGAGAATCTTTACAAAGAAATAATCTTATACCTGAAACTTCTTACTTTATCATCTCAGTCACAAACCTCTTAGACAAGAATAGTGAACAGTACAACTTAATTTTGGTTTGCAACTTTAACCGAGTAAATTCTGCATCAGTGCTCAGTTGAAAGCTAAAAATTTCCCCAAAAACAAATCTTAAATAAGTCAAAACATTACTTTTTCTAGCATGCAGAAGACCAAGGTAACCCGATCTGGTTGCCTATGACTGCTTTTCATCCTCTTTTCTAACTTTTCTCTATTTTAGGACATAGAACTGGTAAATTATATCAGTTTTGAACCATTCCACTCCTGACACATCCAAAATTATATATAAACCAAAAAAGAGGCATAAAGTTGGAAGATGCAAGAGTTTAAACATGGGAAATGATGGGGATTATGAATAAATGCCACTTTCATAAATAAATTAGGCCGTATTAGAGACAGGATGAAGGTTGCAGAACTTCATGGACAAACTAAATAGTGAAAACAAGAATAGGAGAACCAGAAAACTAATACATTTGCTTAGAACAGGGGCGGAACTACAATTTTTTTATGGGGAAAGGGGGGGGGGGGGGGGACAAAACTAAAAAAATAAAACTTTTGAGGGTAAAAATTAATTTTGAGGGGCCCATTTCATAAAAATACCTAAAATTTAGAAGAAGAAAAATTCAAAATTTTGTGACATTTTTAAATTTTGGCAGGGCCCAGAACCCCTTGAGGCTAGGGGTGGTTCCTCCCCTGGCTTAGAACATAGCAGTGCGTGACAATCACCAGGTTCAAAAAGGCAAATTATATTCTTCCCCTTATTTATAAAGTCCCTATATTTAGTAGTCTCTAATCAGATGCATTTCTTAGCCAACAAACTTGTAGATGTACATTACAAGGTCTGCATTCTGGATACATACCTGAATTGGAAGAGATCTTGGAACAGCTGAGATAGTCTGTGGCCCAAAAATGATACTGCTTCTCAGTATAGCAAAATTCAAGCATTTTTCAGATACAAGCTGCTCTGCTGCCACCTTTGATTTCCCATAAACATTCACAGGAACAGTTTCGTCTTCTTCCTTGTAGAAGGACTTCACCCCTTCATAAACTGTTTGGGAACTTACATCATATGCATTTTAGAAACAAAGCTATGTGTAAAAGCGTGATAAATGATAAGAGTAAGATATAGGGAGTAGCTACAACAGAGATTTGTTTTCTTCCAATTAATACAAAATATAATAAGCCTACAAGCTATAGCTCAAATAGCACTTTCTCCTCCACAAGAATGGGATGGAGTGTGAAGCTGTGGGTTCAAGACCCACTGGTGCATAAATTCATTATTGGCGAAAGAAAAACAAAAAATGTATATGTGTGTGTGTATAAGCATGCCATAGACGAGAGCATGCCAGCTACAGTAGTAGCATTAGAAATTTTAAGGCATTAGATAATTCGGTAGAGATGAACATTAAAAGGAAATAGAAAATGCCTGGACCATAAAGCAAGAAAGGTTATTTATTGTATTTACTTCCGGTGGTATGTTATGTGCATCCAGTCTTTAACATGGAAAAATTCATAATGTGCAAATTGCCCTAATATTCAATACTGGTTTTTTTCAGCAGGTAGGGCCAGGTAAATCAAAGGAATACAAGATGAGACTTGAGAAAAGAGAAAGTAATCCAAAAGTGTTTTTGTCAATCACAATTAAGACCTGACTCTACTGGGAAGAAAATGTAATCTTTCAATGTGTAATGTTTACAAGGCTTTTGGAGTTGATTTAAGATTTGCATGGCCACCTCAAAAGTAAAACTTAGATTATTTTAACCATCTGTTGTAGTCTAGATGGTTAGGATACTTGGCTCTCACCCAAGGGACCCAGGCTCAAGTCCGGCAGCAGAAATTCATTATTCGTCCCAAAAAAAAAAACTTGGATTATTCGTTAAGCTATTGTTTATTGACAAAATAAAACTATTAAGAAACTTGTGAGTTGTGACAGGTTTGTGTTGCAGCGAGACTGAAATCAACTAAACAAGTCAAGCTTAGGAAACTTATAAGACATAGGTATGCCCTGTTTATGTCCTAGGACTTCTGGACCATATACACAAACAATAAGAATTGCAATATTAAATTGTCTATGCTCCATTCCTCTAGTAATCCCAGTGCGACTTACCTTGATCGGTTGACAAGTGAATCAGAAGTGTACTGCTCTCTTCAAAGTTTGCTAACCAATTCAGAAGAGAAGATGGCACATTAATAGACATAGTATCAGTGGGATCCATTTCACAGGCACGAGGTACAGAGAGTGCAGCGCAATTCACAACCACATCAGGCTGCCATTTCAAAGAGGATACAATTGTCAGCTCTTGAAACGGAAATTAAGCTGTATTCAAAACTTTATTTTTTTTTAAAGAACCAGCACAATAGATTCAACCCACTTATTATAACAGACAGCAGATGGAACTTTTATTAAGCATTTCAGGATCTCTGAATTCTGCCCAAGACAACTTATGGCATAGATTGTGACACCATATGTCACAACCATAAGAATGGATTATTCTCAACTAATAATGAAAAGGGAAGACAGCAATTCTCTCATATTCAAGCAAAGTATCCCAATTCCAAAGCAATTTCTCAGGCAAGAAAAAAACCCATAAAACCCATTACAGATCCCAGGTAGAGGCACTTTGAGGTGCCTGTTTCACATGCCCTTTTAAACACATAATGCAGCATGCAGAAAATTTAGACCCGCCAATCGAATTTAATCTATTGCTCAAAGTTCTCGTCTTTTTTCTTTCTTCTTTAAACATATAGATCTTAAATGTAAGAACAAAAACACCCACTTGCCAAATTCTTACATTCTCTACTTCGCAAAACTACCATTAGCGAACATACAAATTTGAAACTTTTTTTCTTTTCTTTTCTTATCTTTCGGGTGAAAACAGACCTGGCCAAATGCCTGTGAAATGGCCTCAAATCCCTGTCCAGTTCTCAGATCAACATGGAAAGCGAGCGAATGAGGAATGGCATCAAGCAAAGCCTGAGGAAGCTTTGAGTGGTACGTGAATGCTAGATCATATGGGGTGCCTTGGATCTCTGAAAAGCCTTGCAATAGGTGTTGTCCCAAGTATCCCGTGCCTCCCACTACCAAAACTCTCTTCCCACCCATCTCCCTCTGTCTCTGGGAATGGAGGGAAGGGGTTCTTTCTATAAAGTTGGAAGACTGTATGCTTGATGCTTTGACATAAGTGGATGGGCCTTGTTAACAACTTGCAGTTTGAGGAAACTTCTCACGTTTTGTTGTTACTTTCACTCGCAAGCCTGTCACCGCCGGTGTTTCTCGCGTGTCCTGAAAAATGAAAATGGAGGTAAAGGAACGGGTACGACAGGGACAGAAGTGGCGAGGCAAAGCAAGGGACAGGTCGAGCCCGGAATGCGTCAATTCCGAGTTTGGATTCGGAAAATCAATCCGGGTTCTTATTTTGTAATTTTATTTTTATTTTATTTTTATTTTTAAGGGCAATTACATTTATGAATTACATAATCTCTCATATATATATATATATATATATATATATATATATATATGAATTGTGTTGATACAACGACTCTAAGCCAAACATACGGGGGAATGTTAGACATCCCAATTTTTTTTTTCCAAAAATTAGCTCTCAAATAATGTGTCACAATCTCATGTGATCTATCATTTTGGAAAATGTGTCACGATCTCATGGGATTGTGACACATCATTCGGAAACTAGCTTTTGGGGAAAAAAAATTGGGATGTCTAGCATTTCTCATATGAATTGTATTGATACAACGACTCTAAGCCAAACATATGGACAAAGAAAGCATGTAAGAAAGATATAAATTTCCTTCAAACTGGTTTGTATGAAATTTCTTATAACCCACATATAAAAATGACACGTGTCCATTAAACATGTGAGAAGCACATGTTTTTCTATTAATGCTACTAAAAAATATGCTTGGCAATTCGGGTTCACGGGTCGGGTTCGTGTCGACCCGACTGACCCGATTATGTAAACGGGTTCGACACGACCCCGACCTGATTATTAATCGAGTTGAAACATGTGACCCAAACACGACCCGATACACACGATTACAGAAGAGAAGCAACCCGATCGGTAGCTCAACTGGAAAACAAGAGAACTCAAAAAAAAATTCCCATTCAGCCATTATGAGGAATAGCCCAAGGAAATTTATAAGAAAAACAATAATAAAAATCCCTTCAACCCATTCGGTTCCCCAACCGAAAACAAGAAGAAAAAATCCAAAAAATCGGCCGGAACAAGGGTACATCTTCAAGCTTCAACAATTCAACCCAATGAACCCACACGGCTCAATCAAAACTTACAATCCAAAAATACCCAAAATAATATTAATAATGGAAACGCAACAATTTAAAAGAATTACATTTGAGGAAAATCCACCGAGAATCCAACGAAGAATCGCCGGATAACACTTCTTTTGACTTCACCGGCGATGATTCGCCGGAATCGCATCCTTCGGCGATCATGGAAGATCGGGTCTCTCTCTGGGTTTGATGGGTCGTTCGGGCCTCCCACTGCTCGACGGGTCTTCCGGGTCCCTGGGATCTCCTCTCGATCTCTCCCTCTGACTCTGCCTCTTGTGTTTCTCTCACCATCTCTCTTTATATTTTGGATGGGAGGAAGAAGAAGACGAGGAAGGAATAAGAAGAAAATCAAAAAGGAGAGGAGGATTCTCTCTCTTTTCTATGCTCTGTGTTTAAGCAAGAAGAGAAAAGAACCAAGAAAAGGAAAAGAGGGTGAACTGAATAGTGAGGCGTGAATGACTTTGTTCTTTTTCTTCTTTTTTTTCTCTCTTATTCAAGTTATAATCGTGTTGGCTGGTCGATCCGTCAAACACGATTATAATCAACCCAATTATGACCCGAACCCGATTATAATAAACTCAAACCCGATTTTTTCGTGTCGAGTTCACAGGTCGTGTCAAAAATTGTCAAGCTTACTAAAAAAATATCTAAGAAGCACATGTTATTTAAATAACATATACTTCTCACATGTCAAGGGACACATGTCAATTTTATATGTGGATTATAAGAAATTTCCTACAAATCGGTTTGTAGAAAATTTTTATCCATGTGAGAAAGGTAAGAGGATAAAGAAGTTCGTCGGAAGCATTGATGAAAACACATCCTATACTTAAGTTCGTAATTAGAGAAGGAAACAAAAGGCATAATGTTGGTATGGAAAAAAGTGTGTATACCATCCTCATTTATACGTTCGTTATTCCCACCTCTTTCTTGTAAGGTTTTTAGGGTTTTTGTTCATTTTTTGTTGGCGATGTAAGAGATTATTCTTGAGAATATTGGGAGGTTATGTAGTGCGGTCCCATTAGTTACCAAACTTGGCTAGAGGAATGTTGAGTGGTAGCTTAGCATGATCCTAGACATTTACATGACATGGCGTGGGAGTGATCCGTTACATCTCATTGAGTTATGGGAGTTTTCTAACTCATGGGGCAAAATGAGCAACATACGATTGAAGGATGTTATCTAACTGAGGAATGATAGGCATGGACAAATCAATCGGCTCCTGCCCCCCCCCCCCCCCCCCCCCCCCTTTTCATTAAAATGGGGTTTTTATAATCAAAAGCAACTTCTGATGTCCCATCAGAAGTTGCTTTTGATTAAAAATATTATTTTTTTAATAAAAGGGCTGGTTGGGGGCCGGTTGGTTTGCCCCCAACTATCATTTCCCTATCTAACTAAGCAAAGACAACCTAGAAGCCCACGGTAGCCAGCCCCGAGAAGCTTTTGACAAATGATTCTTTCAACTATTTTATAACCTTTGAAACATGTCAACATATGATTGAAGAATGTTAAAATTACTTTTCTTAGTCGTTGATGTGTCTCCAACCATATGCTAACACGTATCAAAATTTGTAAAATAATTGCACACATAACATTATTTATTTATTTAATGGTAAGACTTATGCCTCGTTTGGTTCACGGATTAGACCCATGGAAAGGAATAGTTATTCATTTGTTTGGTTGTATATTATTTAATGGAATAGTTATTCCCACGGAATAGCTATTCCCTTACGAAGAGAAATATGTATTCCACTCAAAAAGGAATGAAATACCTATTCATTTCCTGTGAGAATAAATAAAATTATTCTTTTGCCCAAAATCCCCAACCCTCTCAACACTCAAATCTCTTATTCCTCTCCCTTTATTTCTCAACTCATGGTGTGTTTGAATACGAAATTTTGAAAATAAAATATAATTTTGATTATATTTTTTTTAAAAATAAATTATATTTTATTCAACTTTTTCGCAGCCTAACCCAATATCAAAAATTTGAGAGGGGCCGTATATGTACGGAAACGACTAACTAGTTTCGTAGCCTAACCCAATATCAAAAATTTGAGCGGAAGTATTGGGCCAGGCCGACACCATAGCCTGACACACACTTTTGGAAAATAAAGATAAAAGCCCAGTTCGCGTGTATATTTATTTACCACAATTGACAATTCCCTTAACCCGATAATCGGACGGTGTCATGTCAAAAAAAAAAAGAAAAAAAAGTAAAAGATAATCGGACGGTGAAAATTTAATGATGACTACACCTACGTCTAGGGCAACACCTCTCGAGTCTCGCTCATCCTTTATATAAGCCCTAGCATAACCATTCTTCCCGTGCCTCTCTCTCTCTCTTCATTAGGGTTTCGGTAGACAAGTTCTTGCTTCTTTTTCTTCCTCTTTTTCTTTTTCGTTTTTTCCTATTATTGATTTTGCTATCTTGACGTGGGGGCGAAGTGAGATTCAGGTGATGAGAGAAAAACTGCAACAAAATGATGGATTAATTTCATGATTATTGGTATTTAAGTCTCTGATGTTTTACTTTCGTCCCCACCTTTTCCAAAAAAAATTTCCTTCTTTTTCAATGTTTTTTGTTGTGTTTTGTTAGGAATAGATTGATCCAGAACTGAGATATGATGAGAGAAATTTTGGTCCGTGTTTCTGACTACACCGTGACTGATAACCCCAATAGCACACTCTGATCTCTTCAGCTTCTGTTATTTCTTACATTTTTTTGTTTTGTTTTGAGATATTTTGTGGCTTGCAATTGTGCTCGATGATTGTGTGCCCAAATTGTTTGGGCAGTTTATACGCTATACTGAGGCTGTAGATTTGCTGAATATACGATGTTGAATGAGAGCCGTTGCTTTTGGTTGGTAGTTATGAAATTGATACTTGTTTTTTTCTTTGATTAGCTCAGGTTTAGCTGTTTCAAAATGTGTTAAGCCATTTGGTAAAATTTTGATTTTAATTTTAAAATTGTAGTTTAGTCTTCAATATATTTGTGTTTTATTATTATTTGCTGTGATGAATCATGAAGCTATCACATGTCAGACTTCAGAGGTCTTTTCTCTTTGAAAAGATCTATGAGACAAACATTCATGTTTCTGAGCAGAATATGTTTTCTCTGTGCAAAATTTCAGTTGAAAATGGCAAAGAATTTGGCTTGTTTGGGAACCATCTCCTTGATAATGGGGGGCGAGAGTCTAGTCTCTGCTATCCTCCAATCCTAACCCTAACTTTTATTCTCCCAAAAATCACGCCGTTCGCATCCTTCAGACAGATTCTTCTTTCCTTAGTTCCTCCAGAAACCTCTGCGCCTAAGAAATGGACTGGGAGACCATGGTGCGCGAGTTGCGGCGGACCAGGGAAAGGATCGCCTGGTCCGCCTCAACTCGCACACAATGGTCTCGCCTCTCTCTGGATCTCGATTCACGACTACACTTGCTTGGATTTGAGGGGAGCAAGATAAGAATTCACGTAACCTGAAATCTTACTTTGTGAGCTTCAGAATTGCTTGCACCGTCAATAAGGTTAGGGTAGTATCTCAAAATCTGATTTGTATGGATATGTGAAGCATTGACCCCCAATTTCTTAAGATATAGCTTGTTTCCCATTAATTGCATTTACACTTTCTGTGGTTTCTATTGGTAACCCTTAGCTTTTATTTCTGTTTAAAGCAATGTGATTCAACAATTGTATACTGTGAGAAAAGGGCATCAGATTCCAGGGGTTTAGGTTTTGTTTGTTTCAAGAGAAAACATTGTATGACCTAAAACGTTTTCAGATTAAAAAAAATTACAGATTTGAGTTTGGTACCGATGGGAGAGGGGATGATGGGATTTGGGTGTGTTATGCAATGGGTGTTCTTTGGAAAATATTTTACTGTCTTATTTTACAACTGATAAGAAAACATCTATTAAGGTTTGAGAAATGCTCTATGTATTTAAAATGTTTACAAAGAGACCCTTATTAACTGATGTGGAGTTTATTTATTGGAGGTGATCAAAACAATTAATAAAAATAAATGCTACGGATACTAATGAATAAGTTTCACTTTATTTTAGTAAGGCATTTTTTATAAAAGTTTAAGTACATGTAGCATTTTTTTTTTCAAAGAATGATGTCTATATTGTTGACAAATGTTATGATTACATTACACTCTTTAACCCTCGGGATGGTTTTCCACAAACTTAAGGTTATGCAAGGTAGGTAAGTTTCTGAATATAATTTAAGTGCAATTAAACGCTACCTACCTTAATTGTATTTAGAAACCTACCTACCTTGCGGTAGCCTTAAGTTTGTGGAAAACCACCTTGAGGGTTAAAGAGTGAAATGTAATCATAACATTTGTCAAAATATAAACATCTCCTTCTTTTGATGCATCATTGCCCATTACATACTCTGCAATCAATATACATGCAAAGGTAATGTGACCATGATTTTTTATAGTTGCTTAATGCATACTTTAAAAGATCTAGGATTTAATAATTAGAAACAAAATTTATTTAATATTTAGAAAGTAAAGTGATAGAGAGCCTGCATTCCAAAGTAATTTTTTTTTTTGAAAATTGCATGATAAAAAGGGCCAATTTTCACGCGTGCTTGTTACACATGGTATGGATTTACTTGTTTTCCTTCTTGTTAGCCGACGTGTTAGCTATCAGAATGGTTAGAGGTGGGTCTCTTCCAAGAAATGACTATTCAAGGTCAAATCCTTCAGCTTCTTGGCTTGGTATAAAGGTTGACGCTTCTCTCAAAAGAGCCTATAGTGAACTTAGGCTGCTTTGAGGGTGATATTTTTTTGCGTGGTCGCAAGACCTAGGTAAGATTTTTGTTGTGGACAATCTCAGGAAAATGCATATCATCATTGTAGATAAATGTTGCTTGTGCAAGAGAGAAGTGAAATTTGTGGACTACTTTCTTCTTCACTTTGATGTGGAGTTTGTCTTGTGGAATAACATTTTTACTCGTTTTGGTATGTGTTGGGTTGTGCCTAAAAGAATTATCGATTTGTTTGCCTATTGTTGGAAGTTTGGAAGGTCGAGGAGTGTTGCGATTTGGGAAATGATGTCAATTTGAAATTTTAGGTGTTTCGAGGATTTGAAAGGTTTCATGGAGAATATTTTAATTTCGTTTTTTTATACGTTGTATTTTTAGTTGTTTTTTTGTCCTCATTGTCGATTAACTTTGCTGATTTTTTTGTTCGTTTTTCTATTCTTAATTAGGTGTTTCTTTGTATACTTTCGATGTACTTGAGAGCGTTTTATTGAAAAACGCTTTCAATAAGACTAAATTTACTTATTAAAAAAAGAATAGTTAAGCATTGAGGGATTAAGGAAATAAAATTGACAATGCTAAATGAATGTGTAGAGCATAATAGAAAGACAATTAGCGACGATTTTCAAGTTGATCAAAATCATGATATTCCAACTTTGCTAGTTTGATTAGGAGAAACATCATCTCTTGTAGAGAGGATTCTTGCCAGCCAAATCACGTACTTTTGTAATCATGTCATCGTCAAGAAGAACGTTGTTTGACTTTAAATCACAACGAATAATTGGTGTTTTACAATGATCGTAAAGATAATGTAGTGTAGAAGCTACATCGTTTGTAATATTTAATCTTTGAATGATATTCAAATATTTAGGTGGACTTTCATTGTCTCTATCTAGGTGTAACTACTTGTCTAAGTTTCCATTTTTCATGAATTCATAAACTAAAGTTTTGAATTCATTGCCTTTATAATCCACGTCGGAGCAACAGGTTAAGATTTTAACGAAATTCTAATGTTGTATATTTCTTAACGCATTGCATTCCGTCATAAAAACTTTTGGAAGCTCCTTTCTGTTGAAGGTTCAAAACTTTCACAGCAACTGTCATTTTTTCTAAATCCCGAATTTCTTTATATATGGAGCCAAAACTACCAAATTCAATTAAATTGGTAGGAGAAAATCCACCAGTCATTTGATAGAGTATGTTGTATGAACCTTTTAGAAGTTAAGTTGGTTTTGGGGAGTGAATAAGATGATTTATTTTATTTTAATTTTAATTTTTCTGATTTTGTCATCGCATAAAGGAAAACAAAGGATGAAAATAAGACCAAACATAAACCTCCACTAAAAACGATGACGGTTAATTTGAATACATAAGATTTTCCTTACTCCATAACTTTGACGTTATCGCATGCTTGTAGTTGCGGCTGTGGAATACCTCTGCAAAGCTTTATATTTATTGTCAACGATATTGTGCTTGCATTTCGAAATTGCAGCTCTAGAATACCTCCGCAAAGCTTTTTATTTCCTATCACTTATATCGTGCTTCCTTTTCGAAAGACTGTCGGTACCTCCCCTGACTCATCTCATCACCTTCCTTGCTTCCTTCCCTCCCTTGTATTTCAATAAAACGAAAGCTTCACACAAATCACACTCACATTTGCCGACCAATCTCTTCCATGCTCGATTCCAAAAGCTTCCCAAAATTCATCGATTCCAACGCCACCAAGAAGTTCGTTCGTGTTCGTTAATGGTGACTGAGACCCAAAATTTGGGTACCTAGGACCAACGTCTCTCCTCTCAAATTTTTAGGGGAGGGCGTGAAAAAAATGTGAGATCTTTTTTAACTGTCATTTTGCAAGAGTAGTTTGGCGTCTCTCGCCTTGGCCGCTCGATTGTACCACTTTGGATTCTCTCAATTTATGTGAATGGATACGAGTTATTTTATACCATGAGGCTCTTCTTCACATTCCCTGTTCGGAGCTTCATTATTTTCAAGTTTTTGCTACTGTTACTTGCGACTTTCCTTTGGTTCCATTGTAATAAAGCTTTCCATTATGGCCTTTCCTTTGATGCTTGTATCCTTGCCAAGCTAGTCATCAATACTTATCATCAACACTGCGATGCGTGGTCAAACTAGTTAGACCCCGCTCCGGAAAAGTGGATTCGCCCTCCACCAAATTGGTACAAGATCAATTTTGATACTGCCATTCGCGACTCATTTTCTTATCAAGCGGCTATTTGTCGAGACCATGAGAGCAAATTGATCAAGATGACTACCCAGATCCAGTCCACTTGTTCTCCTAATAAATGCGAGGCTTTAGCTGCACACCTCGTTATTTCTCTAGCTTCATCACTACACCTTGACCAGTTTGTCGTTGAAGGTGACTCTCAGGTGGTTATCCTTGCTCTTCGACAGTTAACTATTGTTCAGGATTGGCGTATCACTGACATCATTCAACACACATTAGATATTATCCCTCATAATTCTTCTTGGTCAGCTCGAAAAGTCAATAGAAGTGCAAACTTTAGTGTCCATTATGTGGCACATTGGACCGCCGCTCGAAAAGTCAATAGAAGTGCAAATTTTGGTGTCTATTATATGGCACATTGAATCGCCGCTCGATTTAGTTCAAGCAGCATTCACACTCCAACAACAATCCTTTCTTCCCCTACTACTCAGCTTGTGAGTGTTGGTTGGTTTCGATCCTATTCGTAGTGTTCCTGTTACTTTAGATCGTTAAATGTTGTATTTTTATGCCATTGCTTTGCAATGTTTGTTGTTTCCTTCCTGCTCGTATCTATATAAAAAAAAAAAATTGCTTCCAGAATTTTGCTTCGAAGAGCTTTTCCCGAAACGAAGGTTTCAGCATTATTTTAGGAGAAAAAGTATTTCGAAGAAAGTCTGGACAGTTTTTTTTTCCAAAGAGCTTTAAAAGCTCTTTTTGAGGTCTTAAACGCAGTCTCAATCAGGCAATCAACCATATTTGTTTGTATGTATTTTCTGTTCTCAAGACATGCATTATTAACAAACAATTGGAAACACAACGTATTCCTTAAAACACAATAAACAATTTTCATTTCTATGTCCCGTCGTCAGAACATTTTTTTCGAACAGAAAAATACTTTCAAAACACATTACCAAACATTCCCTTTGCAACTGCTCAGATTTCCTATCCATATTATGTACACATGGAAGTAACGAGGCAACTGGATAGGTAATTAGCTTAGTTATGGTTTTTACTATTTTCCTATTCTTTTTAGCTATAGACAAAATAACAAGATGTACTTCCGCCTCCAAATTGCCTATTGCCATAAATTGGGACTTCAAAATAAGGACAAAACTTGATAACGATTCAACTGCTTTCAGGGGAGGCACGGGACTTCTCGACGAGCAACTCGAGTTTCTAGTCATTAAGTTAAGAAAGATAAGTATGCTGAGAGTTGCATAAATCAATATATAGTTATAAGACCAGGAAAAATAATAATAGTTCAAGAATTAATTTTATCTAAAAAAATAACTGAATCAGCTAGAAGTTGAGAGATATGGCTAAATGTTTCAAAAATTTGGAAGGTGATTTGTGTTTGAAAACAAGATGAAAAGCAACTAATGCTTGTTCAGCATTGAATTCCGAAATCTGGATAATCTATGATAGCCACTACACATTTCACAATCTCTTATGAGATGGAGATCTATCATAGACTATTCCTTTAAAATGCATCTTTATGTTACTTCTTTACATTTTCCTAAGGTTTTCTGAGTTTCAAAAAGTGGTATCCGTTCTGAAGGAAAACAAGCAAAGCGACTATGTTTTTCTTACTCCCTAAAGAAACAAGAGAAAGATATTCACCTTTACTGATTTATTTACTTCTTCAAGTTTATTTAGCAGCAATTCCCCAGTTACTATGCCTCTGCGTTCCGATGAAGCATGGCGCGGTGAATTTGTCATCTGCATAAGTATAATTTTAATATTGCAAGAATCTACATAAGAACAAAACACTCACCAGATAGATGATAATATTTTCAATATAGCATTTCTTATACAGGAAATAATACAAGAAAAAAAAAGAAAAAAAACACACAAACAAGCAAAAATCCTGCTATGTGATAACAGTGTCACCTATTCTAAATTGATGACTGATTAGCAGAAAGAAAAACAAGGAAATCAACCATTAGTTTGTAAAGACGGATGTTATTATTTTGTTTCATCATTATTCTTTATTTGTTGGAACCTTTTCGAAAAATCTGATGACTTTGTTGTCCTGTGTTTTCTAATCCTTGGTTTTTCCAAGTAACTGAATATCATTTATTAAATATAAACTAATACATGTGCACGGCTAAATTTAGTTCACTTATTCCTTTATCAGGAACTTAAAAAAAAAGAGTCCAGATACCAAAATTGCCTATCTTTTGTTTTCCTTTGCTTTAGCAAAATTGCCAACAGGACAAAGTGGTCGAGCGGCCACCTCAATTAGATAGTGGATGGCCACACAGCCCCGACAAGTTAGAGGTGGCTGTGTGCAGCCACCTCCTACAGCGCGGCCACCCCCTCTTTGTTGGGGGTGCTTGCATTGGGCGACCACTTCTTTTTAAAAATATATTTACAAGTAAGAAGTGGCCTCCAAACCTGAAAAAAAAAAAAACACATGTTTAATAAAAATAAGTATTTTTAATGTTTGTTTCTTTGAAAACACTAAAAAAATTTACCAAACAATTATCGTACGTGTACCTTACAAACAACACTTTCAAATGTGAACCCCATCAAAAACACTTCTCAACTTCCATCACATCAAAAACTCTTTTCAAATCAAAACACAAAGAACACTTTTCAAAACACACTTAGCAAACATGACCAAAATTTTCAAAGTCACTATCAGAACAAGGGAGAATTGCATTAAGATCTCATATTGGATTAAAAGAACGTTTCCTGAGACCCTCAAGCTCTAAATACCAGACCCTTCACCATAAAGAGCATAAAACCTGATCTGCATCCGTCTATCCCAACTACCAAGCTACAATTTCTGGGATGGCCCATGATATGTTCCTTTCTCCAACCAGAATAGGGGCAAGAACACAAAAAGAAAGGAATTGAAAATAAGCTTTTCTATGAGATCTTAGAAAGCTTCATGCCTCCATGGCTTGCAAGGTAACTTCAGCCAATTTAAACTGGCTCCATCTGGGGTTTGTTTATAAACTGCCACAAACCTAACTGAGTTTCATGCTAGTCTAAAACAAACTGTGCTTTACAAAATTATTGGTAGCATCCAAAAGTTCTAAAGAGTATTAGTAACAGATTTTTATCACTACCTTCAGATTTTTTATTGGTGATCTCAAAGCAGTTGGTCCCTCAGTCAATGATCCCATACGACCCGTGTTTTCGCCTTCAGCAGTTAGAACCATAGGCCTCCAACTTCTACCAACATCTTGTATAATCTTTGAAGCTTCTGTTATGATGACCTACAAGACATGCAACTCAAGATAAGTTTTAATTTGATAACTGGCTCCTCCTTTTGATTATAATCTGACACTAGGATACCAAGAGAAGAAAAGCTTAATTTACCTTTCTCAGAAGTCCAGGGTTAGAAACCCCCTGAATCTGTAGTTCATCTACAGGTGCAGCTTTTCCATGTGCTATACTTTCAACTCTAAAGGTATGGATTCCGTACACTGACTGCAAGCAACCTATTGAGAACAGAACACAAAAATGCCATATGTCTTTGTCTTTTTTAATGAAGTATTTGACTTGGAAAATTTACGCACCCAAAACAATATTGAATCAAAGTCATACGAGTTCACATGATCAAGAAGCTAATGTAGATAGCTATGAATTGAAAAGGAAACTTAAAAATCAGAGGACAAATGAGTAATTCGGCTTTCCTAACTCAAGTTCCTGCCCTAACATTCCTTTTTCTTTACTTTTTTTTTTTGTGTGTGTCATTTTCAGGGGGGGGGGGGGGGGGGGGGGGGGTGAGAGAGAGAGAGAGAGAGGGGGGGAATATAAAAATCTTAATACTAATTTCCCCCTCCCCTTGGGGCCAATTACTTAAAAATAAAAAAAATAAAAAAAAAAAAGAAAAAAAAGAAAAAGAACAGCACCATTCACTCCCTTTAGCCATCTTACAAGACGTGCATCCAAAAAACTTAGAATATTAAGTCATGACTTCTGCTACGGCCACATTTACTCTCGACTACAGTTTAGCAACTCATAACTACTAACCCTTGAAACCAGATACATTGCATGGGCACACAACCAATAACTATATAACCCAGAATAATTATTTCATAATCATAACACGAAAAGCATCTGAAAAGTCCTGCATCAGTACCTTGTTCAATAATGATATCAATCACCATGGAAAGTGGCACATGCTTATCAATTGTCGCAGTGCCCCAAAAGGGTACAAACGAAGGCCTTGAGACCTTCACAAAGAGCAATGAATAATTAGATACACAGTGCTTTTTATAAATAGCAAGAGAAAAATCCAAACAAGTGGTATACCTTGTAGACTATCTCACTAGGGGTAACATACAGTTTGCGTGAGGAAATATCCTTCTGAAGCACATATCTTTTAATGGGCAGATACAGAAGCATTATGATGCCCACTCCCCAAGCTAGAACCAGCAATAGCGATATAGAAAGCCATATAACCGTTTCATATTTAACGCAATTGCTTGCAAGTTCTTCAAAGGAGGCTGAGTACAGTATCTGCTCAGAACAATCTGCAGCATCATCATCGTCTAACTCGGATTCAGGATCACTAAGTAGTCGACCCTTCGATGACCCCAGTTCTGATAGACCATCCGCATGACCCATCAACATTTCTTCGAGCTGAAAACTAAAAATTAAAGAGACATAAGAATTCATCACTAAAACCTATATTCCTAATAACGCCACATATCCTACACAATACACGTCTTCCTTTAAGCGAGATGTTTTTTGACAACCAACACAGCCAATGATGTGCCCAATCAGTTGCTTAGTTGAAGTTATTTTTCATCAGAAATCAGACCATCAAATTATGAAAATTCTAGTCGATCAAGATTCAGATGAGATTTAAGGGCTCAACCGTACATATAACCCCTATTAACTCATGAAATATTTAAATTTGATAGAAGTCTGAATCAACAAAAGAACTTCCAGGTAAAGCCCCATCTGATTCCCGAGAAGATGAAAGAAACACAAAAGAAGATCTACATTCACAGCTTCCATCAACAAAATCCGACCCGAAATAAATAAATAAATTTAAACAAACAAACAAATGCTTGGAACTTTAGCTGGAAATTGTTCGAATATCAGAAACATTTGTGGAAATTTCTTTGCGAAATTGATTAGAGCATTTACCTGAGATTTGGGCTTTCGCTGTGATTTTTGTTGAAACTAGGGCAAAAATGCAAGCTCTAAAAGCTGAGCTACCGGTCCATAACTTTTGAGGATTCTCCACTTTTATACTTCCAGAGCAGCTTAGCTTTTTATATAGATCCCTTGTACGACGGTTTTCGTTGGAGGAATGCTAGACTGTTAATACTTGGACGGTGCCGAGGGCTATATTTCTTACACGTGGTTTGTCAGTAAAAACTTTCCTGTACAGTTCTTCCTTCCTTTTTGTTGGGGAGCCTTAATTCAATACTTTTTTAAAAAAAATTTGATTCTAATATGATGTGTCATAATCTCATGAAATCTATTATTTTGAAAAATATGTTACAATCTTATAGGATTGTGATACATCATATTGGAACCAAATTTTAAAAAAAATATTGAGATGTCTGACATTTATATTTTTTAGATGGTGTTCAGTGTGCACATTTTTTTTTTTGGTCAATCTCTTTTTTAAATTCATAATTAAATTTGTAGGACTCATATATGTGAGTCCATAAATTTAAATTATTTAATGATAAATTTACAAATTTTTTTACATATTTTTTATACAGAAATGAAAAACAAAATATGAATGAAAATTAAAAAAAAAAAAAAAAATTTCTCCTTTTTTTTATTATAGACCACAATGGATCTGGTCTAATTCTACGTACATATATTTTTATGGACACATACACATAAATCTTTTAGATAAATGATATTTTTATATCTCATATATATTTTTTGTACATCTCATTTTTAAATCTACTTTCAGATTTATGGTACTCATATTGAGCCTTACAAATTTAAAAATAGATTTGAAACTTAATTATATGTAAATATACAACATATGTATAGAATATATAAGTGTATCAATTCTCAATCTTTTAGGGTGGTTTCATTCTATTAAAAGAAAAAATGCTAGAGAGCAACGAGGGTGGTGGTCCCGTGGTGAAAGTTTGGTGTGGATTGTGTCTTGGGATCTAATTAAAGGGCAACGCACCGCCTGATTTAACAGGGTCGGCTCAATCAATTTTAAGGTTTAAAGCAATAAATTTAAGTGAGCTTTTTTATTATATTTAAATATTAAAAAAATAGTGATATGTAAGTTTTTTTAACCTCTCATTTTCAATTGATAATACGGCTAATTCACTTATCCTTTTTGTGACATTATGGATTTTATGTAGGATTTTATCAATTTTAATTTTGAAAAAACTTCTTTATGCATAAGCAATTATAACAAGTGTTGGTAATAAAAAAAATTATAAAAGATACACGCATTTGAAAAATAATCTAATATTTTTATATAATTTAATACGTCGATTTGACTACTTAAATCTATTTGTAAAATCTCTTTAAAATATGTGGCTTCTGAAAATAAATCCGAACCATTGAATAAATATCATGATTGATAACACTTTCAAGATTATGACCTTTTTTTGGTTGCAAACTATCTTCTAATGAATTTAATTTATTGAAATTAAATAATTTAACCATAATTAGGTCCTTAATTAGAGAGATATGATGAACATTTTTCTATAATTTTGGTCTTATTTTATCTATGTGATTTTTCATTTTTCTCTCTTTATGCCTGCAAAGTCTCAATATTTTGTGTATTGAGTTATTTATGTCTTCCAATTGAAAATTATTTTTTTAATTATAATTGAGGCCTTAATTAGAGAGGATTAGCTGATATTTTTACTATAATTAAGACATTTTCATCTCTTTGACTTCCCATCTTTCTCTATTTCTCCATCTAAACTCTCAATATATTGCGCATTTAATTATTGATATTTTTTTTCGTAATTTGGGCTTTAATTATAAAATATTGTTTTTTTAACCATAATTGAGGTCTTAGACAATTTTTTTTTTTTTTTTAAGAGACCTTAATTATAAGGTTATTATTTTGGAGCCTTCTTCCAATGTCCACTAGGAGCCTTAGGCGACTGGCTAAGTGATGTAAGAGCTGGACATGTGCAGAACAGAACAGAGTAGTGGGGTTGTTAGTTTTGAAATTAATAAAAAATGATGATGTGATATAAAATAAAAAGAATTTGTATAAAAAGGTGAAAAAGTTTTGTATTGTAGTGAATTTTTTTGTTTGGATAATAATAAAAAATTATTAATGTGATATAAAAAGTGGGAATGCTTTGATATTAATTAGTAGTAGAAAATATAAAAAAAGAAAAAAAGAAAAAAAAGTACATGTCTATAATGTTGCTTGACAAACAAACCCAACATAACTAGAACCCTTATGAGGCTCGATGTCAAGCTATAATTGAACCAATATGAGGGAGTGTCTACAACTCTGAGGCCCCTTACAGTCTAGGCCCCTCAGGACATTGGTTTCTTGTAATCCTAATAGGCTTTATGTCAAGTTACGATTGAACTCACATAAGACTGTTAGGCCCCTTAGGACATTGGTTTCTCAGAGGATAGGGGATTCTATGGTTATTCCCAGGTAGGGTCTCTACAATTGAACCTGTATGAAGGAGTGCCTAGGCCTTACCATCTAGGCCCCTTAGGATATTAATTTTCAATATGGTCTCCACAATTGGTCCCCTCTTACTTATATATACCCAAAAATTAAAAAATTAAAAAAAAAATAAAAAAAATAAAGAAGAATAAATAAATAAATAAAAATGCTAGAGAAACTAATTCGAGAGAACACGTCTCTCCTTTTTCGTTCTCTCAAATTATTTTTTTTCTCCTCCTTATGAGTGCTTTGTCTTCTCTCTGTGCGTGCCGACCAAAAATCAGGAGGCCTACTCTCTCTCGGGAAATCATTTTTTACCATCCTCCAACCGGCTTGTTTTTAAAGAAAATAATTTTTTTAATCAAAACAACTTCTGATGTCACATCTCCATTTTAATGAAAATGGGGGCAGGGGATGGTATCACTGCTCCTCCCTCTCATTTTTTTATTCTTCATTTTCATTTTCATTTTTATTTTCCTCTCTTTTTTATTCCAACTAAATTGAAAAAAAAATAAAAAATTTAGGAGTAAAATTTTAATTTTAATTATTTTTTATTTTATTTTATTTTTTTTAGGAAAAACATTAGGCCTGGTAGTTCCGCCCCTGATTAGCTAGGTCTATCACGCTTCCCTTCCCTCATCCACCCAAGCGCAATCCTTTTAACCTTCACTGGCATCCATTGCACTCGTCGCTGCCCTCTACCCCGCATATGCACACTACAAGCCACCTTGCCCCCACATATGTTGCACGCATCATTGCCCTTTTTATGGTTCCTGCAATAGATCCACGACTTCCCCCCTCTTATTCCCTACTAGATCTCCATAGATGATATCCTATTTTGGCCTATGGAGATCTCAAGATCTAGCTGCATATATAGATGCGTTCATTGGATCTCCATAGATAGCACTCTCGTTTTGCTTATGGAGACCTCAAGATCCAAATGCAGTGTCCACAATGCCTCATTTGTTGGGCATTTCATTCGCTGAACATTGCGATGATGTTTCTTTTTGGCAGCTCCGGTTCAATCATTACTAGTACTCCTTGTTGTAGTTCTCAAGTTTACTTGCTGTTGCAGTATGTGTTGTTCAAGGCAACTCTTCCTTTAGACTGTCCCAAAAAAATTGTCGTTTTTCAGACGACCCCTTTTCTTGACTGGAGTATCAAGAATGATTTATGGTGCTGCCGTTTGCGAAAAAGAAAATAAAAGATGCTGCTGCTTGTCAAAGATAAAAATAAAAATAAAATGGGAAAATGATTTTGTGGTGTGTATCAGCTGCGCTCAAATTTTTACGCTAGATCTCGGCTATCCATCGGCTTTCTAGAGACACGCGTCGCCCAAATGAGTTCACCGGCGCTTTCTTGTTCCGCCGCTGCTGTTTCCGGTTGTCGGGATCACTGGTGACCGGCGCGTGATTGTCACGCGCCAGTGAAGTTCTCTCTTCTACCGGCGCATGGTGTCTCGTTCCGGCGTTTTTTCGCTGAGCAAAGGCGACGGTCGGGGCTCTGGGTGGCTAATCTGTCGGCTAGTGTTTTCGGGGGAGGCGCGTGTTGTACACGCGCCGGTCTCCGGCGAAGACAGTGCTCCCCTTCTGGCGTTTTTGGATTGTATTTTCTGCTAGTTGTGTTTGTGTATTTTCTTGTTTCTAGGTACAGTTGCTTATGTGTGGCTCAAGTTTTACTAGAATTTTTTTTTTTAGGAGCTGATTGCAATTTTAGTGAAATTTGAGATTCTATATATGTAATTGTTTTTTAAGTCAGATCCTTCTGACTTAAAAGCTTGTGGGGGGATTTGTTTCTCATTGCTCACGATGTAGCCTTCGGGCATTGAGATCCTAAATAGCACATGCTATTTGTTCAAAAAAAAATAAAAATAAAAAATAAAATAAATGACCTTCTATTTTTTTGTGGACCTATTAAGAAAAAAACAATCGTGTGGACCCATGTAAACACCCCTAACCCAATCATCCTACGGCCCACATCCAACTGTTTCGTCCAATCAGTGGAAGCCAGGGAAGTCACCAATCGCCATCACCGACACATGTTATTCGGCAGAATGCATGTTATACGACGCCGTCTCATCGTTCTCTGAAAAATGTTGCCTTCGACGGCGTAGTAACGTGTGAAAAAAGGCGTATTCTCCTTCCTTCTCCGCTTCTCGCACGTTTCCAATATTCCTTCATTTTCTCTCTTACCCCTCTCTCTCCGCCTTGTTTTTCCACCAAATCTCTCTCGCCTATGTTTTCCCTAAATAATTTAAGGTACAATTTATTTATTTTTAAATTTCAATTTTACTTTGCTGTTTGGATTGTTGTATTTACAATTATGTCTGATCCTAAATTGCTTAACGTTATCGTTCTTGTACGGCGTGCGATACTGGAGCTCTGAAATTACGGTATTTCCTTTTGTTTTTTATGATTTCTGCAACATCTGGTTATTGAGAAGAATCTTGTTTTCCTTTTCGTTTTAATGCGTTCTTGGTTTATTTGGGTCAGTTGGCCGGTTCGGTTACACAATTTTATATTTAGTTTTTGAATATTTGGTGAATTTTGGGTTCTTGGGTTTTAGTTAGGATGGATTTGGAGTGAATTTTTTAGTAAATTTGATGTGATTGACTAAATATGGGAAATTTTCTATGTGCAAGTTAGCAGTTTTAATGCTATTTGGATAGAGAATATACGGTCGATTTATTGGAGAATATAGAAAAGTTTTTTTTTTTTTTTTTTTTTTTTCGATGAATGAAAATGTTTTACTAACAAAGAACCAACTTTACAATATCACTCCAGTAAAGACCGGAACAAATGCAGACATGCTGCAAGCCACACTTCTGCAGAAAAACACTCAGCAACTATACAAGCCTAAACAACAACAAAGAATCAACTATACATGCCTATAACACCAACAGACTACAAACAAACTATACACTCAAATCAAAACAAGATTTATACATGTATACCCCAACTATCACAAAGAGCTATATTTTCCCGAGTCCTTTTAAATTTTCCAGTTGCAATAACCTTTGCCCTAACCTCCCATTTAATTCGAGCAACTACCTTTGTTTCGTTGCTTCCAGATATTATAGATTGTAGCATACCAGCCAAGTCTGCATAAAGTGGACTTCAAATTCTTCATCCATTCTTTCAAACCCCATCTCAACACATCATCCCAACAAATAAGAACATCATCTACTAGACAAGTTTGCAAGATAACCTGCCATATTCTTTTGCTAAAAGCACGTTGGAAAAATAAATGGCCTCTACCTTCAATGCATTGCAGGCAGAAACCACAAAGCACATCTCCACGATATCCCTATTTTTACATCCTCTCCCCTGTTCCAAGACAATCTATAACAGCAAGCCAAGTAATAAAAGTGTGTCGTGCAATGGCTATAGAAGACTAGACATTCCTCCACCCCACTTCCTGATTTTTCTCCCTCATAGCCTCCCAAGTCTCAGCACACGCATAAACACCTTTTTGAGAAATCCTAGAGGTACTAAATCTTTTACTAAGAGATGGGTACTAAGATGATGTGGAGCTTATTCATTGGTGCCCGTAGCATTTCTTTTTATTAATTGTTTTGATTATCTCCAATGAATAAGCTCTACATCATCTTACTACCCATCTTTATTAAAAGATTTAGTACTTCTAGCATTTCTCCACCTTTTTTAGAAGCAATCTAGATTGGCTCATCATTTACTCCTATTTGCACCACCTATAGAAAAGTTAAGCTCAATTGTTTACTTTTAGAGTGTAATTTTGTTTACAATGTAATATGAAACAATCATTTGGGGTGTTGATTTTACTATAAGAAAGAAGAAAATTCACTGTTTGAAGAATTTATTTAAAGTCTTTTCCGTTTGCTGGAGAAAATGCAAAACGAACTTGAAATTTTCCCTCTGTAAGAAACCCTTTTCTTAAATGTATATATCTGTTAATAAATATTGATGGGCAATTGTTACTTTTGTTTTTTTTTTTTTTTTTTTTTTTTATAAGTAATTGACCCTAAGGGGAGAGTTGCGGTGGACGCCAAGTTTGGTAGTTTGTGGCGTGGGTGGTGTTCCCGCGAGCCTATAGGTGCTCATGGGGTGGGGTTGTGGAAGAATATCAGGAAATGGTGGGGGAGGTTCTCTGGTCTCTTTAGATTGGAAGTGGGGGATGGGGCTAGAACAAAATTTTGGCATGATCTGTGGTGCGGGGATAGGGTGTTGAAGGAAGCTTTTCCTATTCTGTTTGGTATTGCTCGGATGAAGGATGCTTCTGTTGCGGATAATATGGAGGTTTTGGGCGGATCTATCCAATGGAATGTGAGCTTTGTTAGAGAGGCGCATGACTGGAAAGTGGGTGTATTTGCATCTTTCTATCATGTGTTGCATTTAGCCACGGTGAGTAGAGATCGTGCTGATAGGCTTAGGTGGGTCCCTTCTAAGAAAGAGGTGTTCAAGGTGAAGTCCTATTTCAGCTCTTTGGCCGGTTGTGAGGGTAGTCATTTCTCTTGGAAGAGTGTGTGGAGGACTCAGGCTCCTCCGAGGGCGGCTTTCTTCGCGTGGTCGGCAGCCCTTGGAAAGATTCTTACAACGGATAATCTCAGGAAGCGAAAGATCATCATTGTGGATAGATGCTATTTGTGTAAAAGAGATGGGGAAACTGTAGACCACCTTCTTCTTCATTGTGATGTGGCTTCTAATTTGTGGAATCATGTCTTTTCTCGGTTTGGTCTGTCTTGGGTTATGCCTAGGAGAGTTGTAGATTTATTTGCTTGTTGGTGGAAGGCAGATAGGTCAAGGAGTGCTGTAGTTTGGAAGATGGTGCCTATTTGCATTCTTTGGTGTGTTTGGAAGGAGAGAAATATTAGGTGTTTTGAAGACTTGGAGAATTCCATGGAGGATATTGTTGCTTCGTTTTTTCTTATGTTGTATCTTTGGACGGAGGCTTTTTTGTCACTCGTGTCTATTAGTTTCTCTGATTTTCTTGTTCGTTTTTCTTTGCCTTCTTAGGTGTTTCATTGTGTATACTTCCAGTGTACTTAGAGGGGCGCCTTACGCTTTTTATAAAATTTCATTTACTTATCAAAAAAAAGTTTTCTGAGATAATTGAATTAGGCCCTATACAGCTTAATGAACATCACCAAACATTTGAGGAATATGAGAATGCTGTTTAATCTATGTGACGGTTTCTCTCTCTTTAGTTAGCACAAGTTATGTTCGATTCCTTATTGGGCTGCTTCGTTCATAATTTTGTTGTGAATTTGTATGACAATTAGATATTTTGCGTGATAGTTTACTTTCATCCATTATGCAGTTGAGGACAATAATTTGTGGCTCTTGAAAGTTGTGCTTACTTAACTTTCTAAGTAGTATGATTCAAGTTGTGAGAGTGCCTATGGAGATGGTTAGATTTCGAAGTTGAACCTGATTACTGAATGGATAAAAAGCAGCATATTGCGATTTTTACAACTGCCAGCCTTCCATGGATGACTGGAACTGCTGTCAACCCTCTGTTTCGTGCAGCCTATCTTTCAAAAGATGGGGAGAGAAAAGTCACTTTGGTGATTCCGTGGTTATCTTTGAAAGATCAAGAATTAGTACATCCCAACAACATCACGTTTAGCTCACCATCTGAGCAGGAGAAATATGTCCATCAGTGGCTTGAGGAGAGGGCTGGATTCAGATCTTGTTTCAGTATACGTTTTTATCCTGGGAAGGTAATCATTTATGTAATTTTATACTATCCTCAATGCACACTCATGCACCCAAATTAATCACTTTTGGAAGTGGGTTGAACATGTTCGAAAAGGAGAGTTGAATAACTAGTTATTTGCTCAAGTAGGGAGGCTTTTGTCCTTTATGTGTAGGCTAGCAAGCAAAAGTTTTTTTATCATCCCTTTGAAACTTCATGAATGATGAAGTGCTTATGCCATCTTATTCCCCTTGGCCCACTTGTCTAATTCAAGCATAATGCTTAACTCAACTATAACAAAGCCTTAATTCCGATTTTATTGGGATTTGGGATTAAGTTAACCCTAATGGCCATTGAGGTTAAACCATTTGCCTTGGCTCTGTGCAGACTTCTCTGTTCCTGTATTAGACTCAACATTGGGCACAATATTAAGAACAGGGTCTTATTGCCATTTCCATTCTTATTTTCAGTTTTAGAGAACAATTCTAATCCATGACATCAATTTGGGTGCAGTTTTCAATAGATAAAAGGAGCATTCTTCCTGTTGGAGATATTTCTGAAATCATTCCTGATGAAGAGGCAGATATTGCTGTTCTTGAGGAGCCTGAGCATCTTACATGGTATCATCACGGGAACAGATGGAAGGTTAAATTCCGCCTGGTTATAGGAATTATTCACACCAATTATTTGGAATATGTGAAGAGAGAGAAGAATGGACGAATGAAAGCATTTCTTCTTAAATACGGAAATAGCTGGGTTGTTAATATTTACTGCCACAAGGTTTGTTTCTTGTAACTGAGTTTTCATGATTTAAATTTCTATTTTTGGATGTTTAAATATTTTCAATTTTCTTTGTTTATTGTTATTTGGCATTTTGACTTTATATTGTATTAGGCAAAATAGCGCAAGGAATTGTTTTTGTGTCTAGCATTTTCCTCTGAGAAATGCTACACTTCCCAAATTTTTTCTCCAAAAGTTGGTTCTCAAGTGATGTGTCATCATTCCATGAGATCTATTGTTTTGAGAAATGTTTCACCATCTTATGGGATGGTGGCACATCACGTGGGAACCATCTTTTGGAGAAAAAAATTGGGAAGTGTAGCATTTATCTTTTTGTTTTCATGTGGACTACCAGTATCCAACATTTGGTTATTCCAATGTTTATTTTTCGACACCTTAACATGAAGTGATATTTCTATAAAATATGGAAGTCAAGATGGTTGTTTTATAGTGGCATCAGTACATATCAAATTCATAGGTGATGATGTCGGATGGATATTCAAATGTAGGTCAAATCATTTGTCTGTTGAAAACTCTAGGATTAAATTGAGATCGCATAAAAACTTAAGGACTAAATTTGATTTTTCCCCAAAAAGTATCAGCTGCTAGCTAAAAGCAACTGGCTTTCTTCACCCTTAAGCTCTTTCACAGCAAAGAACTTTCTAGCTACTTTTTACGTAAATTAGCAAACCTTCACCACAAAACATTAAATACTTAGCTAATAACTATGCTTACCAAAATCCCGGAGCTCTAAGTTTGACTTTTCTACTTGAAGTTTTTTAAAATAGTCTGCAGGAGACACCTATGCTGACTGCTGTTGCGCCTTGGTTTCCTTCCATGGCTGCCTGCTACACTATTTTGGTTGAATTAGTTATTTATTTTCTAACCCATATGATTAGGGGCCTGCATGAACAGCATATAATAGATTAATCTATATATATAAGAAGTTTGCATACATGATACTCATTAGTGAAAACGAATATTCATTACCCCAAAGGTAGGTTTGAAATCCCCGACCCAGCTTGATCACTAATATCCAAACCACCCTTATGAGCCAGGTGGGGTTAATTACCTAATTAATCATTCCTTGGCATCAAAACAATGATGCCTTGCAAAACAAGTTAGGGTAGTCTAATTTTCAGGGTATTGATATGCTGATGCACCACTTGAGAGAGAAGATCTATTATAGGCCATCAATTTTTGTTGTGCTAGAATGTTATGGGGAGATTAGGCATTTAAAATCTGTCTTTAGTATAGATCTGAAGGCCATTAATTCTATACATTGGGAGTTGAATGTAGTTGCTTTCTTGATGTTAAAGTTTTGAGTGCATGTTTTTTGGGGATTATGAGGCATTTAGGATTATTTGTCTGTGGAATAAATCTAGGTGTACTGTGAGTGTGTGACTCCAACTAATCCAAGATTTATAAATAGTAATGATAATGTGGAGAAGAAACCTTTATAATTACTAATTTCTTTACTGTTTTGTACATGCTAAAAATGTATTATCGGAAAGTGGAGTATTTTGAGGAAAGTTGAATTTGCCTATTCCCAAAATGTGTCATTATTATATTGGAAGAATTGCTTGCTCACCAGATCGTATTTGTGCTGGATTGCAGGTTATCAGATTATCTGCTGCCACACAGGATTATTCCAAGTCAATCATCTGCAACGTTCATGGAGTCAATCCCAAGTTCCTTGAGATAGGAAAAAAAAAGACAGAGCAACAACAAAATGGGCAACGAGCCTTCACGAAAGGTGCCTACTTCATTGGGAAAATGGTATGGAGCAAAGGCTACAAGGAGCTATTAAGACTTCTTCATGATCACCAAAAGGAACTAGCTGGGCTCGAGGTTGATTTATATGGAAATGGTGAGGACTCTGATCAAGTTCAGGAAGCTGCTAAAGAGTTGGAACTAGTTGTTAGAGTTCACCCTGGGCGTGATCATGCTGATCCTCTGTTCCATGAGTAAGCCTTTTCCGTATATGTCCAAACCTTTTATGACACGAAGTTTGTTGTTAGTTTTATCCCTAATGTAAAAAGGGAAAAGTGTGAGGTTTGGTCAATAAATAATGCCATGCATCAGATAGCTTGGAGGTTGCTGGTGGCCTTATCAGCAAGACGTGTCAACAAGTCTATGATCTGCCCCCCCCCCCCCCCCCCCCCCCCCGCCCCCAAATATAATAATAATAATAACCGAAAGCCCCTGGCCCTGACAAAGAATTATTGGGCTAATAATTGCATGAATTCCATTCTGTTGCTTGCAACGACAGAAGAATAAATCCTGTCCAATCACTTGACTGATTTGTGATAATCCACTTGGTCATATTTCTTCTAGCGGCACTCTGTTTTGTTTTTTTATAACCATGTCTCGATATGGTTTTTCTTATGCTAAAAATGTGCTATTCATCTCTATTCTCTAGTAGAGATTCTGATCCTCCCTTTGTGTGGTGGTGGTGGTGGTGGGGGGGGTTGGGGTGGGTTTGAATTGAGAGATTAAATATGTAGATTACTTGGTTATTTAAGTTATAGGAATTTCATGAACCTTGATGTATTTCTTTATCTGCTGCTGAGCAGTTGGTACCTGCATTCTTCAGGTTTCAATGTGGTGGCTTGTTAAATTATGCATGAAACTGGTCTTGTGGTTTTAAGCTAATAACATGTGGAACTCTAGTTGCATAGGACAATTCTAAATAGACCGAGTCTAAAGGATTTCTTACTTAGAGATGGAGTTAACATGATTGGATCAAATTCTATTTTTCTTGTTTCTTTTTCGGTAATGTAAGTATTTCTGAGTCCAACACCACTGATATGGTCTGCAACAGCAATCCCAGATGAGATTTCTTCCTTAGAGTCTGTCAACACGGTTGTTGTTGCTCCATACTAAATATTTTTTCTTCTTCTTGTTTCTCTTTCAGTTATAAAGTGTTTCTGAATCCAAGCACCACAGATGTGGTTTGTACCACCACAGCTGAAGCACTGGCAATGGGCAAAATTGTTGTATGTGCCAATCATCCCTCAAACGAATTCTTCAAGCAGTTCCCAAATTGCTGGACTTATGAGGACAGCAATGGGTTTGTGGAAGCCACACGCAAGGCATTAGCTGAAGAACCTGCCCAGCTGACCAATGCACAGAGGCATGTGTTGTCATGGGAGGCAGCCACAGAACGGTTTCTGAAGGCTACTGAGCTGGACCAGGCACCTGCAAAGAAACTGTCAAAAATTCCTCCAAATCCAAAGACCTTTATGTCCACTTCTTTGAATTTGGGGAGGAGCATGGAGGATGCAGCAGCATATATGCATTATGTGGCTTCTGGGTTTGAAGCATCACGAAAAATATTTGGTGCAATTCCAGGGAGCTTGCAGCCAGATGAAGAACAACGCAAAGAGTTAGGGTTGGCCCTTCCTGAAGGAAAGCGAGGCTGGAGGAAATGATAGGTTTATGCTTCTTCTATGATATTGGCTTGGGATTCTCTATCAAAAAAAAAAAAAGTCTGCTTAAACTGAATACAAGAAGAACCTTAGTAATGACATAGATTGGTAATATGTTCTGAGAAGCCACCATCACCTATCGACTAGTTTGAACTCTTACCTTTTTCATGTGTAGTAAAGTGTTCTGATTATAGCCCAACCATGTCAACATATTATAAGAACCGGTTTCCATGATAGAAGAATTTTAGCACTAATAAGATCTTGATTGTACATTGAAGAAAACGTCTCTACATGTTCTAAAAGGAAAGTGTGGTTATGATGGTCAATATGGGCCATTAGATCTAGTAAAATTGGAGCATTAGATGGATGGTTTCCGTGATATTTTCATATTAATGTTAGATAGAGGACGAGCCCATCCTTTGACTGGCATAAACTTGAGGTCATGTATGTAGGAAGTGCATGCAAACTGATAGATGCAACAAATGTTATACTACACATTTTTGATGTGACATTAAAAATTACCATTTAATTTAAAATTTAATAATAATTCATCTTAAATTTAATGGTGATTTTTAGTGCAACAGGAAATGTACACTTAAGAATGAAAGTGTGTGTAGGCATGTCTCAATGCATAATTCATAATTGAGAAGGGCTTTGCTTGGCTTCGTAGACTAATGAATGTGTCATAATGACACAAATTTCCTTCAAGTTGAATCAGGGCGTTAAGTTATTACATTAATAAAAGAGTGATGGTAGGGGTATTCCAGTTTTTATTACAAGTTTTTTATAAACTAATATGACAACCCACATGACTTCAGGTACAAAACTATTAAATTTGCCAATCAAATTTTGTGGGGTTATCGGAAGTTTGGCCGAGTGTCTCAATGAGTCATCAAATTTGGTGCTTTTTGACCTGAAGAAACACTTGGCTCAACCCAATTATGGCACAACGACATGAAAGCGGAATTGTAATGACTCAAAAACTGCTTATTCTTGGTTTATTCTAACATTAGGTAAAGAGTGGATTACATACTACACCATCATTCCACATTCATCTTACTGGGCTGATGTGCAATGCCCACTAGTCCTTGATATATTTTTTTAATTTTTTTTTTTTTTAAGAAGGGTTGATAAGCCAGTTTACATTAGCCAAGTGGGATGAGGGCAAACTTCAAACCGCAAATCAACAGGTAATTGTGGATCAACAAAGGGCAAGGTTGATCCTAGTAAGATGATTCTTTCCATCCACCATAGCTCTCCTCTTCTCTTGATGATTCTTTCCATCCACCATAGCTCTCCTCTTCTCTTGATGATTCTTCCCATCCACCATAGTTCACTTCCTCTGTGCAGCACTCCCGACTGCTGCCTCCCTGCAACAAGTAATGGAGGTATGAGTGTTGGACGCTAACAAAGCAAGCATGACATTGCAGTTATGTGAAGTCCAAAGCAGCAAGTATTCATGTGACTTGTTCTTCATACATTAACTTAAATAATGCTCCTACTATATCATCTCACTTTTTCGCGATCTAATGCAACTCTATATTTAGATTGAAATCTCCTGTTGTCAGGCTTTTCGAATAACACATGAATTCAGATAAAACCCCGTTTGACAACCCCTTCCCCCATATTTGAGGTGATTTTTTTTTTTTTTTTTTTTTTTTGAGTGGTAGTAAGAAGTGATTGATGTGATATAAAGTAAAAAGAATTTTTATGAAAAAATGAAGAAAAAAATGTATAGCTGTGAGTTTTTTATTTGAATAGTAATAAAAAATTGTTGATGTAATATAAAAAGTGAAAAAAAATTAGAATGTTTGGAAGTTGACGTTTTTTGAGAGAAGTGAAAATAAGAGAAAGGGAGGGGAGGAAGGTTGTCAAATAGGAGGTTGAGAAGTGAAAATTGTTGATGTAATATTCCTAGATTGCCTAGGGCAGATAGGCCTCGCAGTCCTTCTCTCTTAAGCTATCCAAATTTCTGTGTTATTCGGGCACTCGAATGAGAGGAGATTCTTATCCCACTATACCTACCCCATTTGGGTAAACTAACAGTATTGTCCCTTCTGACAAATGTAACCAGGAGCTGTATTTAAAAACATACAACTGATAATAAAATTCTAATTATAGAATAAGAGATACCTCGATGGTGAAAGTTAGGCCAACTCTAATTTCTCCACAATATTCCTGATCCTTGACAATACTGTATGCAGTTGATGGGAGGCTTCCTTGGATGAACAATGGCTCTAAAGGAATGCTGCAGGGTTGTATGTGTACATATTAATATGAACTACATGATATCTAACTGCTACTTAAACTGCAGATCGATCAGTGGTTGGCTGTACAAGATTACTGATTCAAAGTTCAAACCATTGTTAATTGAGAAACATATGTTCAAATCACGCGTTTTGAAATTGTAAACCCAAAATAGACACTTAGTATGCTTATGGAGAGTCAAGAACTCCAACTGTGCTTAGATGTGTCTGATAAATGAGTAAACATGAAATTATGATAACTTACGTCGCTTCTCCAACAAATTCATCCTTGGTGAAAGTATCTTTATCCATTATCTTCAGACTGAGTTCTGAAGCACCATCATTGATTGTGAAAACAAAGCTCTCATTCCATTTTGGTTCAGATCCTTGACCTGCATCAAACATTTTCTAGTTGTAGAAAATTACAACATTCTTTTGCTTGAAGAGACTACACTAACCTACCTTTTTTTTTTTTTTAAGCAAATAGCACACATGCAAACTCCACAACAAGACAACACAGAAAAGAAACGACCAAAAAAGGAGGGGAAAAAAACAACAACATAGGAAATGGCCGGGGAGCACCCTATGGAGAGTTAAGGTTATTGATAGGAAGAACCTACAGTGAAAGCTACTGACGAACTGCTATCAAAATCATGAAACATTGCACAATTTTTTTCTTGAAAAAATAAAAATAAAAAAAGGGGTAAAAAAAATCAATAAACGACGACAGTTACAAATGTACCTGATGCTACACTGCTTCTTTGTTCCTGGGACCGGCAAGTGAGAATGACATAGGGATCCATATTAGCTGCTCGATCATGAACACATAATCCATCAGACAATAATATTAACTGGGATCAATTGTCTGATTGCGATACAGATTGACAAGGAAGAAATCATGTACGTTCATATCACAAAAATTTTAAAAAAAATGGTACAAAAAAACAAGTTGTAAAAGAGTTGTTGGTCTATCTAGCTCCTTTTGTTTTAAAACACGGAGTTACAAACAGTCATTGAGAAGCGAGAAAAAGATTTAGGTTGAGATTAACCGCTATATCATAAATCTTTTGAATTTGATTTAGAGCAGAAGCTCTATCAGATAACAAATTAAAAAAAAAAAAATGTATATATATATATATATATATATATATATATATATATATATATATATATATATATATATATATATATACAGCAATGAGCAAGATCATACGTACAGAGAAAATCGGTGTTCTCGAGGCCTTTGGCACTAACGAGAAGAACTTCAAGCGTTCCTCGTGCGGCTGCCATCTTTGGAGAGAAGTCAGCAGGAATTGAGAAGCTGCAATAAAACTGACCAGAAAAAACTCGACTATCCGCGCGAGGAAGAGGAATCTATTTCTGCGTTTGCTTCAAACTAATTACCGTTATTTTGTTGCTCATTAGTCAGTTCTCGACACAACGCACATGCTTTGAATATTCCTTGCCAACTCATGCTCGTTAATTCCTTCGTTTTCTGTTTTCCTGGTTATTAAATTAGCACTTATTATTGAGACCGCTTCAATGAATATTAAGCTTAAGGCCATAATTTTAAGAAATCGTTTTCTTATATTCAAAAATTAATTAATTAAATTTTCATTTAGTTATATTGTTATAGACTCAATCTCCCACGCATAAAAATGAACGGCCAAAACACAAAACCGAGAGATAATACACCCGCACATAGCCTAAGAATATTTAAATAAATTTGGGGGTAAATTGTGGAGTTAACATTCGAACTCAAGACCTTTATTTTGATATGTTAAATCGTCGTTTATAATAAATAATTAATTTAATCATTTAATTAATATTTTAATAAATACCACAAAAAAAGGGCATTCAATTCTTATTCTTTCTGTATGAGATTTTGGTTAAAAATATGCTTGATAATATGCTTCAGTAATTTGACTATTATGTCCTTGTCTCTGTGAAAATAATGGCAAAACAATTATCTCGATCCCCTCTCTATGGATGCAGCTAGACCGGCCAACGTCCCAACGTCTATGGTCTTTACTTCATTAATCCCAAAAATTAATGGTGCTAATTAAGTCCACTATATAATAGCCATCACATGTCTTTTTAGGAATAAGATAAGAACTAATTCATTAATTCAATTCATTGTTGAGTCGAAGCATTTACTTGAGCCTTGAGTCCAGGCTTTGTTCGTTAACACTTTTGCTTTCTTTAAACAAAAACATTAATTTATGTTATACCATAACACTTTTTCATATTAAATACAAAAAACACTCTCAAAAATACATTAACAGACAAATCAGAGTATTTATGTGACTATATATATATATATATATATATATATATATATATATATATATATATATATATATATATATCACATGCACATGGTCTTGATATTTTAATATTTTCAATATATATATTTTTTTATTGCTAATGTTTATTAAGAGATTTATTCATAAAAGAGCATGTCCTTTTTTTTTTTTGACATGTCCACGCAAGAGGGAGAATTTGAACTAGCGACCTCTGTTTCATGAGGCGTGGTCTCCAACCGATTGAATTACCTCTTGGAGATAAAAGAGCATGTCCTACTCGAATATAGATGTAACCAAGTTTGGGTGTCAACCTGTGTACTAATGCTCCGTTTGTTTCGACGTAAAATGGTTTCAAGGAAGTCATTTTTCTGAAAAATATTTTTCGCCGAAAGCATTTTTTGGTGTTTGGCGCGTACAGAAAATCACAAATATTTTTCATATTTTCATTCAATCATATTAACCTTTAAAAATTAATTTTTATTCAAAACATATAAATATTAATATAAAAATCATTGATGACGAGATTCGGTCACTGACCGACAAGATTCTAACCATTTTTACCTAATTCCGGCCTGCCTGCAGGGATTCGGCATCTCTGGCCAAAGCCGGCCGGGAATCGGCCTCTTTGGCCATATCCGGCCAGCCGGCCGGATTCCGGCTCTCTGGCCAGATCCGGCCAGTCTGACCAGATTGGTCGTCGAAATCTGGGTTGACCGGATTCTGGCGAAAGTGGCCGGATTCTTTCGACAGATTCCGGCGATATTAATCGGATGTTGTCGGATTCCGATACCGGCAATATTTCGATGGTGGTCGGCTGCTTGAACGTGAAGGTCGACTGTGTCGTTTAAAATAAATCGACCGCGTCTGACATCTTCGGAAAACGCATTTTCCGAAATTTACTAAGCATTTTTGGTCAAACAGAAATCATTTTCCAGTTGACTATTATTTTCGCCCCTGCCAAACACCGAAAAATGCATAAATCATTTTACGCCGAAACAAACGGATCATAAATTAAATCCACTTTCATTTGTTATCTCTCTGTATTAAGTGGATAAATTTTAAAGCATTTCAAACAGGGATGTGTTATTTCTACATCACATTACCTTACATAAATCCTACATCAATACACATTGGGTGTGATACCCATGTATATGAGACTCACACCTTATGTGTCTTGGTGTATGATTAATGTAGGATAATGTAATGTAGAAAAACCATTTCCCTTTCAAACAACTCTAATGAATATTAAAAGAGTAATGCTAAAACTACATTTTTGTCCCATAGTTATCCCAAAATAATGACCTAATAGTCTCAAACAACATTTGAATCAGTCTTTATGAATGACTGAATACAGCTCCAACTTTCGTGTGTTTTTTTTTTTTGGTCAATACAAGGTCTTAATATACATGGAAAATACTTAGGGTACTATGTATATACAGTTTTTATTATAATTTTCTTATAAATTTATTTGACAATCCACTCATGATTCTATGGAAATAGGTATTATATACGTGGATTGCTATATGACCGTTCACATTTTATTGGTTGACTTGATAAATACCACATAAAGTGTCACCAGGAACGAAACCAAAAGTTTTTATGGGCAAGGGCCAGTGGCAAAAAAAAAAAAATATTAGTAAAGGCCAATAGGCTAAATTTTTAATTTTTTAGCTTATATTTTAATTTCTGAGATTTTTTTTTAACCGGCCATGACCCCTCCTCCCTCTGCCCTTGATTGTCACCTCAGTATGTAAATGTCTTGTAGTAAAAGCTGTAATACCCATATATCTAAGTAAACCTCTTTGAGAAATCCCTTGTGCGATCATAAGTTTGAGAATTCTGAACTTTGATCAACGGTTTAAGAAACATTACTACAATTAATGTTTTCTCTTATCACTACAATTATCCTCCCCAATCTAGTATTAAATTTTCAACTTTCTCTCAATCTTTCAATTGGTTGAATGTGTTCTCTCAATTTACCAAAGGGCTTGCAATACTCTCTTTTGATCCTTAAAAACAAAAATGCCCCTCAAATCCAAAAAATAAAAAAATAAAAAAATAAAATTAATTCTATAACATTTTTTGTCTTCTTAAAATTATTTGTAGGGGTATTTTTGTCTTTTTAAAGACCAATTGAAAGATTGATGACAATATAGTTTCAAAGGAAAATTGAAAGTTGAAAATTGAACTTTTCACGTTGTCGTTTGGATCCTAATCTTTGTTAGTAGTACAGTAGTACTAGTACTCCTGTGGCTCTCACTTCCCGCCAACTCTCTCTCTCTCTCTCTCACTCTCAGCTAAACCTAATATTTTACGTCAATCATCATCCAACAGATTCAGTCTCTATAACTCTCCTCTAAAACCCAAACTCTTTTCTGATCCCCCACACACACTCGTACTTATTTGAGTTATTCTGCTTCAATTCCTTATCTTTTAGCCGTTACAGCTTTTTTTTAACCCAACAAAAGAAAAAGAAAACGTTTTGATGGAGAAAGAAAAAAGAAACTCCTCTTTTGGAATTCCCTGATCAAAACCATAACGTTTCCGTTGATTTTGCTTTTCATCTCAGTTGGGTTTATGTAAAGAATGACTCTCCCTTGTGGGTTTATTTTATATTTATTTTAATACTCCTTTGGTTACACGTAGTGTTCTTAAAATAACGAAAGGAATTAAAGAATGTGATAGTTATGTGAAAAAGGAGGGTGTGGTTTCTAAAAGTCCTATGGTGTCTGGTTGTGATAATGGGGTTCCCAGGCCAATCTATTTTCAAGGGTTTGTGTTTCTATATCTTTTTTGTATGATGCTGCTAATCGTTTGTATATATATATTTTTTTTGTTAATTTGAAGATAAAAACTTGGCTAGAACCCCTTTTGAGTCTGTTTGGATGCTTAGAAAACTGACTCAAGAAAAAGAAAAATAGATGTTATTATGTGTTTTTATTATCCAAGTAGCGTGGAATTCTACTCAACAAAAGAATGTAGCTGCATTAGGCTCAATTGAGTGAAGGGAGCAACCAAAGATAGCTGTGTCTTGTTCTATTATCGCTATCTTCCTATGGAGTATGAGAAGCAGATAACCAAGAATCCTGAATTGTATATTCCTATCTTTTTTGCATTTTGATTTGTGAATATGAATTGTTGTTTTACCCTGTTTTCTGCAAGTGTAGTAATGATAGCCCTGATGGTATTTTTAGGCGGATAACGGGTGCAACAAGGCGATCAACAAAGGGGGGATGGACAGAGGAGGAGGTCAATAATAGCTAGAGATTTTTGTATTCTTTATAGCGTCTTATTGCATAAGTTAATTGCACAGATTAAACGTTCTTTTGTCAGCTGCATGCATACATTCTGATGTATTGATGTGCAAGCCATGTATCTTTAGCTGCTTCTTTTGGATAAAAACTTGCATTCTGACTATCAAATGTTCATCATCAAGCACCTAATTTGTTTTGTGTCCCCTGTTTCTTGTTAACAGGATAGAATATTAACCTTTGCTGTCCAAAAGTTCAATGGTAAAAACTGGAAAAAGATTGGTGTGTATCATCCCTTCCTGATAGTATTTTTCTTGTTAAAAGCTTTGGCTTTAATTGAATCAAAGACATATGAAACCAGAGAAAGAAAGAAAGAAAGAAAGATCCATGTTTTTTTTTTCCTCCTCTTTAATAGAACTAATCAGAAAGCAAAAATGTTGATTCAATATGTATCCTTTGCAGCTGAATGTGTTACTGATAGAACTGATGTTCAATGTCTGCATCGCTGGCAGAAGGTTCTCAATCCCAATCTTGTTAAAGGGCCATGGAGCAAGGAGGTGCAAATAACATACCAGTGGCTGCATGTGTCTTTCAACAAGGACCTCCATTTAAAAGTTCATTGTCTATGATTCTGATTTAGTTCTTATTTAAATCTTCCAGGAAGATGATCTCATCGTTGAGCTCGTTGCAAAGCTGGGGAACAAGAAATGGTCTGAAATTTCAAAATCCTTGCCAGGCCGGATAGGCAAGCAATGTAGAGAAAGGTAAGTGCACTCTGGTCAGTAACTACAATTTATCCGTTTTCTTTTTTAATTGCTTTTACCTATTCATTTGCTTAATTATTAGCATAGATGAAATATGTAATATCAAATATGCTTGCACACATACGTATGTACACACATAAAAGGCTACAAAAAACACAAATGCAGGGACAATTCCACCCCAAAAAATTGGAGAAAAGAAAGCAATTTTTTTTATAGTTTTTTCTTTTTCTTCATATTTTAATGGTCCTGTTAGAATATAGATTGTTTCTGTTTTGGGTTTATATTTTCCATATATGTGTAATTTTAATCAAATCCTAGTGATTTGATTACCTTATTTGAATTGCTTTCAAGGTTTCACTTACCATATTTCTCCTATAAATAGAGGTCATTTGTATTGTAAAGAGATTATAAAAAATCGAGTAATTCTAAACGTCATACCCATGTCCCTCTTGTGTCCCTCTTGTGTCCCTCTAAAAATGATGTGCCTTTTAAAATCACCATGTGATCAAAATTCAATTTTGATCAATCACAAGCTCAATGGTGATTTTAAAAGCCACCTCATTTTTAGAGGGACACAAGAGGGACATAGGTATGACATGTAGCATTACTCTAAAAAATCAGACGTAGGTGTTTAATATCGAACCACTCCAAAATTTTATGGACAGAAATTTCCTACAAACCGGTTTGTAGGAAATTTCATACAACTTACATATAAGATTAACATATATCATTTAAACACGTGAGAATCACATTTTTTTTTTTTTTTTTATTAATGCTATTAAAAAATCATGTGAGAAGCACATGCTATTAAAATAACATGTACTTCTCACATGCTAATGGACACATATCAATTATATGTGGGTTGTATGAAATTTCCTACAAACCTGATTTATATCCAAATTTTATTGTCTTATTTTTCTTTTTACTTCCACTATTTTCTTCATTTATATTTTATTTTTAAATCTTCACAGGTCCTCCCACTCAAAAAAATAAAACAAAATTCCCAGTCCAGCACAGCCCACCTAGACTAAATTCTTGCCTTTGACCCTGTGCATATGCAGTAGATAACTGCTTTAGCTTCATCTTTGATTATTTTATATTGATCAGAGGAAGCCTCTTTATATTTTCCTTTCCTTTGAAATGAATAAATCTAAATCTAGGTACTGTTTTTTTTTTTTTTTTTTTCCTCCTTTTATTTTTTCAGGTGGCACAACCATTTAAACCCAGATATAAAAAAGACTGCATGGACCAAAGAAGAGGAGTTGACTCTCATTACGTCCCATCAAATATATGGGAACAAGTGGGCTGAGATAGCAAAGTTCCTGCATGGAAGGTATCACCACAAAACTTTTACTTAAGTTTAGAATATATCAAAAATATATTTCACTGGATAATATATTTAACCCGTAAATAGAAAATATTTCAATATCAACCAAATATAGAATATATTTTTCATATATTCTAACACTTAAAAAGTGTATAACTGAACTATTATATGAGCAGATGGCAATTGATTACATGTTTCCTCTCTTTCTCCCTAAAAATGAGATTTTATAGAGCTGGTGTAATCAAATTGAAAAAAAGGGGTCCTGTTGAAAAGGCTACATTATACTTGGGATATTATGCCCTTTGAAATCAGTTGAATTTCATACATTGATAAAGAGCAATTTATTTTTTCAAGCTGGATATGAGAACTTCTTATGATACGTTATCTGATATGAACAGGACTGAAAATTCTATAAAAAATCACTGGAACTGCTCAGTGAGGAAGAAAGTAGAGCTTTTTCGTTTAGCGCGTGGTTCTGATCCCTACAATCATAAAACAAAAGCCGAAAGTAGAGAGTCTAAGGAGGTTAAACAAAGTCTTGATCAGAAAGTGAACTTGGAGGGAAGTGAATACACTTGTTCACTGGATTTGGTTCTTGGAACTGCTGATGGAAAGGAGAGCAATTTGCTACCTTCAAACAAAGAGAATTACAGGTCTCCAAAAAGAGGGGCAAATTATCTAACAAAAACACCACCAAGAACAATTTTTGATGATGACAATGCCACTTCTTGTGGTCTGGGTGTTGGACAATGCCAAGAAAGTGCTAATAAGGGTGACACATTGAGAGAATCACATCATACAGCTATCCGGTCCAATGAGTTATGTAATACTCCATCCATTCATCAAGTAAATCAATTTTTAGATGAAAAAACTCATGAGCCTGATGAATTTATCAATCCGATGCCTTTCGGAGCACTTTCCGGACCCTTGCAACTCTGTTTCAGTATACCTGCAGATGTTCATAGTTGCAAGAGAATAACTCATAATTTTCTTCATGAGCCGGCTCCTCCTGTCACTGCTAAGAGATTGCCTGAATCTTCTTATGGGCCACAAGGTAATGTATGTTCTTCAGACAACTCTGGAAATGGGAATTCAAAATTAAGTGGCCAATCCAAGAATCCTCTTTTAGAGGATGCGACTCATGGTTGGCTGTGCTACAAACCACTCCTCCAGAAGGATTTTAACATTCTTTTGGAAACTGGTAGATTCCCAAGTACAGATAGCTATATCAGAACAGCATCAAGTCCAGTTTCTTTTCGTACACCACCAAGCCACAATAAAGGACTAACTGTTGATTGTAGCAGTCCAGAATCCATATTGAGGAGAGCTGCAAGGGGTTATAAAAATACACCATCTATCATAAGAAAACGAAGCCTTCAATGTTCCAGGAAAATTGACAATGCAAATAATCACAATGATGCAGTTCTGACAAATGAGAAGCAACTTTTCCTGCCTCCTTCAAAGTCCCAGAAGCTCGAAACTTCTGCTTCTGTAAAATGTGTAGAAAAACGCCTGGAGGCTGGAACATGCATTTAATTCTGAGTAGGATTCTGCCAACATGCAATTGCGGTTAAGATGGTTCAGTGGAATGTTCAAGAGCCTGATAAACAGCATCTGTCAAGGATTCAAGCTGCTCGATTAGGAGATAGTTTATAACTTGTTGATATAAATTTGGTGAGTGACTTTCCCAGTCTTTTGTTGATATAAATTTCTGTTTCTTCAAAACTAATTATCAATTAGCTTTGATTTTAAACACCATAGCAGAAAACAATGAGGAGATTATGATAGATATGAAGCAGGCCTGCTGACCAGATAGGATTTGTTGTCTTTGCTCCCCATATTTCTTCTACTTTTTTCATTTTCTAATACTCTCTCTTTTTCCTTTTTTGGCTCTTTCTTGCAGATTAATTATTTTTATTTTCGTGTTCAATTTTGATACACCTCTAAACAGGCCTGGACTGAGGGGATAGGATTTGGGCAGCCAACTCAATAAAGGCACAAATATCACTTCCACAATGGCTGAGCAACAGTAATATCCTATACTGGTGGTCTGTTCTGAAAATTTCAGCATGAATTGTCTGATTGAGTTGTATGCTGGATACAAATATTACAATTTCAGTAGTGGACAATGGACATATGCCCATTGAATTATGTTTTATGCAAAGGAATAAAAAATAAGACCAATGGTAATCTAATAAAAAATATTTTCATTTTGTACTAACCAATTGACGCCACGTGGCTTTCATTTTAACATGTCACTTGCTAATTGTACACATCACATTACACACTTACTTTAAATTATAAATATGCACAAAATTATAAAAAAGAAAAAGAAAAAGAAAGTGACCTACCATTCTTAATGGTGTAAGGGACTGCTCACTGGATAAGGAGCGGCAACCCCTCTCTTCCTAGGTGTGGGGGTGGCCACCCCTCTTTATAAGGGGCAAACGCATCTTTTCAACCTTATGCTTTAATGAGGAGCCTCTCCTCACCAATCAAGGGCGGCCACTCTTTTATCAGGGGCAGTTCCGCTCAACAATTAGGGGTAACGATCCCTTTGTGAGGTGTTCTCACCTCGATTCCCTTAGTTAGTTAGGAGTGGTTGGCCATTTCTCTTCTTTTTGTTATTTTGTTTTGTTTTTAATTTTTATTTAAAAGTATATTTATAATTTAAAATAAATATATCATGTAATATGTACTGTGTCCATTAGCATATAGTGTGTCAATCGAGAAATACAGGGCATTAATTGATTCGTCTACCTGAAACTAATGTCACATGACATCAATTAATTAAGAGTAATTATTCAATGCCACCCAAAGATACAACTTTTTACCACCTTGCCTATGTGGCAAGATGGTCAAGGTGGTCCCCCACTACTTTTTAAGTTTTTTTTTATTTTTTAAAAATAAATTAAAGTGAGGCAAGGTGGTGAAAAGTTGTATATTTAGGTGATAGTGAATCATTACTCATTAATTAATTGAATGGGATATTGGCGGAGGATTCTATTTAAAACTATAAAACATTTAAACAACTAATGGTCAAAAGTAAAAACTTAGCATTAAATTGAAATCCTCTAAACATCTAGTTACTAAATTCCTTTTTTTTTTTTTTTTAATAAAATAAAAATAAAAAAGGGAGTGAGAAATATATGAGAACATATAAATAAGAGTAATGATATATATTACTCTATTATTTCACTGTTATCGTATTACGTTGATGTGTCATTGTCATTCCACCTTTATATTTTTTATTGTCAAAAAAAAAAAAAATCCAATAATGTACTGGCAAATAGTGTGGAGATTTGGCTTTTAAGTGTTGTAAAAAAACTGACATAATTCGCAAAACGCTAGACATGTTCCCCCCTGATTCTTCTTGGTCAGCTCGGAAAGTCAATAGAAGTGCAAACTTCGGTGCACATTATGTGGCACAATGGGCCGCAGCTCGATTTTCGTCAAGCAGCATTCCCACCATTCCCTCATCAACTTCTTCCACTACTACTCAGTTTGTCAGTATTGCGCATGGTCCAGATCTGAATAACTCTGTTGTTTAGGAATTATTTTCGTATGTTCTTTCCTTTGCTTGTACTTTTCAGTCGCATCTATATAAAAAAAAAAAAAAAAAAAGTTGTAGTTTTTTCAAGGCCCGATTTAATTCCAAATTTTTTTATAAAAAATAAGGAAGATAAAATTAAATTTGTATAGTTGAAAAAACTATCATCGTGTAATTTTTTTACATCTCCTAAGTAGAAATATTTGATTTTATTATTCTGCTCATTTTTAAGAGTCGTGTAAATTTGCTATTGAATATGTAAAATTATACGTGACTTAATTATAAATTTATAAAAAATAAAATATGCGAAAAAAAATGTACAAGACATCTCATCCGTTAATATATCGGATTTGACGCAGAGAGCTTCTGCTAGGCCATTAAGAAAAACAAAATGTCGCAAGAAGAAAAGGGACAGGCAATGGCAAAACCCTCCATAACAAATCATCATCTCCCAGAATCATTCTGTGGCTCAATGAAAATCTCCAAGGATGTTCCTTCTCAATCTGTGATTGCGATCAAAGATATGTTTGGAGACGTAGAAATCTCGGGTCCCGTCCCAGAAAATTGCAACACAAAGGAGTTCTACTCCGACCTGATCCGCGGCCACCTCAAGCCCCAACGAGTCGTTCGTGGCCGAGTCACCTGTCTCCTCACGGTCACACCCGCTATCACTGTAACAATTTCTAATCTTACTTCTTTTCCCTTGCAAACCCACAGCCTGGCCTTGGCCGTGGGTCACGGCTTGTGTTCTAAATTATTTATTTATTTTTCAAAAATAAGAGTAATTTGGAAATTCTGACATTTTTGAAGTCTTAACAGAAGGTCACATTTGGGAAAAGTAAAGTTTTCCTTTCGCATATAACCTTGACAAATCCCAAATCAGTGAATTCTGGATATCGGAGCTCAGTTAATTTACTGGGTGAAATTTATGTTTTCCTCCGTTTTCTGGGCAACCAAATTTTTGCCATTGGTGGGTTTGCAGAATGTCTATCGAACAGTACATGGAGGGGCTATTGCGGCTATTGCTGAGATGATGTCAATTGCTTCTGCTCGAACCGTGGTGGCCGAGGATAAGGAACTCTTTCTTGGGGAACTCAGCATGTCATATCTCTCCGGTGCTCGAAATAACGTGAGTTTTTTTTTTTTCCCCCTTTTTTTTTATACCAAATTTCTTGTAGAAATTGTAGAAGCCGAAAACAGATTCGTTGATGAATACGCCAATAAGCCCCAGAAGTGAAATGGGAGTGTTGTTTATGCACGTACAGGAGGAGGTGATTGTTGATGGGTCCGTCGTGAGGAGCGGAAGAAATTTGAGTGTAGTTGCAGTAGAGTTCAAACTGGAGAAAACTGGGCAGTTGATCTACACTGCTCGGGCCACCTTCTATCACATGCCGGTTGCCAAGTTGTGAAGCCTTTGTGGTTCAATATCTTTGAGGCTTATGCATCTTAATTCTTAACGTTGTATGGAAAATTGTTAACTAAATGTTTTAAGTTTATTATTGAGAAATAGTAAATAAAATATATGTCAATTTGGACCGGAGCCAGAAAATTATTATCGAAGCGGCCGAACTAAAAATATTATAAACACAAAGAAGTGTGCTAATTTAAGTATTAGAGTATCTCCGGTCAAGACCGCAGATCCTTTGACGCTTCTATTATTTTGTAAGTTGTGCATCATCGGCCAAGCCGTACCAAAAATTGATCTAACAAAATTAATTCTTTATTTTGTTTCAAAACTTTTATGTTAACAATTTTCATAGTTTAAAATGCGCTTTCAGTAATTGTTATAAATACTAAAGTAGATCCACCCGCTAGGCTCTTGTGCTCAACATGAACATCAAGAGTGCAACATTATACCTAAACAATTAGGTAATCACACAATAATTTAATAACAGGTTAATAATTGAGCATATTTTTATGTTAAAGCATATTTATTGAACCGAATCAAATTTATTCAATCGGGTTTGAGCATGTTTGAGATTCAATTATAAGCTGAAGTTCGATTGGGTTTGAGAGTGTGATTTCACTTGTCAAAAAATTATGATTTTAAACTAAATTGTAAAAAGTATATTATTTGAAACTGAGTTATTAAAAATTTACGAATTGAAAACATATATATATAAAATTGTGATTTCAAATCAAAAGTAAGGATATATATTTTAAAAAATTAATTATTTTAAAAGCAAAATTATAATTTTAAAGTTCAAACCATTTAACTCCATTTTTTTTTAAAAAATATTACATCAAATAACGCATTTTAAAATCACTATGAAAGGAGCAATGAAGACCACTGAGTCACTGACATTATCGGGTTGACCGCCTTAGGAAAGGAAAGGAAAAAAGAAGCAGACAAAGAGACAATGGCAAAGCCCTCAGATACTCATCTCCCAGAAGTACTGTCTTCCTCTGCAACAATAGCCAAGGAATTTCCTTCGGAACTTTTGTCGGCGGTAACAATTTTCCTTCGAAGTATGGGAGTCTCCGAGTCCATCCCTGATAATTGCAATACCAAGGACTTCTACTCCGACCTGGTTCGCGCCTTCCTCAAGCCAGACCGGGTCCTACGTGGCCGAGTCACCTGCCTCCTCACCATCAGTCCTGCTGTCACTGTAACTCTCGTCACTCTTCTCTTCGCTTCCTTTTCTACGGTTCTCTTATATCTGTTCTGTTTTTGGTTCGTGAGACTTAAATTCGAGTTGTTCGTTGAAAAATGTAATTGTTGTGTTATTTCTATTGTCTGATTTGAGAACTAAGATGTTTTAGTATCTGGATCCGAGGAAAGTTGGGGAGCTCTATGCTTATTCGGTCGCAGAAAATGAGAAACGAACAGAAATTGATATTTCTCATAACTTTAAAGTTCGTTTTCTCTTATGAAAATTATAATTATTTTATCAGCTTAGATCAATACTACACAACTTTTTTTTTTGGCTCATCTCGACACTACTTGGCTTACATATAATGATTTTGCTGTTCTTGTTCGGGGTACCACCATTACTTGTCCCATCCCCCCACAAAAAAAAAAGAAATTCTCATCCACATAGTCTAGGCAATGAAACTGACAGTTGCTGTATTGGATTACAATGAAGTTGTTTAATATGTCTAAGTATTTCAACCATAACTAAAAATCATGACACTCTTGTAATGTTTTTCTTTTCTTTTTCTCTAATAAATTACCATTGGTCCCAAAAGCCTGAGCTGATGGGAAATGGTGAATTTAATTACTTAATCATTATTGTGACATACGTCATTTCCTCGAATGATTAGTAAATGTTTTTCTTGGGTTTGCAGAATTTCTATGGTTCGCTTCATGGAGGGTTTGTTGCGATTGTTGCTGAGACGGTGTCAATCGCTTGTGCCAGAACCGTGGTGGCCGAGGATAAGGAACTTTCTCTTGGGGACCTGAGCATTTCATACCTCTCTGGTGCTCCAATGAATGTGAGTTTTTTGTTTTTTTGTTGTTGTGTTGGGGGGGGGGGGGGGGGGTTATTTGAGGTTGTACTTTGATGTGTTGTGTTAGTGATGTAGATTTGAGGAGAAAAGGCGGTGTTTGAATGACATCACCTCTCATTCGAATGGTATCGCAAAATGTTCTTTAGGGTGAGTTCCCGAAAGCCTTGATCGCTATGACAATCTAAGCGCGTTGATGAAATCGTGTTCAAACGCAATTGTGGCAGGGTAGTTTTATACTTTGTTTTCTAGGGCTGTGACCCTTCTTCTATTTAAGCCTAATAAGGATAGTTGGGCCGCTAGACTATATCAATTTTCAATAAGAATCACTCTAGGAGTGCCTTTTCTTATGTTTTCCTGCATCCCACGAATTTTCTTCGTTTTGTGGAAGAATTGTGAGTTGTGTGCTTATAGATTCAATGACCCACTACACCATCCTGCATCAGATAGTATCAAAGCTAAAGTTTTCTTTCCTACTATGGCATGCAGAGGAGGAAATAACCATGCAAGTATTGGCAATGTGTATGAGCACGATGACACGACATGTGATGAGCAATTGATGACACATTTGCAACGCTTGAAGGAGTAGTTTGATCAAATTGGTGACCAGTTTGAGCGGTTTGGGGATTGGATTGGCACACTAACTGAGCAATTTGCCGCCTTGGGGGTGCTAACGAGCATTGCCATCAACCAAATCCGCTTTTCGTGAAGGAAGATGGCGAGTTTAATGTGGAGGATGAGCTCATTAATCCATTTGCAATGCATAGATGAAGGAGGGAGCGCCCCTTAGTGCCAAACAATGCTAGCAGATGGGAGGTAGGGTTCAAACTTGACATACTGGAGTTCCAAGGTTGCTCGCTTGCAACCCGAAGAATTTTTGGATGGGTAGCCGATGTAGATGAGATCTTGGATTTCAAGGAGGTTCTTGAAGATAAGAGAGTTCCTTTGGTGGCAACCAAGTTTAGTGGGAAATCTGTTGTTTGGTGGCAACAATTGCATTAAAGTAGAGTGCAACAAGAGAAAACCAAGATCAATAGTTGGGATACACTGTTGAAACACACGAGAGTGGTGGCGTGTGTTGATTTTGCAAAGTCAGATGATCAATTGGTTTTAAGATATCTTTGATCCTATTAATGTATTTGAAGCCCAACAAAGGGCTTTGCACTTGGAGAAAACATTGTCTAGTAGACCATTGGGAATCGTAGGAGGAAGTATTGGAGGTAATAGTCGCCCAAATCCCACATCACCTGAACGTAATGTTGTTCCACTACTTACATAGAATAAAGGGTAGCCGAATGCGCAGCCTAACAAGGTGGCTTTGACTAGTGCCCCACCACGTTGTTTCAAATATGGTGAACCTGGACATAGGATGACAGGTTGTAGAAAGGGTGATCGTTATGGGAACAATCATAGTGTGCATCTTTAGATTTGGTTCATGTTTAGCACTTGCAAGATTCTATTGCCAAGTATAAGGCGAATGCGGATAAGAAGCTGCGTTTTGTGGAGTTTGAGTTGGGCAATTTTATGTGGGCAGTGCTGACTAAAGATAGGTTCCCCGTGGGAGAATATGTTTGAACTAGTTGAGAAAATCAGTTATACTGCTTATCGGTTGAAGCTTCCTAGTCACATCAAGACATCCGATGTATTTAATGTCAAGCATTTAGTTTCGTACATTGGTAATTCTTTCGATGACGATGCGAATTCGAGGGATAATTCTCCACAACCCAGGGAGGACGATGCAGATCAAATAGCCCATATATATGCATGAAGAAATTTGAGGAGAAGAGGTGGTGTTCAAACAACATCATCTCTCGTTCGAATAGAATCGCAAGATGTTCTTCAGGGTGATTTTTTGAAAGCCTCGATCACTATAACGATCGAAGCGCATTTGATCTAGGGTGCTTTTGAGGGTACTTCCGAAAGCCCCGTTCGCAATAGTGTTCATAGGTAGTTCGAACTGTGTAAGGATAGCTTGGTCGCTATGCTAGGAGTGCTTTTTCTTATTTTTTCTTGCAATCCCTTGAATTTTTCTTGGTTTTGTGGAAGAATTGTGAGTTGTGTGCTTGTAGATTCAGTGACCCACTACGTCTTGTTGCATCAGTTGGGGACTTTGATCAAATTCTAAAAGCTCCAGGAATTATGTGTATTCTGGTCGTATTATCTATGGAATGTATTCCAGAGGAATATGGCTTTCTTTTCGGAAGAAGTTGCAAAGATGAGAAAGAATTTCCTATTGGTAGCAAATAGTTATCCATTAAGCATTGGAAATACTATTTAAATTAAAAGGAAGAAAAATACACCCTTACCCTTGCAACAACGAACTAACAGGGTTAGCTACATAGCTAATCTTTTTAATTAAATATCATTACTATATTGGTAGATCGTTGTAGACTAAGGGTACATTTGGTACGCAAATTAGAGCCTAGAATAGAATAGCTATTCCATTCGTTTTGTTACTTTATTATTCATGGGAATAACTATTCCACAAAATTAAGCATAGTTATTCCTCCAAAAAAGGAAATGAATAGCTATTCCTTTCCTGTTAGGAATAGCACTCTTGCTAATATTCACACAAAAGCCCTAGGGATGTCTCACTCTCTCTCTCCCTCCAGTGACCCTGTCGTACCATCCTCTCCTTTAGCGGTGGCGTCTTCGTTGCTATTCTCTCAGAAACAGAAGCATTGTAACTAACTCTCTCTCTCTCTCTCTCATATTTTGTGGTTTTGTGTGACTTCAACAAATGTGAAATTTCACTGTGATTCTAATGGCAAAAGGCAACCCAAAAAAACTAAAAGAAAAGAGAGAATTGGATTCAAGATTTGTTGTTATTTCATTTGTTTTTGCTGCAATACCAATTTGTTTTCTTTCTTTAGTTTGTGGGTTGTGTTAACAGTGAAATATTGCATTTTGAAAATAAGGGATGAAGCTCTAAGGGGTCTGCTGCAAAGATTTTTTTTAATAATTTTTTATTGTTATGGTATTTTTGCAATATCTTTAACTTGAAGAAATAAGAATATTTTGGGCGCAGTGAAACATCCTTATAGTTATACCTGCAAAATTTGTGATTTTTTCTGTTATATGGGAATTAACTTGAAAAAAATAAGAATATTATGAGCATAGGAACCTATGCTTGACTTTGATTATATTGGGTATTCTGGTGTAAAAAATAAAGCAGTTATAACATAACTGTTTATGTTTAAAAATAAATGAAGAAAAAAGTCCATAAAAATATAAATTAGAATTGTATTGTAAGGGTGTTTTAGGAAATTTTATTACAATATGATTCCATTATCAGCATGTTGCATTGTACCAAAGAGTGGAATACATATTCAGGGTTCTATTCCAATGTTACAACCAAACTAATAAATAGGAATAACAATTTCATCCTAGCTTCTTTCATTCTCAGTGATAGCTAATCATGTTTTCAATGGAATAGTCATTTTACATATCAAACGTGCCCTAAGATTTAATGAATGTGACGCTCCTTGAATTTATATTTTCGATTGCTATCTGCCTGTCATTTGCTGGCTTCGTAACTCAGTGAGCAGTGAGCACTGTTTTTCTGCTAGAAAGGCACTGTTAAGAATTTTAGCTTTTCTTAAGAGTGCCGGACTGTTTCCTCTAGATGCCAAATTCAGGTTGCCTTGGAACAGAATGTGATAAGCACAAAGGAAAATAGATGTGAAGCTGAGCATGCAGGCCAAAGGCCGGAGTTTTTGGAAACATTTTAACTGCAGCCTCATTCTTGTTGGGTGAATCAGACTAAGATTGATCTTGATACTGAAATTGCATTGTTTATTTGTTATTTCTATCACTTATTACTTGAAGATCCCTGCATATCGCACGAGTCCTAAAGGATGATTACTAATTTGCAGCATGTGTCATGAGAAGTATGGTATTTCTCGTAAGTTATTGGTTCGGCTCTTAATATTCGTTGTCATACCCATCAAGGTGCAGCCTTGTGGTCAAAGGGTGGGTTTGGATGAGCCGTAGGCATTGACAATTGACATCGGGTTCGATTCCGTACTAGGAGTTCTCTTGGATTACCTAAAACATGGTTCTGGCAGGTAGGATTGTGTATCCGGGTTTTACTCCTCATGTGGTGGGTCCGAAGGGTCCTACCTTGATGAGGTTCCACGTTATCAAAAAAATATGCATTGTCATGGTTCAAGTATGTAAAAATGTGCTCTCAACTTACTGGCATTAAGCCATTAATTCGGTCATACAGGAAGAAAATTTCAGGCTAAAGACAAGTTCTGCTAACTTGTTACCATGATATCTTACTTTGATTCTTTTCTTGTAGCATATGCATGCACATGCTTGATAATTGTGATTTCTTTTACTGCTTTCACATTGTTATGCCTTTCTATTCTTTTTCCTTTTCAATTTCCCGTGAGGTTCTACTTTTTCTGTATACAGGAGGAGGTGATAGTTGATGGCTCTGTAGTGAGGAGTGGAAGAAATTTTACTGTAGTTGCAGTGGAGTTCAAGCTCAAGAAAACAGGCCGGTTAATCTATACTGCTCGTGCTACCTTCTACAACATGCCCATTGCCAAGTTATGAACTGTTGTGGTTTCGACAAATTCGAAATTTTTTTCAGTTTAAATCTCTAGAATGTTCCATTCGTTCGGCATATATTGAAAAATAGATACTTATGCTATGAGTAATTTTAGAAGTCCTTCATGCGTCACTTTTGTGTACCTTTAAAAACGAGGTGACTTTTAAAATCATCATTTGATCAAAATTCAATATTGATTGATCACAAGCTTAATGATGATTTTAAAAGTTGCCTCATTTTTTTAGGAACACAAGATGAACTTATCGCATTACTCATTATGCTATGGGGATTAAATATGTTGCTGGTTCTTGCTCCTGCAATCTAGTATAGATTTTATATGCATTTTCACATGTATAATTGGTATAACATAAGGCTGAAGAGGATCATTTCTCACCCAAAGAGGGGAAAGTATTCAAGTGATGAAATAATTCATATAGCCTTTAACTTGTAAGTGTTTCTTTTATGTTAGACATGAGGGCCATGGATGTTCTATAATTCATTACCAAATTTTCTGGTCTAAAATAGTTGTAATCTTGCAATCATCAAAAGATAAAGAATAAAAAATTGGATTTATCTTGAGGCTGCTTTACTTCCACTTCCTTTGTTACTAATTATGATTGAGTCCACAGCATTTGCTGCATTATACCATGCACCAAAATTTTCTTGCTGAAATAGAACTGACAAACGGTTAAGGAGAGTTGATAGGTAACAAAAATGTGTCTGAGACACGGAGGAAATGCAACTATATAAGTGTTTTAATTTCATATTCGATAACTTTATAATGGGGTGAATTTATGAGCTTTTATAGAAGAGGAGAAAGAAGATGATTATGATGTTATCTTAATGTTTAGCCAAGGGATGGATAAGGATTCTCTCCAATTTGATTGACCTAATTGCATGACATAGAAGTAGTCTATAGAAAAGAGGTTGCAAGGCCCACTTGTCTTAGGCAGCCCAGAGTATAGGGCCACTTACACGAAATAAGTAGGCTCCGTAACCTTTCTTTGTAGGGTTACCCTAATTGCGTGAAATTTAGACATTAAATTGTAGAAGATCCTGGTCTCTAAGGGATTAGTGTTATCATTTCATGATTCTTCACCATGGAGTCATAAATTTTGGGTAGTACTCTAACCTTCTTTTAGTTTAGGAAATGGAAGGAGAATTTGTTTGCGGTCAAATTTTTTGGAATTTTGGAGAATTTTCCTTCCATTTAAGAAAGAGGAAGAGTTTGAGAAATATGTTGCTGGTGCTCTTAAGCATATGTAACTAGTTAAACAGCCCAATTAGATGATAAATGAAGAGGATAACCATTTAATGAAAAATAATAGCTAAGATATGTATATATATATAATTCTAGAGAAATGATCCATACACTCATTTCTCACAACAGACCCACAACAAGCTGACATGGTTGGTAATATTTTATTATTTTTTTGTTTTGTTTTCATTTCTTTTTATAAAAAAATAATAAAATTTTACCAGCCATGTCAGCTTGTTGTGGAACTGTTGTGAAAAATGAGTGTAGGGATCATTTCTCATAATTCTATTACGAAGTACTCTATAAAATATAAATCCTAAACATTGACCTACTTCCTTAAATAGGTAATAAATGGTAGTATGGATGGATATTTGACTATTTATTACACCTCCAAAGTCCAAACCCACCCAAATCGGGAGTGATTGACAATTAATGAATGCATATCATTAGTAACGTACAGAAATAATGCTGCGTGAGTTTCACTTCATCAGTAGTCTCTTACACTTAACGACAATTGGACCGAAGCAGTAAGTCTTACAGACTCTTGACTCTTTAATTGAAATATAGATAATTATCGACATGTAATATTCTATCAATATTTTTTATTATTATTTAATAATGGGACAAGGGTTACAAGGGAATAAATAAACAGAACGAGGTGGGCACCTCAATAACAAAACCCAAATAGAAAAGGTAATACAGAGAAGGAAACGAACAATAGGTCCATGCAAAAAGTTGAGGGTGATTCGTAAAACTTATTTTCATAATACTCATCCAGTACTCCCCTACTCGGGTTGAGGGTGATCCGTATCATATTCATGGTGTTTCATCAGCAATAGGCGGATGGCAACCATCTTTACATTTTTGTTCAGCTTGTTCTATCTCTTGGGAATAGCAATCATGATCATCAGTGTCAAGCACGCAACACCAACATTGATCTCCGTCGGTAGCCCCGGGACATGTTTTCAATTTGCAGAATGGAATGTTTAGTTTGCTCTCACCCAAATCGACGACATTGTTGCCAGAGCCATCAGTTTGGTTGCCTGATAATGTCACATATATTGAGCGAATACAACTGTATTATATATGTTGTTACAGTACGTACTTAGATAAATCCAATAGAAATAGAGAAAAAAGATAAATTGAAGCAATTATAATTAGAGATATATACTTACATTCATCAAGCGCCAAGAGAGCGACCAAAACAACACAGAAAAGAGCCAAGCGAGCAGTGGCAGCCATGGTTAATTGTACGTACGTCTTCTGTGCGGGAATTTGTACAGCAAGAAGGATGGATGTAGGGTTTTATATATACAACTTTGAAGGACGTACAACGCAAACCCACGATGATCAAATCTATCTATTTATAGCTCTACGTGAATATCTATCTTAGAAGTTAATTTGACTTCTTCAGACAAGAATTCACGTCAAACAACAGATGAAATTGCAGCTAATCAGTTTGTAGCACCCCAAGTTTTAAATCCTGAATTATGAATGTCTTAAATTGAAATTTAAGACCAAATAATAAGATAATGGTAAATCCGAAAAAGAATGTAATTAAGCATTATATGAATATTTATAAAATTAAATATTCATTGATATACGTAATGTATAAAGTAATAAGAAGTTAAGGTATTATTAAGAGTTATAAAAAATATTAAAAGATGAATAAAAGGATTATAAGAAATATTATCTATTTTATTACTCATTATACGTAATAAGGGCGTGACGCAAAAAACATTTATCAAATACGCTATTATGATGCCCAAATTCAATTGGGTATTTCATAATAGCACCGTTACGTTGTCAAAAATCCTAAAACGTTTTTAATATGCCATCGAATTTTACAAAGGGTGTAATAGTTGAAGAAATCTAAAATAGAATAATAAGGGTACGTTTGTGATTGCTTATTTGCATCAATAATCTACGATTTTAAAGGAAATAGCAAAACGTGGGGTGTTTGGGATTGTGATTTAAAATCGCATTTTCTAAAATTGTGGAAAAAACCACAGTTTTTGGCAACAGGTTAGGAGGTGCTTAATTGAAAAGGCGCATATTTAAACTAAAACCTCGATTTCGCATAGCAAATATTTGGCGTGACAGTTACCAAATTTTTGAGCGGGAAGAAAAAAAAATTCCAAGAATATCCACCAAAAATATGTTAAAACTCTTGATTTTTCTTCTATTTTTTGGTCTTCTCTATGCCGCTCTTCTCTTTTTCACTAGCGTTGACCTACTCTAGACTGTATTCCCCACTGCATCTTGTCTCCAAATCTCAGATAAGCATCTTACTTTATAATCGGTAATACTTTTTGCAAAGTTTTGCACTATCTTGCTTGTTTGTGTGATTTTGTTTGAACAAATGAAAAGGCTTTGATAAACTTTGAAAGATTGTTGTTGAGCAAGAAGGGTAAAAGGGTTGTCTATGCTTTGATATGTCGCATCTGCATTTATGTTAAAAAGAATGTTAAAAGGGCATGAGATACGTGTAGTTTCTGTTAAATATGCTAGAAAGGTTTAGACTTGAAGAGAGAGGTTTCTGAACGTTGACGACGCACGTGAATATTTCTGAACGTTTGATTTAACTTTTTGTTTTTTGGTTTAATCGATCGCTGCATGTAATTGATGAAATTTATTTATTCAATAAATTATTGTTCAGTGAACTATGATAGGTCACTGTTTATTGAAAAATTGGCACAGTTTTTTTTACTATGATTCTGTTGAAATTTTTTATTAAATTACTGTTCAGCAAACAGTTCATACGGTTACTGTTCGCTGAACAGAGATTGGTATAGTATTTTTCCTGACGGATGGCTTCCTGCGCAGGGCGCAGATCAGTGACCGTGAATGATCACTGTTTTTCTTATATATAGTTTGTGGTGGCCGGACCACCCTATCACTCTGATTCAGTTACGTCCAAAGGAAAAAATTGCCGAAACTACTCTTTAGAGTCTTGAGGGTGGCTTAGTCACTTCTATTTAGTCTGATACGAGCCCACTCATATTAAATGAAAGTGGCTCAGGGCTTTTGAGAATGGTTTTGGCCGACGCGTTTGTTGAAAGTACAGGATAGGGGTGCTGTAGTTTTCCTAGGCAGGATCAATCACTATGAAAGGAGCAATGAAGACCACTGAGTTGATCAGGCAGACCGCCAGATTAGGAGAGGAAAAAAGCAGACAAATAGACAATGGCAAAGCCCTCAGATGCTCATCTTCCAGAAGTAGTGTCTTCCTCTGCAACAATAGCCAAGGAATTTCCTTCGGAACATTTATCGGCGGTAACATTTTGCCTTCAAACAGTGGGAGTCTCCGACTCGATCCCAGATAATTGCAATACCAAGGGCTTCTACTCCGACCTGGTTCGCGCCTTCGTCAAGCCAGACCGGGTCCTACGTGGCCGAGTCACCTGCCTCCACACCATCAATCCTGTTGTCACAGTAACTCTCGTCACTCTTCTCTTTGCTTCCTTTTCCATGGTTCTCTTTTATATCTGTTCTGTTTTGGTTCGTGAGACTTAAATTCGAGTTGTTCGTTGAAAAATGTAATTTTTGTGTTATTTCTGTTGTCTGATTTGAGAACTAAGATGTTTTAGTGTCTGGGTCCGAGGAAAGTTGGGAAGCTCTATGCTTATTTGGTCGCAGAAAATGAGAAATTAACGAAGCTTATTTCTCATAGCTTTAAAGTTCGTTCTCTTATGAAAATTACAATTATTTTATCAACTTAGATCAATGCCACATAACTTTTTTTTTAATTTTTTGCTCATCTCTACACTACTTGGCATACATATAATGATTTTGTTGTTTGGGGTACCACCATTACTTGTCCCATCCCCCCCCCCCCCCCCCCCCCCCCCCCCCCCCCCCTTTAAAAAAGAAAAAAGAAAAAAAAATCCAAAAGTTGGTTCCCAAATAATGTGTCACAATCTCATGTGATCTATCATTTTGGGAAATGTGTCACAATCTTATGGGATTATGACACATCATTTGGGAGCCAACTTTTGAAAAAAAAAAAAATTTAGGATATCTAGCAATTCTCAAAAAACTATACATGGATTAAACCTTTCATGTTTCTTAAGAAATTCTCGTCCACATAGTCTAGGCAATGAAACTGACAATTGCTGTAATGGATTACAATGAAGTTGTTTAATATGTTTAAGTATTTCAACCTTAACTAAAATTCATGACACTCTTGTAATGTTTTTCTTTTCTTTTTCTCTAAAAAATTACCATTGGTCTCAAAAGCCTAAACTGATTGGAAATGATGAATTTAATTATTGTGACATTCGTCGTTTCCTCGAATGATTGGTAAATGTTTTTCTTGGGTTTGCAGAATTTCTATGGTTCACTTCATGGAGGGTTTGTTGCGGCTGATGTTGCTGAGACGGTGTCAATCGCTTGTGCCAGAAGCGTAGTGGCCGAGGATAAGGAACTTTCTCTTGGGGAATTGAGCATTTCATACCTTTCTAGTGCTCCAATGAATGTGAGGTTTTTCTTTTTTTTCTTTTTTACTTTGGGTAATTACCTTTTTCTTTCATCAACTATTAGTCATTGTCAACATGCTCCCATGAACTGACACATCGACCAAAAGAGAGTACCCAACTACCATATTTACATACTTTGGCCCCTTCCGTCAGGGAATTCCGTTAACTTGGATGGAATATACCATTTTTTAGAGTTAATTTTGATTTAAAGACCAAAATGCCATTCACAGTAATTAACAAAAAAATATAAAATTAATATTTTTTTTAAAAAAAATAAAAAATAAACAAAAAAAATAAACCTAAGGTAGTAGCCAACCTCTTTGGGGGAGGGGGTGGCTCGCAAACCACCCCCAGAGGTGGCTCCGCCCACCCTAGCTCGGCCACCCCCGGCTTCTAGGGTGGCCGCGCAGCCACCCAGCTTCCAGGGTGGGCCGGAGCCACCTATGGGGTGGCTTTGGCCACCCCAAATTCCGGGGTGGTCACGAGCCACCTTTACGGGTGGTTTGCGGGCCACCCACAGCCTCTGGGGTGGCCGTACAGCCACTCCAGAGATAAGCTGGGGTGGCCGCGAGCCACCCCCTTTTCCTTTAGTTTTTTTTTTTTTTTTTTTTTTTTTTTTTTTTTTTTTTTTTTTTTTTTTTAAGATGAAGGCATTTTGGTCATTTTTTAAATTGAGTTAGGGCATTTAAGTTTTTGCATGAATTAGACTGACGAAATGAGCCAAAATATGTAAAGATGATGGTTAGATACTCTCTTTTGGTGGAGGTATCAGTTCATGGGGGTATGTTGCCAATGGCCGGTAATTGATGGGGGCAAAAGCTAATTATCCCCTCTCTCTTTTTTTTTTTTGTGTTGTGGGGGAGGAGGGAGGGGGGAAGGAAGCGGTTTGATCAAATTGGTGACCAGTTTGAGTGGTTTGGGGATCGGATTGGCGCACTAACTGAGCAATTTCCCACCTTGGGGGTGCTAACGAGCGTTGCCATCAACTAAATTTGCTTTTCGTGAAGGAAGATGACGAGTTTAGTGTTAAGGATGAGCTTATTAATCCATTTGCAAAGCATAGATCAAGTAGGGAGCGCCCCTTAGTGCCAAACAATGCTAGCAGATGGGAGGCAGGGTTCAAACTTGACATATCGGAGTTCCAAGGTTGCTTGCTTGCAACCCGAAGAATTTTTGGATGGGCAGCCGATGAGGAGATCTTGGATTTCAAGGAGGTTCTTGAAGATAGGAGAGCTCCTTTGGTGGCAACCAAGTTTAGTCGGAGATCTGTTTTATGGTGGTAACAATTGAATTAAAGTAGAGTGCGGCAAGAGGAAACCAAGATCAATAGTTGGGATACACTGTTGAAACACACGAGAGCGGTGGCGGTTGTTGATTTTGCAGAGTCAGATGATCAATTGGTTTTGAGATACGAGACAACAATTTCAAGATGCTTTAAATTTCTTTGATCCTATTAATGAATTTGAAGCCCAACAAAGGGCTTTGTACTTGGAGAAAACATTGTCTAGTAGACCATTAGGAATCGTAGGAGGAAGTATTGGAGGTAATAGTCGCCCAAATCCCACACCACCTGTACGTAATGTTGTTCCACTACTTACACGGAATAAAGGGTAGCCGAATGCCCAGCCTAACAAGGTGGCTTTGACTAGTGCCCCACCACGCTGTTTCAAATTTGGTGAACATGGACATAGGATAACAGGTTGTAGAAATGTTGGTCGTTATGGGAACAATCCTAGTGTGCATCGTTAGATTTGGTTCATGTTTAGGACTTGCAAGATTCTACTGCCAAGTATAAGGCGAATGCGGATAAGAAGCGACATTTTGTGGAGTTTGAGGTGGGCGATTTTTTGTGGGTAGTGTTGACTAAAGATAGATTCCCCGTGGAATATAACATGCTTGCTGCCAGTTTGAAATAGTTGAGAAAATCAGTTATACTACTTATCGGTTGAAGCTTCCTAGTCACATCAAGACGTCTAATGTAGTTAATGTCAAGCATTAAGTTTCGTACATCGGTAATTCTTTTGATGACGATGCGAATTCGAGATATAATTCTCTACAACCCAGGGAGGACGATGTAGATCAATAGCCCATATATACATGAAGAAATTTGAGAAGAGGTGGTGTTCAAACAACATCATCTCTCGTTCAAATAGAATCGCAAGATGTTCTTCAGAGTGATTTTTCGAAAGCCTCGATTGCTATAACGATCGAAGCGCATTCGATCTAGGGTGTTCTCGAGGGTACTCCTGAAAGCCCCGTTCGCAATAGTGTTCATAGGTAGTTCAAACCGTGTAAGGACGGCTTGGTCGCCATGCTAGGAGTGCTTTTTCTTCTTTTTTCTTGCAATCCCTTGAATTTTTCTTGGTTTTGTGGAAGAATTGTGAGTTGTGTGCTTGTAGATTCAGTGACCCACTATGTCTCGTTGCATCAGTTGGGGGCTTTGATCAAATGCTAAAAGCTCCAGAAATGATGTGTATTTTGGTTGTATTATCTATAGAATGTATTCCAGAGGAATATGGCTTTCTTTTCGGAAGAAGTTGCAAAGATGAGAAAGAATTTCCTATTGGTAGCAAATAATTATCCATTAAGCAATGGAAATACTATTTAAATTAAAAGGAAGATAGATTATGCCCTTATTCTTGCAACAACGAACTAACAGGGTTAGCTATACAACTAATCTTCATAATTAAATATCATTACTGTATAGGTAAATCGTTTTAGACTTTAAGAGTGCATTTGGTACGCGGATTAGAGCCTAGAATAGAATAGCTATTCCATTCGTTCTATTACTTTATTATTCATGAGAATAACTATTCCACAAAATGAAGTATATTTATTCCTCCAAAAAAGGAAATGAATAGCCATTCATTTCTTGTTTGGAATAGCACTCTTGCTAACATTCACACAAAAGCCCTAGGGATCTCTCTCTCTCTCTCTCTCTCCCCCTCTGACATTGGTATACCCAACAAGGACGATTTCACAAAGGCTCAAGCTTCAACCCAATTAAGTCCACAGGCTCATCAGAATGTGAAGGCCCAATTGAAGAAATCCTGATGCGGTCTAAAGAGTTCTAAAAAACCTCGTGGCCGTCCAATTATATATCATTTTCAACACATGCCTGGGTTTAATTTGAGGTTCAAAATCTTATCTTTCCAACGAAAAAGGTTTCAGTTCAGTTGGAGTTGCATGCCAAAAGTTATGATCGTTTGAAGTGGAGTGATCAGGCTTCTTAGGAATATGCATTAAGGTGACTGTTTGTCCCCTTGTCTGCTGCCCCACTAATTGATGATTGTTTTCTGCAATTATTACTTATTTAACTTCATTAGATGCTTATCTTAAGCTTAAAATATTATTATAAGCTTATATAATACTTGTGTGTGCAAGTGTGGGGGAGACTAGAGTTTTGTATTAAACCCCAGCCTTTGGCTTGTAAGAAGAGAGTTCTCCTTGTATCTCTATATCTCTTTGGTGTGATCCTTAGAGTGGTGACGTTCTAAAAGTTCTGTATCCCTTGTTCTAATCCTTTGGGTGGTGATATTCTATATCCTTTTGGTGTTATCTCTTGGGTGGTGAACTTCTATATTTCATTTTGAGTGTGAGTTTGTGTAATTGTTTCCATCTCCATTTTTGTTCGGTATCACCTTCCCGTGACTCTGTTGTACCCTCCTTTCCTTCAGCGGTGGCGGATGCAGAGAACTCACTGGCATTGATAAAATAAATATATAAAATAGAGAATATATGTGAAAGAGAGAAAGAGAGGAAGAGAAATAGTGGAAATATATTAAGGACTACATTGTATTGAGTAGCTCATCTTACATATTACTAGAGACCTCTATACATAGAGATGCTATGAGTAGTGACTAAGAAACCCTAGAGTAATTAAGGTATGGAATAAACCCTAATAGGAAAGATACGGTATACATAATATTGAGAATATAAAATATTCTAACAGTCATTAAGCCATTAATTTGGTCATAGAGGAAGAAAATTCCAGGCTAAAGACAAGTTCTGCTAACTCGTTACCATGATGTCTTGCTTTTGATTTGTTACCATGATGTCTTACTTTTGATTGTTTTCTAGTAGCATATCCATGCACATGCTTGATGATTGTGATTTCTTTTACTGCTTTCACATTGTTATGCCTTTTTGTTCTTTTTCCTTTTTCAAATTCCCGCCAGGTTCTACTTTTTCTGTATACAGGAGGAGGTGATAGTTGATGGCTCTGTGGGCAGGAGTGAAAGAAATTTTACTGTAGTTGCAGTGGAGTTCAATATGCCAAGTTATGAATTGTTGTGGTTTCGACAAATTCGAATTTTTGTTTCAGTTTAAATCTCTACCTTTTAATGTTTTTGTGAAACCCATTAAGAATGTTCCATTGGTTTGGCATATTGAAAAATGTGATAGTTAAAAAAGTAATATAAAAATCATATTTAGATTTTTGGTTAGCCATTTTGCATAAGTCATTGGAAGTGCTCTACTACTCTTACTTCCACTTCGTTTGTTACTAATTATGAATTGAGTCCACAGTATTTGCTGAATTCTACCATGCACCAAAATTTTCTTGCTGAAATAGAACTGACAAACGGTTAAGGAGAGTTGATAAGTTAAAAAAATGTGTTGAGACATGGAGGAAATGCAAATGTGTAAGTGTTTTAATTTCATATTCAATAACTTTATCATGGGGTGAATTTATGAGCTTTTATAGAAGAGGAGAAAGAAGATGATTATGATGTTATCTTGATGTTTAACCAAGGAATGGATAAGGATCCTATGCAATTTGATTGACCTAATTGAATGGAATTCAAGCAGCCTATAGAGAATGTGTTGTAAGGCCCACCTATTTAGGCAGCTCAAAATACAGGGGTACTTACCTGGAATAAGTAGGCTCCGTAACTTTTCTTTGTAAGGTTACTTGAATTGTGCGCAATTTAGACACTAAATTGTAAAAGATTCCGATATCTAAGGAATTGGTGTTATCATTTCATGATTCTTCACCATGGAGTTAAAAATTTTGGGTAGTACTCTAGCCTTCCTTAGTTTAGGAAAGAGAAGAAGATTTGTTGCGGGTGAATTTTTTGGAATTTTGGAGGATTTTCCTTCCATTTAGGAAAGAGGAGTTTAATAAATATGTTGCTAGGGCTCTTAAACATATATAACTAGTTAAACAACCCAATTAGATGATAAATGATCGAAGATGATAACCATTTAATGATAAATAATAGCTAAGAATTTTTTTATTTTTTATTTTTTTAAAATAATTCTATTACGAAGTACTCTATAAAATATAAATCCTAAACATTGATGCACTTTCTTAAATATGTCATAAATGGTTATATGGATGGACGAAGCGGTAAATAAGAGCAAAAGAGCTCGGTTATGAGCCCCAAGCTGTAAAGATAACAACAACCGTCAAGTGGTTGTCGCAGGAGAAGTACCGTCGAGAACCGAACGGGATCCGTCGACGTACGAGGAACAAACATAGTTGATTACAAAAGTCTCCATTATTTGATTAAACCACAAAAGAGCTGGGGAGACGAAAACCCACGAAACACAAAGAAAGCAACAACAACAACAACAAAAACAAAAAAAACAGTTGTAGTGGCCGAGGAAAAGGGCGGCAATATTCCATAAAACTTAATAACTTATTATTATAATACTCATCCACTCCCTTGCTCGTGTTGAGGGTGATCCGATCCGTTCCATATTCATGGTACTGCTTCATCAAAAGGATGGCAACCATCTTTACATCTTTGTTCAGCTTGTTCTAACTCTTGGGAATAGCAATCACTAGTCCTACTACCTTTAAACACGCAACACCAACATTGATCTCCGTCGGTAGCCCCGGGACATGTTTTCAATTTGCAGAGTGGAATATTTATTTTGCTCTCACCCAAATCGGCAACACCGTTGCCAGAGCCATCAGTTTGGTTGCCTGATAATGTCACATTGAGCAAATACAACAGTAATATATATGTTGTTACAGTACTCAGATAAATCCAATAGAAATAGAGAAAAAAAGATAAATTGAAGCAATAATAATTAGAGATATATGCTTACATTCATCAAGTGCCAAGAGAGCGACCAAAACAACACAGAAAAGAGCCAGGCGAGCAGTGGCAGCCATGGTTAATTGTGCGTCTTCTAGCTGTGCGGGAATTTGTACATCAAGAAGGATGGATGTTGGTTTTTATATACAACGACTTTGAAGGACAATGCAATCCCACGATGATCAAAACTATCTATTTATAGCTCTACGTGAATATCTATCTTAGAATTTAGAAGAGATTAATTAGGCATGGTTTTTATTAATTTAGGACAACTTTGACTTCTTCAGATAAGAATTCACGTCAAATAACTGGTAAAATTGCAGCTGATCAGTTTGTAGCACCCAACATTTTAAATCCTGAAATATGAATGTCTTAAATTGAAATTTAAGACTAAATAATAATATAATGGTAAATTCCAAAAAGAATATAAAGACTATATGAATATTTATATAATTAAATGTTCACTGATATATGTAATGTATAAAGTAATAAGGAGTACTTAAGGTATTATTGAGAGTTATATAGAATATTAAAAGATGAATAAAATGATAATAAGGAATATTATATCTTTTATTACTCATTATACGTTTACCAAATACGTCATTATAATGCCCAAATTCAATTGGGTATTCCATAATAGCACCATTACGCTGTCAAAAATCCTAAAACGTTTTTAAGCATTAGTAGCACTAATGTCGTTATGCCTTCAAATTTTACAAATGGTATAATAGTAAATGTTCATATTTATGCCGTTATGTCATCCATATGTTTTTAAAGTATTGTTCCCATTATCTACACTAATGGGATTACTATGTCCGTTTTTATACAAAATTATTAAGCTTTTAGCATACTAATGATGTTATAATGACCGTTTTAATTACATCTTCAAGGGGTATCAATCGGCTAAGAACCACACCTCATGAAGCGGAGCTCACTAGTTCGAATCCCCCCTCCTCCTCTTGTGTGAACATGTCAAAAAAAAAATGACCTTTTTAATTACTTTAAAAGTATTTTATGCATTAACTACATAGATGTCGTAGTAATGCCCTTACGAAAAAATATATATATATATCGCAATGCTAACTATCTATTATTTTTATGCCTTCATAATATCCAAGTAACATTAGGAGGATATAGTAAGTGCTTTAATTTCATATTCAATAACACTAAGAATTTTTTTGTATTTTACCATGGGGTGAATTCATGAGCTTTTATATAAGAGAAAGAAGATGATTACGAGGTTATCTTGATGTTTAGCCCAGGGGTGGGTTAGCATCTTCTACAATTTGATTAACCTAATTGCATGAAATTCAAGCAGCCTATAGAGAATGGGTTGCAAGGCCCACCTATCTTAAGCAGTTCAGAGTACAAGGCCACTTACCTGAAATAAGTAGGCGCCGCAGCCTTTCTTTGTTTTGTAAGATTACCTGAATTGCGTGCAATTAGACACTTCATTGTAGAAGATCCTAATATCTAAGGATTGATGTTATCATTTCAAGATTCTTCCACCATGGAGTTATAAATTTTGGATAATACTCTAGCCTGCTCTTAGTTTAGGGAAGGAGAACTTGCTGCATACGAGTCTTTTGAAATTTTGGGGGATTTTCCTTCCATTTAGGAAAGAGGTGTTTAAGAAATATGTTGCTAGTACTTTTAAACCTATATGTATTTAAACCTATAAGGATTAGAGAATATCTAATCCTTATAAAAATAAGGAGAAAATTGTCCAAAGAAATGTGAAAAGACAATTTTGCTCTTATTTTTACGAGGACCGGATACAATTGAACCGGAAAGAAACCTAATTAGATGATAAATGAAGAGAATAACCATTTAATGGAAAATAGTAGCTAAGATTTTTTTTTATTTTATTTTATTTTAAAAAAAATATATATATTATGAAGAACTCTATAAATATTATATATCCTAAACATTGACGTACTTCCTTAAATAGGTAATAAATGGTTATATGGATGGATATTTGACTATCTATTACCCCTCCAAACCCACCCAAATCCGGAATGATTGAAAATAAATGAATGCATATCATTAGCACCGTACAGAAAGAATGCCGCATCAGAGTTTCACTTCATAAATCGGTAGTACCATTTATACCCTTTTGACATTGAAAAAACGAGTTAAACAAGCTGCTTATATAATGGCTAAAACACACCCAAAAATGAGCCAGCCACGTCTATAAGCAGGAAAGCATTGTGTACAGGGTCTCAGCAAGAGCTATTTCTCTGCAGCAGCCCAACGTCACTTCTTCACATCTTGTGTAAGAATGTATTCTTGCAACCCCTGTGGCTGTGACTAGCCTCAAGGTTAACCTCTTCACTTCCGGCACTATTTTATTGGTTTGCTTGCTTTCACCTTAGTGTCCTGCTAGTATGGTAAGAAGTTCTGCTGAATTGTAATTTGTAAGGCAAAACCCTTGAAAGAGAAAAAAAAAAAAAAAACATTAATTTAGCTTGCTATGAAAAAATTCAAGGAAAAATCATTTGTAAGTTGTAACTGTATCTTAAGAGAAATTTGCATTACACTATCGATTGGGTTTCTGAACCAGTAAAATAGTATCAGATAGGCAGTAGTGATTAAATTTGATGAGAGATAATTCCAAAACTCCATGGGGGAACTAATTAAGGGGTGGGTTAGGTTAGAGCTGATACTATCAATTTTGAAATATGGGGGGGGAAGAAGAAAAGCAGAAGTTATACCGAAGGAAGCTGGTGCCATGGACGCCTGCTTTACCTCAATGAGAATGTTTTTTTTTTTTTTTGAAATTAATGAGAATGTATTATATACAAGTCAAATAAAACAACTGAAATGATCTAAAATTTCACTATCATCCGAGATCAGAAAAAGTTCACGGTTACTTGTACTGACCACTTCTTAGGCTTTATGAAAATATGGCATTAACGAAGGCCTCTGCATCAAAGGGTTGAAGGTCTTCAACACCTTCTCCAACACCCACAAACTTCACAGGGATGCCAAGCTCATCAACCACACTGACCTGAAACAAGAAATTACAGTTTACTGATTACCAAGATCATCTTAAATATAAATATATAAGAGGATGAAAAAGGTAAGCTAGAAAGTACACCAGAGAATATTGTTCAGATGAAAATTAAAACATACCACGCAGCCTCCTCGGGCAGAACCATCAAGTTTTGTCAAAATCAAACCAGTAATTCCAACGACCTGCCACAAAAGATCCAAGTCAGATATTTACATAAACGTTGTATTGCCTCAAAAAAAAACAGTCACATGCGAAAGGCAAAGATGGGAATAATACTTCATTGAACTCTCTTGCTTGTGGAAGCATATTCAAACCGGTGGTCCCATCCAAAACTAGCAGGATCTCCTGCAAATAAAACGATATCATTATAGACAAGTCTTAGAAAACATACTTACCAAATAAGAGTTTTAAAACATTACATCGCACAACAGAGACAAACAAAATTTGGTTAGACAAGGAGTCGTCGTTCATATAGATCCAGATATGAAAACAAAAATTTACGTATGCCATTCTCCAGTTGTCCAAACACACCAATTCAAAGAGACCAGAAGAGATGACTACTCTAAATGGAATAACTACAGTTGTCCAAACAAACCAATTTACAGCATATAACTAACATCTAATATTTTTCATTTGGGAAACCTGTCTGTAGATTACAATAATAGCTGGTACTTGAGACGGAAACCAGTATACGGGAGTAACACAGGAAAAATAAGTCCCTTATAACATATATTGGGATAAGTAAAAACCGAAGAAGGATGACAAATGGTATACACCCACACTGAATGAGTTGTTACCTTTTTATAGAAAAGAAAAAAAAATAAAAAAAATAAATCAGTTTTTCAATAGTACCACTAGCTTATGTCACGAAGGGCCAAAGCAAATAACAGACATGAGGTCATACTTCAGTACAGCATCATAGAGGTCATACTTTAGTACCATATCCAAGATCCCCACCCCGAATTTTCTCAGGCATGCCTCCAGATTCGCAAACATTCAAACATATAATACTTCAATTGTAAAAGAAAGAAAAGCTGCCATAATTTGAACTTACATTTGGTGCACCAGTAACAACTTTGCCCACAGCTTTTTTACATGCAATCAACTCTTCCATTAGGCTGTAATTAGTGTGTAGACCTGACAACATAAAATTACAGTTGTGCTGAAATTTAATCCACTAAGAGGCACATTAAACCATGCTAAAAGCAAAAAGCTAACCATGAAAGCTGTATACTTACGTCCAGACGTATCACATAACACTACATCAAAACCTTGATCCTTCCCTCTTTTCACAGCTTGTGAAAGAACTATTAAGAAGCACTTTAATATCATGAATTAGTATTTATAAAATCGCATCTAAAACTTCTACAGACAACAGAACATTTGAAATGAAATGCAAAAATGAATTCACTAGACTAGTTTACTTTAGTTGTCTACCTGATGATGCTTTGGCCTTATCCCTTTCAGCCACAACAATCTCACACCCAGTCCTCTCAGCCCATATCTCCAGCTGATCACTAGCAGCTGCTCTAAAAGTATCGCCTGCTGCCATCAATATCTGGCACATTTTCAAAAAATAGAATGAAGAACCAACTCATGATGTAGTCATGCTCCACTTGGCAGCTTTTAGAAATGTGAAGAAGAAAAGCAACAAGAAGTCGAACTAATTAAACTTTTGAAACATTAGCTTCATCTAGTACAAGACCATCATATGTGCGTATGATTATGTACACACAATAACCCATCACCTCAAATATCAGACACCTCTAGAATTCCTGAAATATCCTGATCTCTCCATGAAGACTTCAAAAACCTTTGTATAAATATGATTTTAACCCCCATTTGCCTCCCTCCATAAAATTTTTTTATCACTCTTGTAACAAACAAGACTAATAGTCACATGTGGAGTAAAACTAACTTGGTAATTGCTTCTCCTAATTTAGTCCAACCAAAATCCCGTTATATCTTAGAATACCAACCCGACTGAAAAAGTCAGACAAGCTTATTTAAGTTTTTGTCTATAACAACACAAGTTGTGCTAGACAATAGCATCAACTACAAGTCAAGTCCTTTCTATCCTCAGAAAAGAAGAAGTATGTTTGATGTTTTCTCCCAGAGCAATATAAATCATCCTACGATATAAGGTAATTTAAACCAAATTTGAACTTGTGGAGGTCACTAAAAGAAGCCCTTAGCTCCTTATGTAAATATGAGTAATGCATAAACCACACCTCCATCCCACTCTCATCCTATTGGGATGACGTGGTAGTGTTCATCAACTTTTGAATCAGCCTTCGTTAAAAAAAAAAAAAAATCAAGAGTTGATGGCGCTGTCACGTGAGTCTAGCGGGATAGAGGTGTGGTTTTTAGCATTTCACTTCAAACATAAACCATATGCTTCAAATTCAATTGTCAGATTTGGAAGGAACAAGTCCAAATTTTATGTTGCCTAAAAAGAACTGAAATCTTAAAAACAGTTATCACAAGAAAACTGCATATAACAAACAGTAGTATTATTATGTGAAGTAATGTGCTCGGAAAGGTTGACATGATAGGATTCAAAAAAAAAAAAAAAAAAGATTCTCAATATGTTTTCCTTCTATACAGCAGATATTTCTCTTAGTACTCATACTCACAAACTAAAAAATAGATAAAACTAAGGGACCTTACTAAGTACAGTTCAGGTCCTCAAATGAACAACAAATTCCAGTGTCTCGTTTTTCTTCTTTGTAAGGCATTCTCCTCATTATATTCCATTGCAGGAAAAGCAATAATAATCTCACCTTGGCCCCTTCATTTTTCAGTCTATAGGCCAGCTTTCCTGCAAGGAGCAGTTAAACTGAATGTCATTTTCTTGTTTGAAATAAATTGGAACTTTCTTCAAAAAATAAATAAATCATAGATTTATTAGTTTGAACAAAAAATTTACAAGAAGAATTGTTTTTTTCTGATAAATAATCCATATACTCTATTGACTTGACAAAATCACTAGAAGCTTGTAATTGGTGTAAGATCAATCAAGACGAAGAGATCCCTACTGATTCCGTTCAGCAGATGAACGGTTCTGAAAAACTTTTCAAGGAAACGAAAAAAATCTACTAGGCTGCATATATTCCACTAAATATATAATTGTGAAGCCTGGGGCCGACACTTCATGTTTGTTAATCTAGCCATGGAAATAAAATTAAGAAATATAAAAGATGATCCTCTCTTACACCTTCAACTTAGCTAACCTCTTCTATCAAACACCTTCATGAGAAACACTTTTCCTAAAAGAAATGGAGTTTAATCATTAACATTGAAAGCTTAGTAGGGAACTTGCAACCACAGTAATTTCCCATCTTACCAAGTGATGTTGTCTTGCCACCTCCATTGACACCCACAATCATAATCACAGCCGGTTTCCTGATGGCATAACAAAAATTAAACCCAGGTAAACTTCAAATTGAGGACAATATCAATCTTGCAAAACATAAAAACCGGCAAAACCAATGCTTTAAACGCCCAAACCTGAATCCAAGTTGAAGCTCGGTTTTACTACCCCTCTTAGTTAACAATTCCAACACACTCTTCTTCAATGCATCCTAAAATCCACATATCAACAATTCACGCCAATGCCTTTTGTTATTGAGAAAGAAAAAATAAATAAACTCATTGAATCGAACTTTTTTTTATTTTCAAAAACAAAAGCAACAAACTGCATGGATTGGCCACAGTGAACATAAAATTCAACTAAGAGAGCAGTAGATTAATGTCATATATGCAAAAGCTCAGTATTAATACCTTAATCTCATTCCCTGACTTAAGCTTCCCAGCCAATATATCCTCCCGCAAGCTCTCCACGATCTTAATGGTGATCTTTGGTCCGAAGTCAGATACCAGTAGAGCCTGAAATTTAGCGAATAGCACCCATTCATAACTTCAATAATCAAACATACGAAAACCAGTTTCCGAATTATACTTTTTTGGGAAATTGTTTACCGAGTAACGGTTCTATGGGGAAACAAACGAAGCATACGATGAAAAGAGGGGACAAGAGAAACCTCTTCGAGTTCGTCGAGGACTTTATCGGTGTCGGCGAGGTTCCAGTAGAGGAGGAGCTCGTCAATGACGGCGAGATTGTCGCGGGTTTTCGAGAAGCCTGAGAAGACCTTCTCCACGTCACTCTGGGCCTTCTCCTTGATCAAACGCCCGAGCCGCCCGAAGAACCCGGTCTGCCCGGCCAAGCATTTGAACCGCGAGTTAGCGAGTCGGGTCTGACCGTAAGGAACGGAGCGGGTCCTAGGGAGCGTTAAGAGGATGTGTGGTGATGATGAAGGTGAAGGTGAAGGCGAAGAAGGTTTGGAGAGGGGTGAGAGGTGAGCAGGAGAAGCTGCCATTTTCCTTCTCAGAGTCTCAGACTGTGAGCATGACAGAGGTAGCCTTTTATCCGGCCCCGTTTGGGATAAAATACTCTCAAAACGACGTCGTAACCTTTTTCAAGACATTTTATGTTCGTTTTTTTTTTATATTTCATAATGAACTGGACTCCAAAACTTTGAGATCATGATTTTTTTAGAATTTTTAAAGTGTTTTTAGTAAGGAATTTTTGTTACCTCCTCACTTATTTCAAAACTTTTAAGCCAATAGAAAGGGGTGAATTTATCATTTAATTAATATTTTAATACTATTTTTCACATAAAGGTTTAAACAAGTGAAGTTCAACAAATAAAATATTTAATTCAAATTATAAAGATAAAGATAAAGGGAAAGGGTTAAGGACAATTCACCCCTTAAAATTGTTATTTATTTTCAATTAAGCTATCAAAATTTAAATATTTGCAATGTATCCTCACAAGATTTCTAGAATTTTCAATGTCGCCATTTCGTCTGCCTTATTTGTCAAACCATATAGAATTTGCATCCCGAGCATGTCACGTGGCTTTTTTTTTTTTTTTTAATGCAAATTTGTTTGTTTTGAATAAATATTACGGATCGGAGAAGCTGTTGTTCGGTCAAAACCCCATTAAATCCATAATTTCTTGGACTAGCTAGTATTAATGTTGCATGCATGTATCCATGCGGATAATTTGTTTTCGAGGTTTTATCAATGGAAGTGTTAAATCGTAAGATGTTGGGCTCAAATTATGTAGTGAGAACCAATTAAATCTTTGGGTTTAGTTTCTATTTATAATCAAATACGATATCCTATACGATTATAATTGAATTACATTAATCAAACTATATTCAAATTCAAAATACAAACAAACTCTATCTACACCTTGGGAACTAGTTCAACTCAGCTGCAACTGAAGAATTCAAAGTCGATCGTCGTAGAGCTACAAATAGATAGATTTGATCATCGTGGGTTTGCGTTGTACGTCCTTCAAAGTTGTATATATAAAAACCTACATCCATCCTTCTTGCTGCACAAATTCCCGCACAGAAGACGTACGTACAATTAACCATGGCTGCCATTGCTCGCTTGGCTCTTTTCTGTGTTGTTTTGGTCGCTCTCTTGGCGCTTGATGAATGTAAGTATATATCTCTAATTATAATTGCTACAATTTATCTTTTTTCTCTGTTTCTTTTGGATTTATCTAAGTACGTACTGTAACAACATATATAATACAGTTGTATTCGCTCAATATATGTGACATTATCAGGCAACCAAACTGATGGCTCTGGCAACAATGTCGTCGATTTGGGTGAGAGCAAACTAAACATTCCATTCTGCAAATTGAAAACATGTCCCGGGGCTACCGACGGAGATCAATGTTGGTGTTGCGTGTTTCGCGGCGGTGGTGGTTGCTATTCTGACGAGTACGAAGGAGCTAAACAAAGATGTTTAAATGGTTGCCATCCTTGAAACACCATGAATATGTTACGGATCACCCTCAACCTGAGCAGTGGAGTGGATTAGTATTATGATAATCAGTTTTATGGAAAATTGCCGCCCTCCTCCTACTCCGTCGTTGCAACTGTATTTGGTTTTTTTTTTTTTTTCTTTACTGCTTGGGGCTCCTAACTAAGCTATTTTGCTCTTGTTTACTACTTCATACGGCCTTTAAAAAGGTCCGGATCCTTTTTTGATCCATTTCTTACTGTTTGTTTTCTTCTCTGTATTACTTTTTTTATTTGGATTTTGTTGTTGGGGTGCTCATCCCGTTTTATTTGTTTATTCCCTTGAAACCCTTGCCCCATTATTGAATAGTGAAAAAAAAAAAAAAAAAAAAAAAAAAAAAAGAAGAAGAAGAAGAAGAATTGTGGTCTATTTATAGAGTCAATAGATTGTGATGTAAAAGAAATAAAATATTTAATCAAACACCTTGTGTTTACTGTGATTCCTACTCGAAATGAGCTACCAAATCCCACATCATTACCCAACATCGGGAATCTATCAATTGGTATCAAAGCCATATCGACCAACGAGGACCAAATTGAGAAGTTTGAACTTTACGTTCAAAAGCTTACTAAAGAGAATACAAAACAGTTCGAGGACGTAGAAAAGTCTTTGGAGAATATTGCAAGTTCTATCAAGGGGCCTATACAAGACTAATGGGAAAAATTCCTAGAATTCCATCAAAGGACTCGAACGTTCCTTGCATGAGTTTATGGAGAATTTGTCAAAAACCAAGGAAGAAACTTCACGAAACAACTCGGTGCATATTCCATCACCAACGTCCACCCAATTTTCGTGATCAGTTTCCATACAAACCATACCCACCCAAACTATGACCCATGACACAAACAAGTCAGATGACACCTAGTCCACCCACCAACACCAAAATCAACAGCAAAACCCCCCGCAGAACCACCGTGGGCCAAATCGACACAAATCCAGCTGCTCCACCAAAGAGCACTACCATGTGTGGAATTCCACCGTCAAAAGCCTCCTCCCAAACCTCCAGATCAGCCCCTTTGCCACTGAGATTCACGGTTCCGTTCTTCTCAAAAGGTGTTATTGAAGAAGTCCATAGAAGAAAAGTAAAGCTGCAAAACTTTTGGGTTCAACCTTGAGGACAAGTGTCGTGTCAAGGGGGCGGAATTGATAGGAGTCCTCCTCCAATCCTAGTACTTGGATTAATTAGTTCAAGTTTATCTCCATCTCATTAGTGATGAGATATTATCTTTATTTTTCCAGTTAGTTTATCTTAGAAGTTGTTAAATTAGTAGGAGTGTTATGACTTATATTTATCGTAGTTATTTATCAATTGTAGTCATGTTTATCGGTTGATGAGTTGTTCACGCCCAGTAGGAGTGTTCTTCTATTTATAAAGTCAAGAGGTTATGATGTAAAAGAAATAAAAAATTTAATCAAACACGTTGTGTTTACTGTGATTCTACCTTAAGGGAAGTATTGTAGTGTTCTTCTACCATAAATGAAAAATTGTGGTATCTCCTACTCGAAATGAGCTATCAAATCCCATCTCACGTCACTACCCAACCTCGGGTATCTATCAAGTTCAGACTCAGTCGATCGAGTTGCATAACAAGTATTAAAAGACATAAAACAGATCAAATTTTTCTTTAAACTCATTTAAAACCTCTGGGGGGGGGTTTATCTATTTTTCGCAAATGAGAGTGAATTATGTTCATTTTAATTAGTACATTTTGCAAAGTAGGCCATTTTAAAAGTGAAATTTGTGTTTAAAGTACTCTTTCAAAAACGTTAATTTGGATTACTCTTTGCCAGTTTGGCAAGTGTTTAATTATAGCTAGGCAAATTACAAATAAAAAATAAAATAAAATAAATTGAACCAATATTGCTATCGACCCTTATTAACAAAATAAATAAATAAATAAATAAATTATTACAAACTGGTTTGTAGAAAATTCATACAAATTAACTTCTATAAACATGTGTCATTTAAGCTATTAAAAAATGGCTGAGAAATTTTTTTTTTTTTTTTTACAGATATTTTTTTTAAAAATTACATTAAAAAGAAGAAAAAAAAATGTTGATGCTAGCCCGCCCCTCCTACTGATAACAAAAGGAAAAAAAAAAAAAAAAAAAAAAAAAAAAAAAAAAAAAAATTACATTTACATGGAAAAACCAACCGTCAAAGAAATTTTTTTTAAAAAAAAAAAAAAAAACCAACAACAATCATTAAATTCTCACTTGCTCAGGAAGAGGAACGGTCAAACGAATAATTTTGTGGGAAAAAAAAAATACAAATCTGCAAAAGCCAACCATAAGAAGCCATTAAGCCAAGAATACAAATCTTCTTCTTTGACCTCCAACATCTGCACCACCTCCTCGCTCATCGGCAGTCGGCAATATCTCGCATGGTAAGCACTAAGCAAGCCATCTACCTTTTTTTCTTTTCTTTTCTTTCCTAGTACTGGCCAATGGGCATAGTGGATGAGACGAATAATAGACTGCAAATTTTCTTTCATTTGCTTTTTTCTTTCAAGATAACTAGATAAGGGATGAAATATGTGGTTCACAACTTTTCAATGTTGCCAGATTTTTATTTATTTATTTATTTTTCTTTCTGTTTTGTTGATTTCCTTTCTTTCCTTTTTTTTTTCTTTTTTTTTGCCAACTTATCTTGACTTTTCAACATTGCCTTTTCAGATTTTTTTTTTTTTTATCTGTTTTGTTGACTTATCTAACTTTTCATATTTTTTTTTCTTTTTATTTTGTTGACTTCCCTGACTTTTCAATTTTTATTTTTTATTTTTTTGTTTTGTTTTGTTAATTTATCTGACTTTTCAGATTTATTTATTTTTTCCTTTATGTTTTGTTGACTTCTTTTCAGATTTTTTTTTTAAATAGTTACAATTTGAGTCATGTGACTTTTTCTTTTCTTTTTTTTATTAAGTTAATTTTCTTTGTTTTACTTTTCTTTATTACTTACAATCATTGCAAATTGTAATTTGCAATTTGAAGCATATAAAGTTGTATTTGTTTGGATTAAGATAGGATAATCTATAGTTGTTGATAGTGTTTTTCTGCAATGTTTAGCCGTCTTGTTCTGTTGGTGTGGTCTGCTATTTAGCTGCCTTTGTTCTTATTTGGATTTGTTCCAATTTTTTTTTTTTTTCACTTGAGGATTATAACTCTGTTTTGGTGGTTTATAGAGAATTAATTCATCAAAAAAAAAAAAAGATCTTTCATCTTTATTACTTAATAAATTGTAACTTTTATTTTTGTTCAAACTTCCATACTCGAATTCAGTTTATTTATTTATTCTTTTGACATCAATGTGATTATAAATAATTTTATTGACTCTTCTTTTTTATTATAGTTTTTTATTTATTATTCTGATGAGAACAACATTGTCATTTTTTATTTTTATTTTTATAAGGTTTTCTTTATACTTTGGGATTGGTTCAACTGGCCAAGTGACAAGTTTTAGTAGAATTTTTGCCATTCTTAGGTATGTTATTTGCTATTGTTTGTTAATGTGTTAGATTAATAGCTATCGGAATATGCTAATAATTTTATGTATTATAATAAAAATCTAGTATAAAAAAATATATATATATATATATATTATTTTAATTCCACCCCTACTAAGAAAGATTATTGGCTCCGCCACTGGTGAGAAGCACATGCAACTAAAAAAACTTGTGCTTCTCACATGCAAGGGACACATGTCATTATTAAAAGTTTGTTTGTAAAAAAAAAAAAAAAATTCCAAATAAGAAAAAAAAACAAAAAAAACAAAAAAAAAAAAACAAAAGTTCATGGGCCCACATCAACCTAGTAAAAATATTTTTTTTATAAATCCTAATAAAATGATATTAACTATAATTATTCGAGCTGCCCACAGAGAGGAGGGTTGCGGCCTACGGCATCCACTTGCTTAAGACGGATGAGGCCCACACTTCTGGCTACTCGAAACATGCAGGCCTTGTAATCCCAACAATGTATCTATTTTAACAATTTAAAGAGCAACATTCTCTGTTTTATCTTCTCAATTTTTCAATTCATACCCAAACAAAATCTTTAAATAAATAAAAAGAGAAGAAAATGTCACAGCACTTAAATAAATACAAAGTGTAACTCTAGCATTATATTGAATTTAAAGATTTTGGAGAGAATATGCTATTAGCTAAGAGGTAAAGAATTTGATGTTTTGAACCATCTATTGAAGATGCTCTTAGGCTCAATAAGTTTATGATTCATGAATGATAATTGATGAAGGTGTTCATTCAGTTTATATATTTATTTATAAAATACTTGTATTCAAGTAGATCAATTTTTTTAAAAAAAAATAAAAATAAAAAATATTAGAACAAGTATCTTTTAAATTGCTATTTAGGCTTAGAAAAAAAAAGAAAAAAAAAAAAAAAAAAAAAAAAGAGTAGAGTAAATCATTCATTAAGTACATGGAAAATGGGAAACCACATGTTCCATGATTTTGCTTATATTATCCATGACATCTAATCAAACTCATGATTTTTCAAAGTTTTCAATCACATTTTTCTTGTTTCTTTTTCTTTTGCTTCTTTTTTTTTTTTTTTTTCTTTTTTTGAGCGTTGCCAATCAAATGTTTGGCAGTTGACTTGAATAGTGATAAAATATGAAAAAAAAAAAAAAAATTAATGAAAACTGAAAAAAATTAAAATTATTATGAGGGGAAAAAAAATAAATCATGGAGTAACATGATGGTGTTTTAGAAACCTAGCTAGCTAGATCTACAACCTATAAAAACCTACCAAATAGCACCAAAAAAAAAAAAAATTATTTTATTGAAAGGGCTTTATTGTTAATTTTCTAGTGTATTATAAGTAGGACGGACGGAGATGGGGTTGGTGTGGACCATGGCTTCCTTTTAAAAAAAAAATGTTAAAAGAGGTTTTTTAGCTTCTAAAATTGTATTTAAAAAAAAATAAAAAATAAAAATTGAAGTCTTTCTTTCTTTGCTTTGGTCCTTAAAAATAATAATTAAAAAAAAATTAATACAGTATGCTCTTTTTTTTATATAGATAATACAGTATGCTTTTTTAAAGTTAAATTTTTAGTTTCGTTCCTAATTATTGAGACTAGAGTAGTTACATGAACTTAAGAGACAAGGTCACAAGAATTACAAGCACTCAAGAGACAAAAGTTACACGATGATAAATTAAATTTATTGTTGTTAATATAGAAGTAGAAAAGACCTGTAACATTTAGACTATTTATTTATAAAAGAGTTTTGTATACAATCAAATACATAAAGGAAATATGTAGCTAGTGGCGGACCCAAGCTTGTAAAAATTGAGGGGCCAAATTAAAGAAAAAAAAAATTGAGGGGGCAAAATTAAAAAATTAGAGGGGTAAAATTTTAATTTTTTTTTAAAATATATTTTTTTTTTGGGAAAATTTTGGAGCTTGGGGGGCCAATGTAGGACCGCCCCTGGATGTAGCCAAGAAAAATCTTTGAAGTATATATGGATATAGATCATAGGCTGAACCACTTAAAATCTATATTTTCTCTTTCTTGTATCTCTCTTTAAATTATTATTAGTTCTTACACTAATTATAAGAGTGATTTATTTAATAAATATACGGTAGCAAAGCAGATTAGGGGAACGAATAGATTTCAGTGCATGTGGCAGGCGAAATATTGGTACAATTAAATAAATAAATTAATTTGATGTACAAACAAATATTATTGGTCACATTTGTTGGTGATGCCTCATCCGATGTAGGGAAAAAAGAAACGAAAATTCATGGAAAAATGCTTCACATGCATAAAGGCTTACGTAACTTGATGACAACAAAATGATGATCCAAGCAACCAAGCGTTGGAAAATTTCCACTTCAAAAGGAAATTGAGAGCTGTCACTTAATTGCCCAGTCGTTGGGCACGGGGGTCAAGTCTTGCACATATAAAATTGGATGACACTTTCTAATTATATATTATTAATTATTTTTCTATTAGAGAATCGATATTCTCACGGGGTGATCTGATCTGATCGTATTGAAAAAAAAAATCAATTTTTATTAGGGTTAAATATATTTTTAGTATTTGAATTTTAAAAATTTTATTTTTTGATACTTGAGTTTCAATTCGCATTACAGATGGTACTTTAATTTTGAGAAAAGATCAAATTAGTACCCAATCAAGTTTTCCGTCCAAAAACTAACGGTCCGCCATGTCCCTACCACTTAACACCATTAGGAACATTACACCTGTCTCTTCCGACATGTCAACACTCACATAATTGTCAAAGAATAATGATTCAATGCCACCCAAAAATACAACTTTTTACCATCTTGTCTATGTGGCAAGGTGGTCCCCTACTATTTTTTGAGTTTTTTTATTTTTTAAAAATAAATTAAGGTGGGGGGACCACCTTGCCACATAGGCAATGTGGTGAAAAGTTGTATATTTGGGTGGTAGTGAATCACTACTCATTGTCAAATCACCCAAATACTTTCACATCACACACCCACATCATTTACTGATTTTGGGGAGATTTGATAATTATATGGGTGCTAACTTGTCAAAAGGGACAAGTATTGTGTTCCTAGTGGTGCTAAGTGGCAGTGACGTGATGGGTCATTAATTTTTGGACGGAAGACTTGACCGATGTACTAATTTGATCGTTTTTCAAAATGAATGTACTATTTATAATACAAATTGAAACTTAAATACCAAAAAATAAAATTTTTAAAATTCAAGTACTAAAAATATATTTAAAACTTTTTATTATATGTCTATGTAGATTTCAGTTTCTATTCTAATTAAAATAATAATTCGTAAAAAATCAAATTGTGAAGTCAATTAATAATTTACAGTGTTATCAGTCCACGTACGAAACTTATCGCATAAAACACACCAAAAGGACGTTATTGGTTTGGTTTCTTCTTTTTCCTCTCCCTTTTTTCGTAATAAATAACGTCGTTCACTTTTGTTACATCGTATTCTCGTGGAAAAAAACAAAAAAGGAAAAAAGTATTTTACACAATTGCATAAATAGGCTGACCGCTGACGCATGATGCGGTCTGAGGAAATTATCCGTTAATTTCTTATTCACCAATTGACACCGTCAACGTTTGTCTTCCAACGTTATACAATTTTTTATCATCTTATCTATGTGATAAGGTGATTTCTTACTAATTTTAAAAAATTTTTATTTTTAAAAAATAAAATAAAGTGGAGGATCACCTTATCACATAGATAAAATAGTAAAAAATTATATATTTAGGTGGTGATGAATTATTTCTCTTTTATTATACATATCTGAATAATTCAATTTCTCATCTAATTAAAATAATAATTCGTAAAAAATCAAATTGCCAAGTCAATTAATAATTTACAGTGTTATCAGTCCACGTACGTAACTTATCGCATAAAACACACCGAAAGGACGTTATTGGTTTGGATTCTTCTTTTTCCTCTCTTTTTTCGTAATAAATAACGTCGTTTACTGTTGTTACATAGTATTTTCGTGGAAAAAACAAAAAAGGAAAAAAAGTGTTTTACACGATTGCATAAATAGGCTGACGCGTGATGCGGTCTGAGGAAATTATCCGTTAATTTCACCCATTGACATCGTCAACGTTAGTCTTCCAACGTCTCCTCCACTTCGTCTCAGCGGCTCGGCCCCCACATGTTCTCTATATGTACTTCCAGAATTTTTATTTTTATTTTTTATTTTTTTTCAATTTTAATCTATTGTTTTTATATTAATTTCGTTTCGACGAATTTGCAAATTCACTATTAATTTTTATACAGCAAAATAATGTTTAACGGCTCTCCTTGTAATATGCGCGGATGCCTACCGCACGACTGAAAAGTAACACTGCACTAGAAGTCTAGAACGGCACTGCTTTTGGCACATGTAACATGCACTCACTATGCGGGAAATAAAAAATTATGGATAGAAGTTTTTTATGATCTGGTTTTTAGAAATTTTTTTTGTAATTTATATATAAAATTGATATGTATTTCTTAACATGTAAGAAGTACATGCTATTTATAATAGTATTAATAAAAAAAACGGATAGAAATTTTCTACAAATCAGTTTGTAAGAATTTTTTTACAACCCACATATAAAAGTGACATGTGTCTATGGGTATATGAGAAACACATTTTTTTAATAACATGTGTTTCTCACATGCTTTTTTATTAGCATTAATAAAAAAAACATGTAATTCTCACATGCTTAAAGGACTCATATCACTTTTATATGTTGGTGAGTAATGATACACATCATCCCCTTGTCCTCTCAAAATTAAAGTGGCTCTTAAAATTACCATTGGATCAAAATCCAAGAGTGATATATCAAAAATTCAATGGTGATTTTAGGAGTCACATCAATTTTAAGGGGACAAAAGAAGGATAAGAAGATGATGTGTATCATTACTCTTTGGATATACCATGGCCCTGAGTTTAGCAAATCCATTCCCCCCTCGCCTCCTCTCATTTTTTTTCTATTTGTTTCGATACGGAAAAGTAGAAAAGTCTGAAAAGAATTCAACATTTTAATCTATTTCCATTTTACCCCAACCTTTTAATATGAAAAAAAAAAAAATGGAAATAGACTAAAAGATTGGGGGTAAAAAACAAAAATAATGGAATAGACTGAAATATTGAGAGTAAAATAAGAATAGATTAAAATGTTGGCTGCGTCATCCGTACTACAAGGGGTGAAAAGGGGAGGGGGAAGGGATTCACTAAACAGGCCCTAGTCACCTAGGGGCAAAATTAGGATTAGAGGGACGAAATTAAAAAAATAAATAAATAAAGGGATAAAAAATTGATTTTAAAAGAATTTAAGGGAATATGGAAAACGTTTTGAGAGTAGGTCCGCCGACCTTCCAGAAGTAATGATTGACTGATATTCCAATGAAGACCCTCACCCATCGACAAAAAAAGCGCCCTCAGCATCCATCAAATCGAGGGATCTTCCTGAAATTTTATCAATATTTTTTAATTGGTTTTAGAGAAAATGAAGAAAATAAAAAAGGAAAATTTCGGAACTTTGATATTAATTTTGTGTAGTAAAAAAAATTAACTAAATTTAGATGTTGGAGATTTTTTTAACTAACTAATCTTACGAAGAAAAGGAAAAAAAAAAATAGTAATTAAAAACTTGATCTTTGCTTTATATATTCTTTCGTTTCCTTTGGAGACCAAGCAGAGGATTGAATTTTTTATTTTTATTTTTTATAATTATGTGCATTTGTGACTGACTGATATTATTTTCTTTTTATTTTTTTCACATGAAAAAGTCGATAATGTATATTTTTATATGTGCTCTGAGTTATATTACAATTTTTAGATATGGATAGTAATATATACATAAAACCATGTTTTTTTATAAGAACTAGAAAAATTTGTCATAAATTTAATTATTTGAAAATAAAATATTGAAATTTTATTTTAGAATTATATCCACATCCATAAACATCTTAGTTTCATCCCTACAAGTAATTAGTAGTTATTATATGAATAGGATATGATTATTTGATCGAAAAAAAAGTATTAAAAACGCAAACAAGAGTGAATCAATCCACAACCAAAACGTGCCATCACAATAAATATGATTAGGAAATTATTGAAAAAGTTTGGTGGCCCGGGATTAGGTAGAAGTTTACTAATTCCCGTTCCTCAATGAAATTGTCGTAAGAATTAAGTAGATAATTTACTATTTTATTCCAATATATGGAAAACGGCACCCGCGCGCCCGGGGAATTGGAATTCCACTCTCCCCCGGTATGAGTTGAAAATTCTACAGCGTGCCCCAAACACGCCAGAATTGAATTCCATGCCCCCACCGAAAAAGTCTAGGAAAAGCACAAGTCAACTCCCATAAGAACTTCCTTCTCCGTCGGACTTCCCTTCCGCGTTAGTGCAAACGGCAGAACAGAAACCACGTACGTGTTTCTGTCTCCCTTCTCTCAAGCTTCCTTTCCTAGCATAAATTCACTCCTATATAAAATTCATTCCGATCTCAGTTTCCTCCAAACCTTTGGACTCCTATAAAATTCATTCCGATCTCAGTTTCCGATCCTCCAAACCTTTGGAATCGCAAAACCCAGGAACACGTACAAGATTCTAATCTTCATACGCACGTACGCCTACAAGAACACGCATTCGCGATTGGCAGCTGTTGTACGTTCGACATGGAAAGCACGTCACGCACCCTTGAAGTCACGGTGATATCCGGGGAAAATCTACGAACCGACAGGAAACCGGTCAAGAAGAATGCCTTCGTTGTGATCCGAACAGACTCCAACAGCGTTTGCACGACAAAGATGGACGCGGACGGCGGGAGCTATCCTTCGTGGAATGAAAAACTCGCGTTGGACGTGCCAATGCATGCACGGTTTATCACGGTGGAGGTACAATGCAAGACCTCTATGGGGAACAAAACTGTTGGGGTGGCAAGAGTTCCGGTCTCGGATTTTATCGGCGAGTATGTTCCTCAGAGTTATTTGCACTTTTTGAGTTACAGACTGAGAGATTATAAGGGCGAGAAGAACGGGATTATCAACATTTCAGTAAGAGCTAAGGTCCCGGAATACGCATCCTGTTCGGGAACAGGGATGGGAGTGCCACTGGGGGGGAATAATTTTGCTGGGGTTGTCACTGGGATTCCAGTTTGGTGTACCAATCCGGGAAAATTTTAAAGGATTTCTTACCAAAATGGAAGAAAACTGACAGGAATTTCAATATATTCAATCTATATATAAAATTGTCATATGTGATTTGAACACTTACAATCACGTATTCCTTATAATCCTATGTCTTTTGTTGTTTGTGTTATAACCAAGTTTTAAGGAGAATATGTTTGAAAATTGAAAATAAATAATATCATGATCAAAGATTCAAAAGGCTGTTTCCGGCAGCCGGAGCCAAATTTTTTCTCCAATGGAAACAATCACTACAGCTTATTAATTTATAATGCGTTTGGAATTGCGATTTTGTAAATAAAAAATGAAACTAAATTGCAGAAAATAAAATAGATTGTTTAGAATTGTGTTTTTAAAAATTTACAATTTGAAAACATAGAAAAATCTATATTTTCAAATTGTGGGCAATTGTGTGCTTTTTTGAAAATGTATAATTTTCAAGATTAAAATGCGATTTTAATAGTCAAATTGTAACGTTGTCAAACACTTAACTGTATTTTCAAATCGTACATTTTGAATGTATTATTTTTAAATTGTAAATCCAAACAGATCTTATAATATATATCAATGAATTACGCGACGTTGTTAAAGATTTTAAATATATAATATTGGCTGGCAATATTATGAGATTCTGTATTGAATTGTACGTAGGAACTAAATCCCTCCCAAGTCATTAATTTCGACATGTCGTCGCTATCATAATAATATACCAAACCTGAAACTTACAATATAATATCCATAGTCGGTGCCACCTTCCAACCATGTGGTGCAGGCTGCAGCCACGGCCCACGGAGCAGGTGGTTCCAAATTAAAGCCTGTTAGGTAGCAGACAATGCAGACAAAATGGTGAGCTTTTGCTTGTGGTAGTTAGGCAGGTGGCATCTTGCCACATGCAAGAGGTTGCTTGCATAAGTTTCACTTTTCATATTTAATTATGGGGAAACTTCACAAAAGGGTACTCAATTATAGCGATTTTTCACTTAAGGGTATTAATGTAGCAAAACGTTCAATCGAGTGTAAAAATTTATCAAAACCGTTCAATGTAGGGTATTCCGTCACCCTCCGTTCTAAATCGATGACGGAAATGAAGTCACTTGACTTCCACGTGATTTTTAATGGCGTTTTTCCTGTTATGCCACTTAAGTGGAGTCACGTGACTTCCACCGTCGACTTCTTCTCCTCCTCCGATGACTCTGACGACACAGACTCGCCGCTGGACTTTGCAACCATCTTCGCCTCCCAACGCTTTCTTCTCCTCCCCCGGCCGCTCCAACTCCATTTTCGAGTCCCCGAACACTAAGCAAGAAGATCCTGACAACACATTAGTCATCACCGGAAGCGTCAAAGTGCCCAAGTACTCACTGGATCCTTACATTGATTTCCAGCGCTCAATGCAAGAAATGGTTGAAGCAAGAAATCCAATGGACGTGACAAGTGAATGGGAGTATCTGAATGAGCTTCTCTTATGTTATCTAACCTTAAATCCCAAACACACCCACAAGTATATCATTCGCGCTTTCTCCGACCTTGTCATCTGCATTTTGTCGGCGTCCCCATCGTCATCGGGAGCCCAACTAAAAATTAATGTGTTAATCTTTTCTTTTTTCTTCTTGGGCGCTCCTTGGCTGATTTTCAATGGAAAAAATAAAGGTGCCTCAGCAGACAAAAGAAAGAAAAGGACGATGATAAAGACGTAAAGTGGTGACAAAGCAAAGTTTGTTCATTGTCCTCGTTTTTGTTGTGGTCCTGCAACATTTTGGTGGCAACATGCATGCATGTTGGGTTGTTTTTGCACACATAATCATCAACTCACTGAATGTGGGAGAAGACCATAATTTTAGTAGATATAGCTTCAATTAGGGAGTTCTTATACTTTACAGTCACTGATAGGCCATGTTCTACAGGAAAGCTCAATCTTAAGTTCGTGGCATGACTATGGTTATCCTCCTCTGTTTTAGGCTCGATAAACAGAGCATAACAGAGCCACATCTCATGCCTTGAGAAATCAAATTTATTAATAAGACCAAAATTTATAATGGGCAGGGGCACTATGAGCAAGCTATCCGAAAAAACTGGTTCTTTTTTTTCGATTTCGCAGCCATGGATTTTTTAGTTTTCGCCATCAGTTACTGGTCGAGCCACTGGAATGGACTGAATAATGGAAGAAACTTTGAAGATGATCGATTTTGCAAAAAAATAAAATGATAATTTTGAAATTTCTAAACATTGTAAGGATTTGAAACAAATATCAAAACTAGTAGAAAATTCTTAACGTGATTATGCGGTTTAGAGCTACAGCTACAGCCACATCAATCAATCCAAACGTACTCACGCTCCTTTGTTAACATTTCTGAACAAAGCTATACGCCATCATTTTTTTTTGCTTCTCAAAACGTACTCATGCTCCTTTGTTACTCTTGAAGGCAAACAGTTCATCCATCTCAACAGCTCATGAATATATAATTGGACCATAAATTAGCCAATCTGAATCAAATAATTACGAAAGTTTCCATATTGTATAGTTTGAAATAAAACAAGAATGACCCAGTATTCAGTTTGACAAAACAACATAATAAAGATGCACAAACCCTGAATCAATCAAAATATAAAGCATCCTTCATTTAAAATTTGAACCAAACTATTCAGCAACTTAATTATTAGCTGTATTGAATGGTGTATGTGAGAAGTCTCACTTGTTAGTTGATTGAAGAAAAGGTTGTCGAGGACAACAACCAATAATGTTAGCCAAAATGGGAAAATCCAATCCTCAGAGGTCAGGAAACTCATAGGGATTGAAGCAGGCATCACCCTTCCGTGTAGAGGTATAGTACTACTTGTCTTTTGACCCACAGGTTCAAAACCCAACCACAACCACAGTACAGAAAATCTAATAATGTCTGGCTTGCCCAACCAAATATTTAATTGCCATTTTCACGTGGTTTTGTTGTTTTTCGATCTATGAGCTCTCTCTCTCTCTCTCTCTCTCTCTCTCACACAGAGACAGCGCGTTACGCCATGAACAGAGACATGAGAGATTGACAGGCACTAGAGTTTAAAGGAGAGTACAGACAAGCGATTCTGGGCATCATACGCTAGCTGCCTACCTCCAAAGGAGGAGATTCAGTATGATCTTCTGCTTTCCGTCCACGTTCGTATTGAGGACACGCAGTATGTGCTGGAACTCCTCATTCGCCACCAGAGACATTTTGGACTTGCAGAGACGGAGCCTACGAAAGAGAGGATTCGGAGGCAGAAAGCGCAGCAGTGCGGGAGGTCTGAGGTTGAAGACAAAGCTTCTGATCCTTGGCAGTTGATGCTGTTAATACGGTGTCATCTGGGAGTTTTGTCCTTTATGTGTATTTGAGCATTTTCTTAAGGGGCATAATAGGAAAAACGCCATTAAAAATCACGTGGAAGTCACATGACTCCACTTCCGTCATCGATTTAGAACGGAGGGTGACGGAATACCCTACATTGAACGGTTTTGATAAATTCATATACTCGATTGAACGTTTTGCTACATTAGTACCCTTAAGTGAAAAAGCGCTATAGTTGAGTACCCTTTTGTGAAGTTTTCCCTTTAATTATTGTTAAAGTATATTTAACAAAGTGTTTTTTTACTTATCAAAAAATTTATTGTTAAAGTATTAATTAAATGTTTAAAATTATCTCTTGTTATTTGTTTAAGCTTTTAAGATAAATGATGATTTAAAATGAATGAAATCACTCCTTAAATTATGCTATATTATCAAATCACTCCCTCCATACATTTGTCATTAGGGTTTTTAATTAAAATTGTGGCAAGTACCTATAAGACCATGTTAGACCCAATAAAATAGTTCAACGTGTACATAAGTGTTACCTCGGCTTGACACATGGCATAAATACTTCAAAAAATTAAGAAAAAAAAAAAAAAAAAAAAAAAAAAAAAAAAGAAAGAGGAAGGAGAGGGGTGGATGGCCATCCCACCACCCCACAAAAGGTATGAGTGGGTCATGACCCATGCCAACCTCTGTTAGTGGGCATGGATCTTACTGGCGAAGGGGGTGATCGATGGGACGGCAGCATGGGCACCCCAACAATGGAGTGGCAACCCCCTTCCTTGCGCGGGGGGGGGTTAGCGCACTTTTTTGTTTTTTTGTTTTTTTTTAGATTTTAATTTTGTTAATAAAATAAAAAAGATTATTTTTTAATTAAGGCTTCAAAATTGCTAGCATAATGTCACATCAATAATTTTTAATAATTTTGGACAAAATGAATGAAGTGTAAAGTAAAATTCAAAAAATTTAAAGAGTAAACATTTGGGTTTAATAGAACACCCGAACACCCTTATTGTACAGTATTTCAACCGTGCTTGTATTGATCGATATTAATTTATGGCTTTTACACTATATTAGGTTAACTACAACTCTACCTCTTTACATTGAAGCATATCTATATCTTATACATTTGAATCTATATCTTTATCTCTCTATCTTTGCATGTTGTTATATTGAAGTCTAACTCTATTATAACTCCATCTTATCTCTCTATCACTAGAGTACTGTATAGGATGATTATCCCTATACTCATGTATAGAATGTGAGTCTTTAGATGATAAGTCATGTGCATTAATAGGGTTTAAAAACTCATAAAGTTATTTGAAATGACGCGATTACTCAATGAGTGCATTTATATTTACCCGTTATCTTATTGAGTACAGGGTGGTCTTATGCCTATATGCCACAATTTTAGTTAAAAATCCTAACAAAGGTAGAAAGGGAGCGATTTGATAATAAAGCGTATCTTAATGAGAGATTTGATCAATTTTAAACCCTCGAGAGTGATTTTATAAAATGTTAAACCCCAAAAACTTCTAAAAGATGTTTCCATTGAATTTATGAATTCATTATGTTAATAGATATATTTAGAGGATTTGTAAAAATGATCAAGTGAATTGGTTACCAATGAATTGAGAAATATAAGGATTTAAATGTTTGGTAAAATTGGAAAATAATATGTATTTTATTTTTTGAGGTTTTGATAATGTATAATATTTGTGTTTAGGAGCAAATAAGAACAATTGAGGCGTGGTGAAATTCTTTGTTATTGGTGCATTGACGCGGGGTAAGTATAATTTATTAGTCAAATTTTCTTTTCTTTTTATTTAATTTCTTGATGGCAAAAAAAGATTTTCAGCATGAATTTCAATGGAAAAGCCTATGGCAATTGGCACCCATGGAAAAGGTCTGATTATTAGGATCATACTTTTCATGCATGTACTTGGAGTTCGATCAATTTATTTATTTATTTATTTATTTTTTTCTATAGACTACAAATGGGACGGGAAAGGAACAAAATTTACAAAAATAAACATAAAAAAAAGGTTGGACGATCCAATAATAAGCACCTAAATAACCTACTCAAATCAAGTAAACATAAATTAAGTAGAAAAGAAGAAGTAGTCAGTCAGTTGGAATTCCATCAATTATCATTGAAGTTTGATACACAACACGAAACCCATTAGTTAATCTTTGCATAATGCTTGTATCAAAGATTTGTTGGAAAAGAAAAAAAGGTACAAGTAATAAGATGAATGCATAAATTTAATGTTTAAAGGAGTTTTCAAAAGAGTATATTAAAAAGATAAGCTAGGTGTTAACAAAAGGTACTGGTAGTCTAGTGGTTGAACTGTATCCTTCCACGGTGCAGAACCCGGGTTCGAAGAGCAGTGACGATTTCTGCACTACGGTTGATGGTTGGGTCCATCACAATTGTCTGATCAATTTGACGAAAATACGTGCATCTGAGCTCTTTCTTTTTGCGTTTCTTTGGGCTATTGTTATTAATGGCGGTCTTAATTAATTAGGTGTTGTATTTATTTTTGGAAGCTTTTCTTTTTCTTTTTCTTTTTTTTTATGTAATTTTTTAATTTTAGGGAAACTACGCACTCTTCTCAAATCTCAATCTATAACTCAATTTGCAATATTTTTCCAATCTTTCAATTTGGTAAATAAAAACATAAGCCAAAAAAAAAAAAAAAAAAAAACCCAAAATAATTTTTCGCTTTTTTATTTTTTATTTTTAATAGTATTTTTTTTTTTTTTTTTTTTTTTATCTTTTTGAAGGATTTTAGTGGAGGCAAAAAGAAGATATTACAACCTCAACGGTAGACCGGTATGGTACATGAAATTAACCTAATAACTCATAACAACAACTAAAAGGAGGGTTGAATTATGTCTTGTATTGGAGTCACATAGGTTCCCACCCCATGTGCGTGTGTTGTGTAAAATATGTTGTGCAATGATCAATTTTTTATTTTTAGACAAAAAGTGTAGGTTTGTAGGAAAAAATGGTTTTTTTTGAAAAAATCATTTTGTTCTTCGGGAAATAGCTATTTTAAGGCATAATGTGCAACAAAACAAATAAATTATTATTCCATATGAATAACTATTTTATTACAAAAATCTATTCCGCATATTAATATGCCCTTTAATGTTTGCATCACAGATTTATTGGAAAAGAAAAAACAAAAAAAAGACGTACAAGTAATAAGATGAATGCAAAATTCTGTAGGCAGATTTTAATGTTTAAAGGAGTTTTAAAGGGGTTATTAGCAACAGATAAGCGTGAACTTCACAAAAGGTACTAGTTGTCTAGTGGTAGATTAGTATCCTTCCACGGGACATACCCGAGTTCGAAGGGCGGTGATGATTTTCTGCGCTTCTGTGATGGTTGGGTCCATCACCATCGTCTGATCTTACAGATTGAAAAACGCGATTCTGAGCTACTATTTTTTATTTATTATCTAATTAGGTGTTTATGTAACTTTTTTAATTTTAGGAAAACTGCTACATTTTCTTTTCAATCTATTATTCAATTTGTAATATTTTCCTAACTTTTAATTTATTTATTTTTCCTACTCAATGCGGGGGGAAATGGAAAAATTGCAAGAAAATAAAAAACAAGCGCGACCGAGGCATCCTTAGAATAATTGAGAATAAGTCAAATAAATGACCTGACTTGTTAAAGAAACTGAGCCTGCCAAACAAGGCGGTTAAAGTAGGCAAAGTTTTGTAAACGGAACAAATTGCGGACCAGCAAGAGACGAGAAAAGACATAATAGTGTCAAGACCCTTCAATTCTATTCGGATCCCAATGTAGGAGACGCAAACCAATCTACTATTTAGGTTGCAATATCCCCTTTTGCCCTCCAAAAAGATAAAAATGCCCATAAAAAAATAAAAAAATAAAATAAAAAAGACAACAAAAAATAGTTAGTTTTTTTCTTGATTATTTGTCTTTTTTTTTTTTTTTTTTGGGGGGGGGGGGGGGGGATTTTTAGGGTTATTTTTATTAATCTTTTTGAGGGATTTTAGGGGTGTTCTTGTCTTTTAAGGGGAGGCAAAATTACGACATCGTTTAGACCAACAACAAAAGCGCATATAATTGTGGTTCCTAACCTTCTCTCTTGCCCCTTTTTCGTCTTTCTTTTTCACAGAAAAGAAAATTTTGTGTATAAACATTTTAAGAAAGAAAAAAGAAAAGATGGGTCTCAAGGGTTTCGTCGAAGGCAAGCATTGCTTCCATTGTTGCAGGCTGTTCCACTCACTCTCTGGATTTCATCAAAGTCTGCATGCAACTCCAAGGCGAGAAAGTCCAAGCGCCCACCCCACAACCCCTCCACAATCCCCGCCAAGCTTTTGCCACTGTAGGGACTACCACCACCATCCTCCACGTCCCGCCCCCATCGCTTCGTCTGGGGGACCCATCTTCGTCGGCGCGCGTATCGTCCAAACCGATGGCGTAGCCGCATTGTTCTCTGGCATCTCCGCCACCATGCTTCACTAGACACTATCCACCATGACGACAAGCTACTGTGAAGAAACGAAGGGAGAAGAAGACTATGGAGAGAGTTATTTCAGACTCTAAGAAAAATAAAGAAAACGAAAGACCCATTTATCAGAGAGAGAGAGAGAGCATTTGCACGCAAATTAACAAACATAGCAGGCATAGTATATGCGCTTTTACTGTTAGGGTTCGTTTGGGTTTGCGATTTCAAAAAATGCGATTTAAAATAACGATTTTAAAATGTGCGATTTGAAAAAAGTGATTTTTAAAAACGCAGTTAAGCGTTTGGCAAAATCGCAGTTTAGCCTTTAAAATCGCGAATTTACCTTTAAAATTCTACGTTTTCAAAAAAGCACCATCTTATCTGCGATTTGAAAAAGCAGATTTTCTACGTTTTCAAATTGCAATTTTTAAAAACGTAGTTCCCAAACGATTTATGTTCTGCGATTTGGTTTAAAATCGCACTTATTGTCTATGAAATCGCAATCCCAAACGCACCCTTAGTCTAAAACTATGTTGATTTAGACTAACATCTATGCGGTAGACCTACTACATAGAAGTCGGATCCAATGGTAGATTGGTATAGTGCAGCACCCAATTGAAAGATTAAGGAGACATTGCAAAAGGGTAATTTACTTAGTGGAATAAATGTAGTTTCTCCTTAATTTTACTAAAAAACCCTACCTCTCCTGTATATCATGATTTTTTTTTTTTTTTTATTTTTTAATGCTTTTTGACAAGCAACAAACCTTGTTCCAGTGTCTTGAAATAAATGATCGTTTGTATCTCATACTCTTGTTCCAATTCAAATGTCTCTCTTTTTTCTTTTCTTTTTTTTCAAATCTCTTGAAACAAATGATAGTTTCTTCCTCTGTTCCGCAAGAATAGTTCCCTTACAGAAAGCACAAATTTTATTTTGAATACAGAAAATCATTTCAAGACATAGCAAAAAGAAAATATGAATTATTTTTATGAGACAAAAAGTAATACAAACCACGATACCTCTAACATAAATTAAGAATTATCTTAAAAGATAAATATATTTTGATCTTTTTCATTAATACTCATACAATTATAAAAACAAAACAGATAACTCAGAGGTAACTACAAACAAAAGGGCTTTGCTTCTCTCTTTTTCCAGCATTATAAGATTAAGTTCCATAATATTTAACATGAGAAATCAAAAAGAACTACTAATTTTACAATTATCGTGGAAACATACTAGAGTACTCTTTATGCATGATTTATAAAGCCCATATACATTAAATACATTAAAGAAGAGGATTAGGAAACAACAAGAAAAACATGATAAAACTTTGAATAGGACTCCTACAACATAGTTAGAAGGAAATTTCTATCCCTCTAAATATACATCTTACCATCAGAACTCCCCCCTGAAAGTCACTCAGAGCAAAGCATGGAAGGTCCAGGTTGCTGACAGCATGCCAAGTGAGCATGAGATACACAGATGCTAGAAAAGAGGCTCTAATCAGGTCTTGGTTGAGAAACTTTTATTTTCTATACCTCTTCAATACCACTTTGGTCCACAGACTTCAAAATGTTGAATTTGCAGAGAGGGCATGTCGCATTGATGTGTAACCACTTGTCTATGCAGGTGCAGTGGAAATGGTGATTGCAAGGAAGTTCACGCAGTTCAGTTCCATCATCATAGGCAGAAAGGCAAATGCAACATTCCTATGATTTACAAAAAAATGTAGCGTCAAAAGTGAAATTTCACAATGGGATTCTCCTATGTAATTAGACATCATCTGGAAACGCCTAGTTTGCATAGGTGGTGCTCATTTTGCACTTGGAGCAGCTATGGTGCTTGAACCACCAAACTTTCGGTCCAACGCATGGATTATACAAGTCCAACCCTATTTTTTTTTACAGATGTCAAGCTATTCTCAAGGATGACATCCAAGAAATATTCAAAATATTTGTCATATATAACACAAATTGGAACTTACAGCATCCTCTTGGGACAGAACACGTTCTGTGGGAGTATCCGTGTCGCATTCAGTCATCATTCCTCCAAAAGATTCTTGAGTCTCCCCATCAACTTTCTCAACATCACCTATCTTCCGGAATTTGTACTTTGGTAATCGATCAATCTCTTCCTCTGTTGCTCCTTCCTTTTCACATGGAAAGATGAAATGAGTTCACCTATGAAATGTCACAATGCATGGAGTGGAGAATCAAACACAAGTGTCGCCTGATTGTGTCCCAGGCATCATTATCCTTTAATTTAGAATATACTTTATTTTTAAGATTCTACAGCACTGGAATGCTGAATTGTGCAATGATATCTAAATGGATTGTCCAGAAACTGCCTTCCAAAAGAAGAGGTTCAACAAAACACTAAGTTCACTTTGCAACCTACAAGATTCTATATGGGACTACGAAGATTCTTGACAAAAACACTTCTATTTTAACCACATAAACATTTTTGGATTCGGTACAGTGCTTTCATCAGACCCATCATGCATTAAAAGAAAAAAACCAGAAAAGGGCAGGTGTGAAACTAACACTTTGATCATCTAACTTTTTGGCTGATTTCAACTTTCACTCCTAAATTCAATTGGGTGGTTTGTGTGCTTATAAAATCATGCCAATGTTAGTTTGCAGTCAACTAGAGCACGGAAAAAGCTGATGTGGCTCATGGATTGTCTAAGTCATCAGTTTTGCTGACATGGAAACTTGTGTCATAATTTAACTGACATAGCAATGAAGGGCATGCATCTCATCAGATGTGGCACCTCAACCACATGCCTGAGCTGTCTACTCTTCTTCCTTCCTCTGTTCTAACCAAGGTAGAACCCTAGATTTAAATAAATATCATTTTTAAATTAATCTACGAAAATCAGTCCACACACGACATAAATCAACTAAAAATGACCAATGATTACTTAGACAATTTCTGTGAGCCATGTTAACAACTTCTTTGCTCCAATTGACAGAATGACATTGACATGGTTTAATAAGAAAAGGACTAAATTGACAAAATTGAATGTTCATGAAAAAATTGAAATCAACTAGAAAGTTGGACCAAAGTAAAAGTTTAACCAAAAAAGTTTGGAGAAGGTGTTACTCTTTCTACAGATAATATTATGTGAACCACGAAATAGAATGAGTGGGAGGGGGTGTGGTCTCTTACATTTGTGGAGAATTTGTTTTAAGTTCTAGCAGAAACAGAATAAATTAAAATAAGATAAAATTGTCACCAGAATGTCGTAACGAATATCTTCTCAAATAAAGGATGTCAGGTAAAGCTCTACCTGTATGAAAAGTTTCTAGCATGAACCCCAAAGGGTTGGCTCAAGTGGTGAAGGGCATTAGTCTTTGTAATAGTTCCATGAGATCTAAGGTTCGAATCTCTTTGGGTGCAAACAATTCCTTAAGGCCAGCCTGCCGGCGAAGCCGGAGTATACCCGATCCGTGTGAAAGGGGCGCTTTACACGAATCTGAGGTTTATTTGACAGGGAAGAATACACAAAGTTACCCTGCCTTGGAAGGGTTCCTCGTCATAAAAAAAAAAAAAAAAAAAAAAGTTTCTTGCATGAAACAAGAAACTATAAGTATGCTTTATTTTAATTTCAGCTCATCAAATGAATAGAGCAGAAGTTTCTGCACTTCACAGTTTGAAGTTTAAGACTTTAAGATCTAATTTTAAAGTCATAGTAGAAATAGTTTAAAATACGAGCATCATGCTTACTATAGAATTTATTCAACCTGACAACATTTGACAATTTGCCTCATCAAAGCTTTAAGCACATGAGAATTTGCTTTTTACCACTAAAAACAGACATAATTAGATAATCATGTTGACCATGTGAACTCTAGCCTATGTCCACCAAAATAGCTACAAATTGCATATTCAGCAGAAGATAAATACGCCAAATTGCTTATATATATATATAAAAGATTCATCCTTATCTACCTGATCTGTCACAACATATAAGATTGTGATTATGCATGGTAAACAGCAGCAGACAGCAATACCAACGAGACATGCAACGGCAAGGCAGATCACAACGAAAACGACATCGAAAGCTAGAAATGTAATACAAAGCCTGCAAAATAGGCCCATCCATAAGCAATAAAAAGAGAAGCAGAGAAGTGTTTGAAGAAGAAACTGAAATCGAAGAAAAATTGTTTGAATGTACCAGTAAAGCTGAGGTGAATCACGTGTCAAAGTTTGACCACCAGCAGTCACCCAGTAGAATCCAACAATCCACCAGATAAACGAAAACATTGTATTTGCAGACTCGAGATGCTTCATGACACTGCCACAGTATCAATGTTATCCATACACATTTCTATTAGAGATAGTGCAGACATCAAATCCTGCTCACTGACATATCTAACTCAAAAGTCATACAAAAATTAAACAACTACAAAGAGCATATAGATCAACAAGTAAATAGAATCAACCACGTTCTCCCATACAACCCCATTTTCTCTCCAGGCCTCACATCCTCTCGTTTATATTTGCTACAGGCTTGAAGCCACCAATTAGAAAAGGGCTTTGTTTGGTTTATTCAATTTTTCGTATAGACTTAAAGTTTCGACTACTATCCTCTACAGAAGATCTCAGCATCGATCCATTATTATTTCCTTTTCCTCGTTTTTCTTTTTTGGCATAGGAAAAGTTGCAGTCAGATTCTTTCCCGTGGATAAGTAGCCATGAGTTACATATATTGCACAGAAACAAAGAATGGCATTTTCACCTACTTCATTAACAAAGCATCCAAATCTAAGAGGTTATTGTGGCTAGTATTTTGTGGGAGGTTAGGTCTCGAATCTTGGCCAAAGGAAGGTTTCAAAATCTGTCCAACCACATTCCTCTTGTACATAGGTGGAATTTACATATGCTGCTGCCTTCAAGTGGGGCTGGAACCGGTTAGTTGCTGTCAATTGAGGCTGGGCTGCTGACTTTGGTGATACAGATCTGATCTGATAAAGGGGGAGGTTCGGGCTCGTATAATGGCTAAAGGCCCTTATAAAAGTCTTCCATGAATGTGCAGCTTGAGGCTTTGTGGAATGTACACAAGATCTTCTTTTAGTCTGATAGTTGCTGTTTGTTTGTGTTTTTGGTTCATTGGGTTGTAAGGTGATTTACAGAGGTTGTCTCTGTTTTTGGTTTGTTTGCAGGGCTTTTGAGTTTTATTGTATTGCCCTTTGTAATTCTGATGTGTAACTTTTGGTTGTTTGGGCTATAAAAGTTTTTCATTCATCAAAAAAAAAAAAAAAGCATCCAAATCTAATCATTTTCTCAAAGATGCACAGAAGCAGCAATTAACTATTTCTCAATGCAATTACCATTAACTAATTCCCAAAACATTTTAAAGGCTGTTACCAAACTGCATTAGCGAGTTAGGCAAATTGTGAAATTAGATATACTTCCTTAAGCCAATTGAACATGCACAATGAATTTCCACCAAGTCCCACCGCAAACGATGCACCCAGTTAAACAAAATCTCTAAAAACATAAACAAACAATAATTTCCAAAGATGCTTCTGAGTTACATGCACAGTTGTATATGTCCGCAAATTAATGTTACCATTCAAATAATAATAATAATAATAAATAAAATAAAATAAAATAAACACAAGAACAAGACGACGTTAGAGAATCTAACCTGGTTTCTTCCTCAACCTGACGCTGCTCTATCCCATAATCCTCTCCATCACTCGCAGACCCAGAGTTGGAGTTCGAATCCCCACCATTTTCCCAACTCGCAATTCCCTCCGATTCTGCCAGACGCGCCTCGCGTCGCTTCCTGTACTCCATGATCACACACGACACATGGAACAAACATTGCGCCACGTACCCAGCGACCCACAGCCTCAACGGCACGACCGGCCTCTCCTTCACGCTCAGCCCCAAGACCGCGAGGCCGAGCCCCACGAAAGCCAGGTTCCACAGAACGTCCAAGGCCACCACCGGCTTCGAGTGCGCCCAGTCGCTCTGGCGCTCCTCCAGCTGCTCCGCGGCATTCTCGCGGACCCGGACCGACGGCTCGCGGAGCATCATGCGCCGCCCGCTCGCGCGCCGGAGTAGCCGCGCCGCGCCGCGTAGTTGAGGAGGCGCCGTGCGCCGGATGAGCCGGCGGCTCCGGAGGAGATTGTCGGCTATGGACTGGCCGAGCAGCGGCGAGGTATCGAGGGCCGCCTCTGACGGAGAAGAAGAAGGCGGTGGTCGGCTGGAGTTGTTCATTTCCAAGAGGTTTTTTGAGAGATTGGATGTGGATTTTGGAAACTTTTTGTTTGTTTGTTTGCTTGCGTGTTTTGGTGTTTTTGAGAGGCTATTGAAAGGGGAGATTGACGCTAATTTTGGGTTCTTCGATTCATTTGAGGCAGCGATCCGAGGGTTCAGATTTAGTCTGTCTGTCTGTCTTTTTCATTTCGTTTTTTGGATTTGAATTGACGCTGATTGGTGCATCGTGTGGAATTTTGGAAGGGTTTTGGGATGCGTCTGATTGGGGGAATAGAATATATACGGAGTCAGTCTTTGGGGACTTTTGGGGGTTTTCCAATTTTAAATCGGAAGAAATTTCCGCGTTAAAAAAAAAAAAAAAAAACTGGATTGAGATTTTTACTATAATTAGCCTAATTAGGGCGTTCGAATTTTACAGGACAGTAGTATAAGAGAGAGAAAGGTATGGTATGGGACACAATTGTCTTTACCAGGTGAGCTCGATCATCACTTTGAGTTTGTTCGGAACAGGTACATCTCGTAACATGTTTTTTTTAATGTTCTAATTTTATGAAATTGGGATAGCCTAATTATAATGGATCATCTACAGTTACTGTAGGTAGTTGAATATATGTGGCTTTTGTTGAATGTATCTTTAATTTTTTTGTTTTTAAAATAAAAATATTTACAAGTAATTCAAACACAAAATATTTCTACAAATACAAAAATAATTTTTTTCTTTTATATCATATCAAAATACATTCTCAAAACAGCCTATCAAAAGGCCCGTTTGGACTTGCAATTTTATAAGTTAAAAAATGTATTTTCATTTAAATTTCTAAAAGGAATTTTTATAAAAAAAAATAAAAAATAACGGCTTAAAAAGGTAAAATTACAAGTAAGTGGTGTGTTTTAAACATAATAAGCAATTTTTTTGAGCGGTTAACTTTATTTTTAAAAATTACATTCTCAAACTTTATTTACATAAAACAGCAAAAACCTTAAAAAGCTTCAAAAAAAAGCATGAAGAGAGCGGGGTAGTTTCGTCGTTTTTTCTGTTTGCGGAAAGTACCCGGGCCGCGAGTGGGGGGATTGGTAGTTGAGCCCTAAATGAAAACCGCGTCAATGTCATTGTGAATTTACCACTTGCTATTTATTTATTTTTGTTTATTATTTGTTGGCCGCAACTTGATAAATATTAAACGTCCAATAAGTTCAGCATTAATGACTTTTCTAATTTATTTTTTATTTTTTATTTTTTAAAAAAATAATATATATTTTCTAATTTCTTTATGTCCGCTAGAAACGATAATAATAGGTGTGGCTTAATCATGGACCTCCATTAGATGTATAAATTACACGTCATGAGATAGTTTCAATTCGTCCCTAGTAATAATAATAATAACACTTCAAATTTCCATTTCTCTATATTAAATCAAAGGAATAAAATAATTATTAGGTCAGTTCCAAGTCGATTTGATATTTTATAATGTCAACTTGAAAATAAAGTAAATATATTCCACGCGTCAATCTATGTATTTTGCATAATAGTGGAATTACATTTAGGCGTGAAATTTTGATAGAGAGAAGACGTACATGACACGACTTAATTACCTTATGAATTTTTATTTTTTTTTTATCGTTATTCTATTAACAAATATAGAATAAATGGGTCTCCTTTTAGTCTAAACAAGTTAAACAGATTAAGCAGATCGTGTCAGTTCATTTGTGGAGCCTGTTTAAATTAAAAAAATATGATATGCTTAATTAAACATAGGGATTTGATTCATACACAACACCATCACAACAACCACACAACAATCCCTCACATGAGGGTGGGTCCCAGTGTGTGGAGTCCACCTTCATGTGAGGGGTTGTTGTGTTGGTGTTGTAAATTTAACATTTTCCTTAAACATATAGTATTCGAGTTGACGGATTAAACAGTCTACCTCGAAGCCGACCACCCCGTAAGTGTGTGGATTTATCCGTTCCCAATGTATTGGGAGGAGTCAGAATAGTCGGATCGATCTCGCCGGTTTTGGGCGTACCCGTTGAGCAGCCCTCCATGAATGATGAATCCCCTGGTACGACATGGAGACGAACGTGAAGGTGTAAGGAAGATGATGACGCGTGAAGTCCGTGACACATATAATTCAAAGGAAAAGATGCCAAAAGGCTAAAGCCCAAAAGCACAAGGATAAAACAAACGTATGTACGTTCCTGGAACCACTTGCGGGTACCCACCGATTGCCTGTCGTAGTTCCCGCCCAAGATGCTTGAAAATCAACTGGTCCTAAGCCTAAATGGACTACATTCGGTAAAGGTGGGGGGCCATATTTATTATTTGAGCTCTTTGTCTTCGTCTTCGTCTTAGTCTTTTTTAAAAAAAAATAAAAAAAATCAAGTAGGAAAAGGTTATAAGCAATGACGGAGCGTGGGGGCCGGTCCCCTCAACTCTTTAAGAAGAAAAAAAAAATTAAGGTAAAAAATAAATAAATTATAAGGTATTTTTGCTTATCGACCTCTATCAATAAATTTTTTTAGCCTCTTGTCCCCTTCCATTTTATCATCTTTTTAACTAGCTTCATCTCATTTGAAATGATAGCTTCATTGTCAAATTTTATTTTAATATTTTACGGGTAGCAACGAACTTGTCTGAAAATGATACAAATTGAAAAATATATGATGTACCTTGATTATCAAAATTTTTAACTTGGCTGAATAAATAGCCAAAGACACTCACGGTCCCACAGAAGTACTGAGTCACGGCGAAAAAGAGGGAGAGTTTTATTGCGAGTTGAGATCAACTTTTCCCGGCTCACATTAGAGGCAAAACTTTGTTTTTTTTTTTTTTTTTTTTTTTGGGGGGGTTGCTAAATTATGAGTTTTGCTACATTTGCATTTTGCGAGAAGAAACTAAGAAAGAACAACGGTGAAAGCTTGAAATGAAAGTGTAAAGGAGAAGACTGAAGAGTTAGAAACTAAGAAATAACAAATACAAAAGCTTGAAATGAAAGTGTAAAGGAGAAGAGTCTCGGTTAGGAGATTGTCTAATGATGGGCTTGTTTGGCAAAGACATGTACAGAACAGAATAGAACATAGTAGTGGGTTGTTAATTTTGAAATTAGTAAAAAATGATGATGTGATATAAAATAAAAAGAATTTGTATAAAAAAGTGAAAAAGTTTTGTATTGTAGTTAATTTTTTTATTTGAATAGTAATAAAAAATTATTGATGTGATATAAAAAGTGTGAATGTTTTGATATTAATTGTTATTGGAAAATGAAAAAATAAAATAAAATAATAATGTGAATAGTGACATGCACTATTCTGTATTGTCCCTAAGCTTAACAAACAAACCCATCATTTTATGTGTGTTACAGACTTACAGTACATATGTCTTGCGTTTTAACGGTTTTGCGCTTAACGAAAATATAAAAACTGGGTTATGTTTAATTTAATTAAAATTTGACTTTATATATATATATATATATATATATATATATATATATATATATATATATATATATATATATATATATTTGGCATTTTCTCATTAAAATGTTTGACTCCGTCCCTAGTTATAAGGAATAATCTTTTTTATTTTTGATCGGAATGAAAGAAAGATTGAAAAAACTTGGGCCATCGGTCCTTGTTTTCCATATGCATTTTGTTTGAGATCAGTCTGACCTTCTTTTAAAAATAAATTCAAAGATAAAGATAGTTATGAGTATTTTAGATGTGTTTATAATTTTTTTTATTGTTGGTTAATACATATTTTGTTTTGAAAAGAAAAAATAAAAATAATTTTTTTAAAATATATTATCAAGCAAATTAAAGTCATTATTGTACGGGTTTCGAACTCTCAAGTCTTTAGTGATTGGAGGGTTTGGAACAAACGGTTAATAACCACTAACCGCTTATATATATATATATATATATATATATATATATATATATATATATATATATATAATTTTAGATTTGTAATGTTTGGGTTTTTGATTTGTTTGTATTTGGTTATTTGGATTTGTTATGTTTTAGATTTGTATTTGTGTTTGGATTTGGATTTTGGATTTAAAAACCTTCACTTTTATTAAAAAAAAACTTTTATTAAAACCGGCCCAAAACTAGTCTAAAATCGGTTCAAAACTCAAATTGAAAAGCGGTTATACAATTGCCGGTTATTTACTCAATAATCGCTAACCGGCAGTTATAAAAGTAACTGTCTCCGCCTAGGCAATTAGCGGTTGGTGTTAATAAAATGTAATAACTGCCGATTATAACCGTTTGTACACTTCTATGTTAAGGGCTTTACTCAAATGTTGTTAATGTTAGGCGAGGGAGAAGACATGAGTTCAAAAAGTTTATATATGCACAATGTTAAGGGGATCGATCCTTGCTCACCTGACTTTTTGCTACCATGCTTTTGGTGGGGTCAGGGACAGAGCCAGAAGTTTTTATGAGCAGGGGCCGATGGCCAAAAAAAAATTTTTTGGTAGGGGTCAAATAAGCTAAATTTTGATTTTTACTTTATATTTTTTTTTAATTTTTGGAGTTTTTTTTTTTTTTTTATCTAAGAAATATATATTTTTTTTAAGGAAATTGTGGGGAGGGGGGGCCATGGCCCCTGCCAGCCCCCCCCTTCCCTCCGTCCCTGGGTGGGGCTAAGGTCAAGCCATGGCTCGGTGCATCTCTAGGGAGCGTCCCTAGATTTTTGCATTACGGGCCCATCTAAGTCACTATTTGATTGGTGTCTAAATGACTCGAGTGTTATTATAGTAAAGTTTCGGATAGGAAGTTCTCATTAGTAAGTAGACTCAACTCAAATTTGAATACTAAATTTTAAATTCACGCAGTAATGAATAATTTGGACATTAAGAATTTGAATAGAGTATGAATTTTATAAATAAATAAATAAAACTTTAAATTTTTCATATAACCAAATATTTTTGTGAAAATCTGAATTAGTCCTCCAAGCATGACCAAAAATAAAGCAAGGTTAGGTCCCACTTCCCAGGCCCGGCCCATGATGGTGTTGTCCTTCGCATATGACCCAATGGGTCTTGCGGGTCTGACCCGAAAAGTGAAAAGGAACAACTATTACATGTGATGTGATGTGATGTGATGTCGCTCTGGTCTGAAAATTTATGTAATTAAAAGGAGATACTACGTGATCTTTTAAGAGTAGAAGACGGCGAGAAGAAGCTACTTATGTTCAAGAATCTAGGAATTTTGAGTTTCTCTCATAGAGCATGCCATCAATTCAATCACATAGATTTAGCTCATTTCGTTCATGGCATTGTGAATCCTAGCTTGGATTCGAACCGACTGCTTAATGAACTGTCTAAATCTGGTCGAATCGGTGAAGCCCGTAAAATGTTTGATAAAATGTCTGAAAGGGACGAGTTTAGTTGGAACACGATGATTGCTGCTTATGCGAATTCAGGAATGCTAGCTGAAGCTAGAAAGCTTTTTGATGATACTCCGAATAGAAGTTCTATTGCTTGGTCTTCTCTTATATCAGGGTATTGTCGATATGGTTGTGAAATGGAAGCTTTTGAATTGTTTAGAGAAATGCATTCCGAGGGACAAAATCTGAGCCAGTATACATTGGGCAGTGTTCTGAGGGGATGTTCAATATTGGGTTCGCTCCGGAGAGGTGAAAACGTTCATGGTTATGTGATCAAGACTGGATTTGACTTCAATGTTTTTGTTATTACTGGTCTTGTTGACATGTACGCAAAGTGCAAGTGCATTTTGGAAGCTGAGTATCTCTTTGAGACATTGTCTGACAGCAGAAATTATGTGTTATGGACTGCTATGCTTACAGGGTACTCTCAGATTGGTCATGGCTTTAAGGCAATTGAGTGTTTTCGAGACATGAGAGCAAAAGGGGTGGAGTCCAATCAGTTTACCTTTCCTAGCATTTTGACAGCCTGTGCGGTGGTTTCAGCATGTAATTTTGGGGCTCAGGTGCATGGGTGCATAATTACGAGTGGTTTTGGAGCTAATGTGTTTGTCCAAAGTGCATTGGTTGATATGTATGCAAAATGTGGAGACTTGAATAGTGCAAGGAGGGCATTAGAGAATATGGAAACTGATGACGTTGTTTCTTGGAACTCGATGATAGTTGGGTGTGTGAGGCATGGATTTGAAGAGGAAGCTCAGTCCTTATTTAAGAAGATGCATGCAAAAGATATGAAGATTAATGATTTTACATACCCTTCGGTACTAAACTCTTTTGCCTCCATGATGGATATGAAAAACTCAAAATCTGTCCACTGTTTGATTGTCAAGACTGGATTCGAGGGTTATAGGCTTGTGAGCAATGCTCTCGTTGACATGTATGCAAAACAAGGAAACTTAGATTGTGCATTTAAGGTGTTCAATCAGATGATAGACAAGGATGTGATCTCATGGACCTCCCTAGTCACAGGATATGCTCACAATGGCTCTCATGGAGAAGCTATTAAATTGTTTTGTGATATGAGAACTACAGGAATTTGTCCGGACCAATTTGTGATTGCCAGCGTCTTGAGTGCCTGTTCAGAGTTGACAGTCTTAGAATTTGGGCAACAAGTTCATGCAAACTTTATTAAATCTGGCCTTGAATCATCTTTGTCCGTAGATAATTCCCTTGTCACAATGTATGCAAAATGTGGGTGTATAGAAGATGCCAATAGGGTCTTCGACTCAATGCAAGTTCGAGATGTGATTACTTGGACTGCTTTAATAGTCGGTTATGCACAAAATGGTAAAGGAAAGGACTCCATACAATTTTATGATCAGATGATAGCAGGTGGCACAAAGCCGGACTTCATAACTTTTATTGGTGTACTATTTGCTTGCAGCCATGCTGGTCTTGTAGAAGATGGTCACCGGTTTTTTGAATCAATGAATAAGGTCTATGGAATAAAGCCAGGTCCTGAACACTATGCCTGTATGATTGACCTCTTGGGGCGCTCAGGAAAAATTAATGAGGCTAAGCAATTACTGAATAAAATGGATGTTAAACCAGATGCAACAGTATGGAAGGCACTACTTGCTGCATGTAGAGTACATGGGAATTTAGAGCTGGGAGAGATGGCAGCAAACAACCTTTTTGAATTGGAACCCGTGAATGCTATGCCTTACGTTCTATTATCTAACATGTATTCTGCAGCCAACAGATGGGAAGATGCTGCAAGAATTCGAAAATTGATGAAATCAATGGGAATCAGTAAGGAACCTGGTTACAGTTGGATTGAGATGAACAGCCATGTGCATAAATTTATGTCTGAAGATAGAGGCCATCCAAGGACATCTGAGATCTATTCCAAGATAGATGAGATTATGATATTAATCAAGGAAGCTGGTTACGTGCCAGACATGAGTTTTGCACTTCATGACATGGATGAAGAGGGTAAGAAGCTTGCTCTAGCTTATCACAGTGAGAAGTTGGCCGTTGCTTTTGGGCTTCTCACCGTGCCACCAGGAGCACCAATTCGCATTTTTAAGAATCTTCGAGTTTGCGGAGATTGCCATACTGCTATGAAATATATATCAAGAGTATTTCTTCGACACATTATTTTGAGGGATTCAAACTGTTTTCATCATTTTAGAGACGGAATTTGTTCTTGTGGGGACTATTGGTAGGAATTTCATCCCAAATCTTACTCCTAACCAGTTTCCCATGAGGAGCATTTGCTGAAATGACTGGTTTTTGGTGCTTTCACTACATAATTTTTCCTGCAACATCACTCTCAAGGTTAAAACCGTCACCTTCTTTTGCTTTGATGTTAATAATGTATAATATTATTGATTTTTTTTTTTTTTTTTTTGACAGGCAAATCTGAAAGTTCTGGAACCCGGGAGAGTATGCAGACTGTGTCTTATGACACTCAGGTGAAACCCTTACTTAGCAGGTAATATGAATCTCCCGTCGTCGATATACCCATATGACATGAATTATCTCAAATCTGAGCACTTGGACAGCCATAAGAAATTTACCTTCTGCAGACATGCCATGTATATGATAGGACCTAGCAATATGTGGCCCCAATTTGCCACTTTGAATATCTTCTAAAGAAGAAAGAAAAATTAGGCAAACTGTATTTTACCCTCATGGTAAAACCTGTCTTCATCTCGCCACCTTGTGTTTGGAAAATGCGATTCTGCCGCTGTGAGAATTGTGCATTACATTTTGCTGTTAAGATAGATAGAATATGCACTTTGACACCCCCAATGCAGGCCTTTTCATGTGCCAATTCCATGTAACTTGACAGCAAAATATGATGGAAAAAACCTCAGGGGACTAAACTAAGACTTTCAGACCATAGGGTGGCAAAAGGAAAACAGGCTGTGCATTAGGGGTTCCTGAGAAAATTTCCACACTGGATCTTCTGAAACTTTCCAGCAATGTGATTTAAGACATTAACAACATGGTTTTACCTCTTCATGCAATCCGGCTTCTCCATCACCGAACTTTTGGTGGACAAAAGACTCCTTGAATTAAAGGTACATCATCAGACAGCTTACGCATAATGCTTACTAATTTTTTTATTGGTTTTGTGTGGAATAAATTACATGACATTATTTATTGTCGTGCAGAAGGCAAACCCCAGTGCTTCCAGTTCAAGTTGAAAAACTTTCCATTGCCGATGCCAAGCATGTTTCAGGTGAATGAATGTTCCTGTTGCCTTGAGCATCTTTATTAACCAATTGCCTTTCAAAATTTGTACTGCCAAAAACAGATTTTGGCTTTATGTCGGATAGAATTTGCTTTTCAAAATTCACTTAAAGAGAATAACCTCTTTTCTCTCTCATCTATTAAAAAAAAAACCTCTTTTCTCTCTCCCTCTCTTCTTGTGGTACTGAGAACAATGCAACATATTGCTAAGAGAATAATCACAACTTATAAGGAATTTTTTTTTTAAAAAAAAAATGTGCTTAATTTTTAAGGTGTAACAGCTGACTTACTATTTCTAAAAAATTAAAAAAGAAAAGAAAAAAAGAGAAGTGACCTCATGGTCTCACCCCTAACAGAGGAGAGGAATGAGACTGCACGGCCACCTCCGTTGGATAGGGGTGGCCAGCTTTGATCAGAACAGAAGTAGACGCAAAACCATCCTTTCCAAACACAACACTTTCTATAAAATAATAACAATAATAAATTTACCCAACAATTTTATTAAATGGGGACCCCACAAAGAACATTTTCTCAAATGTAGACTTTACATAAAACACTTCTCAACTAAAAATCACATCAAAAAAAAAAATTTCAAATCAAAACACCAAAAACACTTTTTAAAACATTAAACAAACACCCTGAATTTCTTTGTAACACCAAAAGTGGGAAGAAACAATATACACCGAAATTCCCATTGAGTCGGTCCCCATATCAAATGCCCAATAAGCATATATGACAAAACGATAACATATTTGTAAGTCAAGGCATACAATGTCACAACGTAGAAATGCAAAATGTGAACCTCATTCAAGCAATTCCACTCCCTCCACCTGTTAATTGCGCCTGCAGATCCATCTCATCATTGATGGACAGCCTGCCAGCCCCTAGACTCCCACCCCTTGCTTCTACCATGAACAATTCATGAAGACGAAAGGCGGCAGGTCCTCGGCTAATTGGGCAGGGCAGCATGCCTCTTCCGACAACAACAACTGAGCATACAAAAACTCATTTGTAGTGCCTACAGATGTTAAAACCACGTCCAATGAAATTTAATTCCTTGCATGCTCCGGAATGAGACGATGACGCAGTTCAGCAGATGCGCCGGCAAGTTCTGCAGGGCTTTTGGCATCAGAAACAAAGATAAACTGTCGAGCAAAATGGGAAAGAACAGGGGAGACCAACTAACCTTGAGCTGTGAAATTGAACAAAGGAGGTAGTGCTCGCCCATTAGGCAAGGATGCATTTGGGTCTCTCAGATCATCAAAGAAGGGGTGCGCACATGCTTCCAACTGAAAGTTAGGCGTAAATAGTTAAATAACCTCACACAATGAAATCAAGAATGTGCAAAATTTTGACATAATATAATATAAATAACACATAAAAATTCAAACAAGATACATGAATGTGCTAGCATATAAGCAATAGCAATTGGCTGCCAGAGCAGCTTAGTGACCATAGAAACAGGTCATCCAAAATTTCCTACCAAAGCTGTAGCCATATCAACTTGACCCAAATAACAGCGGATGTCCCACATTATTATTGGAAGACAAATTTCACACTAATGGTATTTACTGAACCATCATTAAGACAACGGGGAAAAAAACATTTGATAAAATTCAGGAAAAATAATAAAGCAAATAATTTTCTTACAGCGGTGCAACGTAGACTTGGTGAGTACTGGAGCAGCCTTGATACAAGATCCACTGCTTCAGGGGGCATTCGCTTGTGAAATATCTGGAAATTGTAACCTCATAAGATTTCCACCATCACAAAAAGTACGGTTCCTATCAATGAGGAAGAAATGACAATAAAATTTCTAGCAAACCTTGTGCCACGGGTGAGCTTTGATCTGAGGGAATTTGTACTCATTGTAATTAGGATTCATGCACTTGATTTCTTCTCTAGTCGGAGTCCCCAGAATCTATTACAATACAACAGAAATTGAAGAAGAAAATCATTGAGAGGAAGCAAAACATCAATAATAGTGGTAAAGGAATGCAAGCAATAGGTTAATAGATAGTACACCTTAATGATCTCGACCAACTGATCAACACCACTTTCACCAGGAAACAGTGGCTGCATACGATACAAAACTCAGTTAACATCATAACCGGATATGTATCTTATTTCAGAAGACACTAAATATCTAAAAACTTCATAACTTCCAAAAAAAAAAAAAACAAAGGAATAAAGGCATCCTCCACTAGATGGTTGTTAAACAGAGGGCAGTCATAAGCAGGAACATAGTAAATAAAGAGCCTCACTTAAAGGAGATTCACATAGATCCTAGCGCTACAAACCTCTAAGATTAACAACTTCCAAATCTCCAAATAATGAAGGCATGAGTGAAAAGGTACCCAAGAAAACAGAGGTAAAATTCACTAAACAATTATACCAAAAAAAAAAAATTGATAGAAAAGCATGATAGGTGTAAATCAATTATGCACTCTTCGCTCACTAAAAGTAATCTGAAATCATAGTAAGTGTCAACCATTTCTGGAAGAACATAAGATACTAATTCTATTGTGAGTGCAACAAAGAACACACTCCATCTCTGTATGTACTACCAGGCATGACTCAAGTAAAGCAGAAATTTACACATTATCCAAATCTTAATCATAGTTTGATAATTAAACTTTATCATCGAAGTCTGAAAATAAAAAAATACCACATATATACACCAACCTGTCCTAGAAGAAGCTCAGCAAGGACACAACCGACTGACCACATATCAATTGCAGTTGTGTATTCTGTAGCCCCAAATATAAGTTCTGGAGCCCTGTAATATCGCGAGCAAATATATGATATGTTGGGTTCACCTGGGACCTAAAAATGTCAAAATGAATTTCATAAGTAGCCTTTAAGATTATTTCCGAAATCCTTTTAAGATACGGAATAAAAGAGAAGGAAAAACACACCAGCATTTTTGCACTGCCGAAATCGCATATCTTTAACTGATGATTCTGAGGATTGACCTGCAATAAGCATAATATCCTCAACTCTAGTATGCCTCGATACCATATAGTAACAGGAGTTCAAATAAGATGACATCTTAAGGCCAAATACATAACAAGTTTTACCAATGACCATGAGCACCATCGAATGTCATAATTGCATTTTATGTAGTCCTAGAACAAGCAGTATTACCACCACTGTTACCAAGAGATATTTTTCATAGATTGTGTGATAAAATTCTCAGTACAAACTGTCAAGATGACGTGCTGACAAGTAACTTCCATAGACCTTCCTTCTCGTGTAAAAGTCATTTTCAGAACTAGCCACATATAAATAAAGACAAGTGTTTTTAGTTTCTGACAGCGGGCATTCCCAAATTAATTGAATCCAAAGAAAGCAATAATATCACTTCACTAAAATTTCATGATTCATTTGAAAAGGTGGTAGCTACAAAATACATGCTTCACTTTGACACTAAAATATGTACAAAATCTAAGACTGATACAAATACAACTGATGAAACAAATGCAAGAATATCTTACCAGTAGATTCTGTGGTTTAATGTCACGATGACACACTCCAACAACATGATGCAAGTAATTTAGCGCACGACAAATCTACAAAGACAAAACAAATGAATACAATTCAGTGTAAATACACCCAAAGCAGCCAAGTAGTGATCAGGTATACGCGTCTAAACAATTTCACTGCACAGATATATGCAAAGTTTCATTGTTCACCTGGTATGCATAAAGTTGTACATAGATGATGGGCACATGTTGGGTCATCCTGATATAGTGCTTTGAAATTCGGTAGACAGTTTCAGATATATACTCCAGGACAAGGTTAAGGTACAACTCATCTTTCTCAGTAGTTGAGAAGAAACAGTGCCTCAGTTGAACAACATTAGGATGGTCAAGTAAGCGCATAATCTGCAGTTCTCTATTCTTATATCTCTTATCCTGCAGCACCTTCTTTATTGCAACTGCTTCACCTGTTTCCAGGCACTTAGCCTACAACATAAGTGAAGGAATCAAAGAGCTGATAAAAACATCTTTATGAGTGAAAATACAAACGCACAGACAAAGGCACAATTAACTAAAACATCAGTAATCAGTATGGATGCATGAACAAAAGCAGGTGAAGTCCAAGTACCTGAAAGACAACACCAAATGAACCAGTGCCAACCACGCGCTCTGCCATGTATGAGATTGTCTGAAATCAGGAAAGAGCAAACTATTAACAGTTTGTAAAAGCTGAACCTCACACATTTATGTTGTAAATATAGCTCAAGTGCAGGGCACCGGTTCTAAAGCCAAATATCAAGCAGAGAAAATTTAATCACTGGATGAAAGCTTTCAGGGTGATGTATCATCAAAATTTTGACTTGCATGTAAATTAGTACACCCACGTAATCATCTTTTCATATAACCAGAAATATACTATGTCAACTAGTGCAATCACGGTGAATCATATTCACTAAAATCCCATCCAAGCCACGAACAGGCATCCAAATGAGACAAAATAAGCTCTTCAACCCCCATGTACCCCCCCCCCCCCCCCCCCCCAAAAAAAAAAAAAGAAAAAGAAAAAGATTAAAAAAAATTCACATCAATCATGCCAGAAATTTAGTGAGAATAAAAACATACACCATTAGAAACCTACATTAATCTAGATAGACAATCAGGAAATACAGTAAAAGGCAGCCAAAATTATGCAAATACAAACAACAGAAATCAAGTTACCTGTTTTGGTTGGCCATTTCGACCAGCTATGGTAGTTGCAATTATCTGGCCTGTTTCTGTCCCATTACCATTCACAACAGCAGCATCCATTTCCTGCATAGTGCACATTTTTACACCAGCAATTTATAACTGCACTGTTTTGGTTGTTTCAAAAAATTTGCAAGTTCTACATGATTCAAAAGTATTATGTCCTATATAAGGACATTTTCAAGGGATTGAATATGTATAAATATTAAAAATTGCTCATGCATGTAAATTGCTTATGAAGAAGGAAGAAACAGATTAATTCCAACAAAAATATACCTTTTCATCATGGTTGTTTGCTTTCTCATCTCTAATTCTCATTTCATGCATTTCTTTAGGAAGCTGATCATAACCAGACTTCTCTTTTCTAGGCATTGACGATATATCAGATGTGCTTGCAGCGGTTTCCAGGGATGTGGAAGCCATATGCTGCTCTAGGCCCGTGGCACATCTCTCTACTCTATTTGGTTCCTCAGTATCCTTCCGTTCAGTCTCTTGATCAAACTTTGCTCTCTTTGTGATAGAATCCCCACCCTAAAGGAAAACAATTTATGATGGGTACCAAAATTAGACATGAGAAGTTAATGATGTATCCAAAATATCTTAAATGATGACAGATAGAGCCCCCATAGTCCCTGCTATTCCTAAAACCTAACTAATTTTTATTTTTTTATTTTTAAACCATAATGACATTCCAGAAAAACAACAGAAAGCAACATAAACTAAAGGGAGCCATTAATGCAACATAAACAGAGATTTGAAAATTTAAATTTGAAAGGACTTTATTTATTTCTGGATAAAACTACAAGTGCCCCTGTAGTCAATTAGTAAGTTATAAAAGTTTCATCCAAAGATGCAATTAAACTCCCCTTTGAGGCCAGGCCAAGACATTGTACAATGCTAATAATTCAAAAGGCATCAAAGGCCAAAAGTCGAAAAATTCTCCCAAGGCTAGACTAACAGTTAGGAGCAGCTGAACTGGTACACCCCAGTGAGCCAATGCCTCAACCATTTAGGTTTCACCTTATCAGGTATATTCTTCAGCAGACAGAAAGAAGATCTGATCTGGTAGTTCAAAATTTGAAATTCCATGACTTATTTTCTAAAATGGATATCCACGTCCCTCTTAGAGCTACTGGCAAATTCTCATGTCTATAACTTCATCATAACTTTCTCCTAAAATACCAACCCCCCCCACCAAAAAAAAAAAAAAAGAACTAAATAGAAAAAATATCATGCACAAAGCATTGCCTATGGCGCCCTTAGGGAAACACAAATAATGGGATTTTGAACCATCACCAACCCCAGTGGCGATTTTCTTCACAGGAGGCAGCTGCTAAACTACTGGTTACTATCAACAACCAACCTATAAAAACTAAAGCCAAAACGCCATTATTTGCTAAATTGCAATCATAGATCCCATCATCACACAACAACACCACTCCAGTCCATTATGCATATCAAATCTAACACTAAATTTTATTAGCACAAAGTTATGGGACCTCGTACAAATACAGACATTCACCAACATTGATCAGCCAATCTTATACCATAATACAACGAAACCTCACATAAATTCCAAACACATTTCGGGGAAGAGAAATGCTACATAACACACTTTTATGACTTTATCCCACTTTGCTGACGTGGCACTGTTAAACAATCAACCCTTGTTAAAAAAAAAAAAATCAAAGGCTGATTGAGAGTGCACATCAAAAAAATAGATAAAAGTATGGTGCCTAACATTACTCTTCCGGGAAAACTATCACACTACAGTCCCACAATTTCCAATACAAGCAAAAAATATGTTACATATACTAACAAAATTTATCATTTTTTTCTTTGGGTTTAACACTTAACAGCCCTTAAATTATGTCAAAATGCATTTAAGAAACTGCCTCATTCTCTCCCCTCAAAAAAATTGATAACAGAACCAACACAACCACTAAAAAAGACTCATTTTCAAAGAAACCAAATACCCTGGTACATATTAGAGCTTGCCAATCCTTCCATGCCTCAAACTACACAGCATAGATCACAAAATCGAGCAAAAAACATAGTAGGAAAAAAGGGCGATCATTGCCACTGTCGGAGATCATTGTCACCGTTTATGCTGCGGAAAAAAAATATCCCGGAAAATATAATGAAATAAATTTTCAACCCCGGAGAAATAAATAAAATATAAGTTTTGTTTATATTTATACATTTAAAAAATAATCTAAAAGACCTACAAACGTGCATCACATATTTTGAGTACTACAAGAAAAGAGCTTCCCATGTTTCTAAAAAATTGATTCGTTATTTTCTTTCCTTCCCCTTCCCTTTCCTCCATTTTCCCAGCAACCAAACAAAGACTTCAAAAACAAGAAAACAAAAAAAGAAATACTTACAGGATCAGATGAAATGGAAGTGCGACCAGAAGCAATGCTCTTCAGCCGGCGCATCACATTCATGGTTGGAAACCCTAATTCCCTCAATCCCCTCTCTCTCCCCCCCAAGCAAATCAAAACCCAAACCAAAAAGACAACAATAAAATCTAAAAAAAAAAAAAATGGAGAGAGAAATTCAAAAATTTCTCTCTCCCCTCCTCTTCACAAAACAGAGAGAGCACAAAATTGAAAGAATAATTATAAAACACAAGAAAAACAATCTCAACCCCCCTCTCTTCTTCCTTGTCTTTCTCTCTCTACAATTTTCCCCCCTCTCTCTCTCTCTCTCGAGTAATGATCGGCGAATGGCTCCAGGTGAGCTTTTGTTTTGCGATTTTTTGTTCGCGGTCAAACTAGGATCAGAGCCAATCATTCCGGCGTTCAATTCCTTTTGTACTTCGGTCAAACAGGGACTCCTAGCCGCTCATCGGTTATTATTGGGGGAATTTGGACGGTGAAGATTTGAGGCTTTCTACAATATAATAATGAGGGAGGGGCTCGGGGTGACCCGTGACCTGGCGTTGCGTAAATAATCTTCGGTTTGACCAGTCTTTGACGGTTAAATTTGGCGGTGTTACTTAAAAAATCTCTAGGCTTTGATTGGGACATGGGGAGCGTGTCAATCGGTCTTTTGAGGAAGTATTTTATTATTATTATTTTTTTTAAAAAAAAAATGTTTTTTTTTTATGTTAATTAATGAATTAATATATATTTATAAATTTATAAAATTTAAATTCACCCACCTTGTATTCTAAAATCATATATAATTGATCTCATTTGATGTTACTCCCTATAAAGTCAGATAATATTATTTCAAGTTGATACAAGTATATTCTTAAGTATATACCCACATATAAATATATGTGTATGATTATATCAAGATTCATTTTAGCCAAATTTCAATTGAAAAGTGTTAAAGGAAGAGAGTTTCATCTCATCTTTTTAAATACTTTAAATGCCCAATATAAAATTAAGATCGAACAATCTTGATCCATGCCAAATTTTAAATCAAGAGAACCTACAGAGAAAATGATGGACAAGCACAAAGTAATATGTCGGGATTTAGCAGGGAAGGGAAATCGCTCTAATATTTAAGTCAATACTCGTTGAAAAATGAAATGAGTTTAAGAAAAATTGAAGAAGAAAAGTGTTTATAAATAATGAGTGGTTCACTCTCATATCTTTAAAGAGTATTTTCAAGGGCTTTGTCAAATAGGGAAGAGGTTCCATGTGATAATTGATTTGATTATATACGCCCTACTCTGTTATGTATATATTCTTTAGCCCTCAATAATAAAGAGAATTTAACAGACCAAGTGGTAGTGGCTAAAATATTATAGATATGCCTCTATCATTCGTGAGCGAGAGTCCCTCTTGACCTATTTAGATTCAATTGATCTATAGGACTGATAAAAAAATGGGTCAGCTTGGGCTGGGCAAATGGGTTGGCGAGGCCTGTTTTCAAGTAGGTTCATTTTGGGTACTCCAAAAGGTAAGATAGATTTGATCATAGGAAAATTGAGAAAATGACATGTAGCATTAATTGGATTAGTGAAACAATAACCATAGTTAAATCGATTTGGCTTAAGTGCCTTAAAAAAGATAAAGCATTTTTGTTATAGTTTTTTCAACTGTTCATATTTGATTGTTAATATAAGATTATATGCTAACGGTATACGTGAATATCTATGTGATTTGAGTGAAAAAAGATATTGCTTTTTTTTTTTTTTTTTTAGTTTAAATGTATTTTTATTATTGTAAATTAGATGTAGGCTAAATTTTCATCTAATACAACTCTTGAAAATTTCAAACATATCAGCTTTGTTTGTTAAAATAATTGTTCTTTGTCTTTTGTTTTATAATCTCAAAACAATAATATTAATTAAAAAAATTCAAACATGAAATACTCTTAAAAATACAAAAACAAATTTTACATTTATATCCTATCGTAACTTAAAATTTTTTTTTTAAAAAAAAAAAAAAAAAAAAAACCCTCCTCGAACATATCAACAATCATAGTCAATAAAATTGTTTTTCACGATTAATCAATTTAATATTGGCATTAAATGCAATTTTAATCCATGATTAATTAATGGAAGAACAACATTGTTATATTTTTAAAAAAAATATTTGGGGACAAATCTGAAGAATGAAAATCGAAATTGATCCAAATCAATGTCAAGGAAAATAGTATATTCCAATATAAAATATTTTTATCACATTTTAACTTCTAGCCTTCTACCCCTAAACAATGAAAATTGTAGTTGAAACCTTCGTCAATGATAGTATGAATTTTGAACTACGACAGTTGAAAAGTTTGTAAATTTCAAATTCATCAAATAACATACTAATTTTACAAATCTAAATAAAAAAACCCAAGTATCTAAAATATAGAGTAATACTATATACTACACAAATATTATATAAATATCCCATAAAGTTTACATGACAGAGTTTCGTACCTATTGTATCAACCCGCTGCTTCTTTTTTTTAAAAAAAATATATATATATATATCCATATATAATGATTGTTAAACTCTGTCATCTCAGCATTGTAGGATGTTTGTGTGGCATGTAGCACTACTCAAAAATATATTAAAATTTGTAGAAGTTTCAAAATAACACTTGAAAAAAAATAAAAAAAACTTTACTTTCATCAAATGAGTAACGACCTTATATCTAGCTAGTGATTATATATATATATATATATATTAGCCGGAATATGATTCTCTTCATTTTAAGTGGAATGAAGAGTAGCCATTTCAAGGTCAAGTTTAATTTTTACAGATCTAATGATGTATATGTTACTACATAGTAAATATGTTATCATGTTATTTAAAAATGTTAAACGACATGACTCCATATATACCGTTAAATGTAATAAAATAAATTATACCCAATTTTTATTTTCTGATTCAGCAGTTCGATCTATTAACCATGAAATGACTTATATTTGTTTACTATCTGAGGTTGGACAACACCAAAATTTAATGCGATGTGAGGAGGATCACGATTCATTAGTTTAGTGGTATTCATTACCGCTCGTTTCAACAAAGTTTGTCTCAATTTTAGTTAAAAAGTCACATTCTTTATATTTTAGCTACCAACTTTTATAAGCATCTAGATCACACTATAGTTTAGGGCTTGTTTGGGTGTGTGATTTCTTTGAAAAATATCAAAATTAAGAATACCGAGAGAATCTGTTTTTGAAATTATATTTGAATGGTTTAGAAAACCTGAGACAAAATTATAAAAATTTGGATAAAATATGAGTGAAATTTGAATTATAAAAAAAGTATTTGAAAAATAATTGTCACCCAATCATGCCCGCTATTCACTTTTACTATTACACTTAAATAGTCATTCTTTTTTTAAAGCACCTATATTTCAAAGTCAAGTATATGTCTTCTCAAGAGTTTTTTTTTTCTTCATTCGGTGTGCTACATTGCTCACCGCATTTGGTTAGCATAGAGCGGCTTACCAATTTTTGGACTAAATTAATTAACCGAATGCAGCTACATTTTTTACCAGATTTGCATCCCGACTAGCTAAAATAACATTTGGCTAGTGGGATGTAAAAGCTCTAAAATTGTTAATTAATTTTATGATTATCTAGGTTTTACTTTTGGGGTAAGTGATCATGTAGAAGGCATTAGGCTATTGATTTCCCATATCTGAAATGTTTTGTCAGAAGCAAGATAGTGAATCTGGCAGCCCAATAGCTCTGAGCCTAATTCCCAGCTCGAGCTTTCGAAAGTTGAAAAGTGGAATGGACTCAAAGTCCAAATCGGTGCTAACTGGGCTGAAAGGCTTTCACGCCCAGAACATGTCCGCCGGTTCCAATTTAAGTCCGACTCTCACAGCCCAGACCATCTCACTTACCAAAACACATTTATTTGGCCTAAATAAATCATAAATTCTACACAAATTCTCACTATCTGATGTGGCGCTAAAAATTACCGTTAGGTTTTGAATAGATCATTATTAAATTTTGGATCAAATTATAATTTTTAGTACCACGTCAGATAATGTATGTAGCATATCTCAAACAATATAAACTGGACCACTGTAGATATATATAGTTTTTTCTCTAAAAAATACAATAAAAATAATATAAACATGAATCCACCAAATCCCCTACTCATCTCTGTATAATCTCCGACGGGCCCTTGCCTTTGCCAGACCCACCTCTCCAGCCGAAGCTTTTGCTGGAGTCCATGGAGCCGGCCACCGTCGATACTCGCCCAGATTTGAGATCACAGATCTTGTCTAGATATGGCTGAACCAGTGGTGGGTTAGGGTCAAGACAAAGAAGAAAGCACTGCTAGTCCGCCCCCAACACCTTCGGAAACCAGCGAGAGTGGTGACAAAGAGTTCTGTCTCTCGGACAGACCTCGGGCTTCGCCGAATCTCTCTTTTCTTTACTGTGTCTGTTTTTCCCTTGTCGGATCTCTCTCTCTGCCGTTGAATTTGACCTCGGGCTTCGCCAAATTGAGTTTAGCGGGTCGAGGTGTGTGGGTTTCTGACGGTGTCGGGAGCTTGTTGGTGGTCGGAGTTGGGGTCAGGATCATGGTCGGTTAGGGTGCTGGGCAACAATGCCAGATCTGGTCGTTTTTTGCTGCTCCACGTTCCAACGCAGATTTGGTGGTGGCGGGTGGGGCTGAGGAGGTGATGGGTTTTTTAAAACTAGTTGGACTCTTAAAAGGGAAAATATTCGATGCTTTCATGCTTAATGTATTTTAGTCTTTTAGATGATGTGTCAACTCTTTATTGGATGCTGTAAAACATTATTTTTACAGTCCATCCTTATAGAAAGGGTTCTCTGTTCCAATATAAAATATTTTTATCACATTTTAACTTCAACCCATAGACAATGAAAATTGTAGTTGAAACCTTCACCAATGATCGTATCTATGACAGTTGAAAAGTTTGAAAATTTCAAATTCATCAACTAACATACTAATTTTATAAATCTAATAAGAAAACCCAAGTATCTAAAATATAGAGTAATGCTACATACTATACAAATATTACATAAATATCTCATAAAGTTGACATGACAAAGTTGTTTAGTACCTCTTGTATCAACCATTGTTTTTTTTTTTTTTTTGTTAAAAAAAATATATATATATACAATGACTGCTAGACTCTGCCATCTCGGCGTTGTAGGATATTTGTATAACATGTAGCACTATTCGAAAATATATTAAAATTTGTAAGAGTTTCAAAATAACACACACACCAAAAAAAAAAAAAAAACCACTTTACTTTCATTAAATGAGCAACGACCTTATATCTAGCTAGTAATTAAGTGTGTGTGTATATATATATTAGTCGAAATAGGATCCTCTTCATTTCAAGTGAAATGAAGAGTAGCCATTTTATGATCAAGTTTAAATTTTACAGATCTAATGATGTATATGTTACTACATAGTAAATATATTATCATGTTATTTAAAAATTTTAAACGACGTGGCATCATATATACTGTTAAATACAATAAAATAAATTATTAACCATGAAATGACTTATCTTTGTTTACAATTTGAGGTTGGAAAACACCAAAATTTAATGCAATGTGAGAAAGATCAAGATTCATTAGTTTAGTGGTATTCATTACCATTCGGCTCAACAAATTTTGTCTCAATTTTAGTTAAAAAGTCACATTCTTTATATTTTAGCTACCAACTTTCATAAGCATCTAGATCATACTCTATAGTTTATGACTTGTTTGAGTGTGATTTCTTTGAAAAATATTCAAAATTATGAATACCGAGATAATTTACTTTTTGAAATTATATTTGGATGATTTAGAAAACCTACGACAAAATTAGAAAAATTGGATAAAATATGAGTAAAATTTAAATTCTAAAAAAAATATTTGAAAAATAATTGTCACCCAAACATACCCGGTATTGATTTTTACTATTACACTTAAATAGTAATTATTTTTTTAAAGCACATATATTTCAAAGTCAAGTATATGTCTTATCAAGAGTCAAAAACTTTTTTTTTTTTTTTTTTTTCGTTTTTCCGCGTTCGGCAAGTTACATTGCTCACTGCATTTGGTTAGCATTAGAGGAGCTCACCAATTTTTGGACTAAATTAATTAATCGAATACAGCTACATTTTTAACCAAATTTGCATCCCGACTAGCCAAAATAACATTTGGATATCGGGATGTAAAAGCTCTAAAAAAGTTAATTAATTTTCCGATTATCTAGGTTTTATTTTTGGGGTAAGTGATCATGTAGAAGGCATTAGGCTATTGATTTCCCATATCTGAAATGTTTTGTCAGAAGAAAGATTGTGAATCTGGCAGCCCAATAACTGTGAGCCTATTTCCCAGCTCGAGCTTTCGAAAGTTGAAAGTGGAATGGACCCAAAGTCCAAATCGGTGCTAACTGGGCTGGAAGCTAGGCTTTCACGCCCAGACCATGTCCATATATATTTATTATTTTTAATATCAGAAGTAAAAGAGCACAGTTTTTATCAGCACTAATCACTAGGATGACAGGATTAGGATCTAAGGCACATTACAATTTACCTTGGATTCAGATCGGTTCAATTAGCAGTCGGTACTGCATGCAATACGGGTGGCTAATGTGATAGAGCAAGCAGACTCGCACATATTGAGACGAGGGTTTAGACCATTGAGCAAGGGCTCGAGTAGATGAGGTTCACTTGCCCTCTTATATTAAGCGTTTGTGTTTTCATTCAATACAACCGATTAATTACGCCCTATTCCGATCCATTTTATCTCAATAAGTGAATCTTAATAAGTAAAATATTTAATTAAAATATGACAAATTATAGAATGTCAGAATTTAAAATTTTTGTTTTTCTTTTATTTTTTCTCCGAATGCATCATAATTGTTTTTTTGGGCAAGGGTCTCTTTCAGTCCTGTGAATTTATACTTTTATATGTTTGCTTTTTAGGCTGAGTAGGCCAAAAATCAAACTTATGGACAGCGTGCACGTGAATCTAGTGCATTTATAAAAGAAAGGTACACTTTCTGCACCCATCCAATGGACTTAATTGTGGAGAAGTTAAGAGTCCACACTCACATGCTTGTGTCATTTTGCTCTCCAACTTAGGTTTTAAGGGGGATGGGGATGGGGATGGGGATGGAAATGTCATGATCCTCAAATTCAGCGAAGTAGCTGCATGATAGAATATATAGACTTTTTACAATTTTTCTCTTTTAATTTTTACTCATTTCTGCTCTTCACGAGAGTAGATCTCGGGCATTCCGCTCACTTGTTTGAACATGTAAATTTTACGGGAACTCTTCTACATTTCATGGAAAGAATAATGTTAGCTTAATCAAAAAGAAAAACCAAAGCGCGTGGAGATTGCATTATATTTTTACTTCGTCATTCAATTACTGTAGTTAATATTGATAAATATTGAGATCATTAATTCAAAAGAACCGGATGAAATAAGAGTTTGGATAAATTAATTGGTACTACTTTATAGTCTTATTAATGTCATAAATTAACGTGTTAGGATCGAGGAGTTTAACTCATCAAATTAAATAGGTCAAGTTAGAATTAATTGACGTATATTTTAATAATTTTATATCTATATCTTGTCATACATATATATATATATGGTTGTTTGTACCATGCTCAATTGGGTCACCAGTACAAACACTTTACATAAGAAAAGACGATCCTTTTGTTACCAAAAGCCTTTGCTTGTCAAAGGTCCCACGTCATTTATTGCACACCAAGTGTTCTAAAGTCTGTGTGTCTATTATATATCCTCGTATTAATGTCTCTCAACGACCAACCTCGATCTCGCTTTCCCATTGGAACTTCTAACACGAATCTCTCTCTCTCTCGATTGGTTCATAGGATCGAGAGAGAGAGAGATTTGTTGATAATGGCCCTTTTTTTTATAAACACTACATCTGTGGGGCTTTCAATGCATGGAGGTTAAGCATTTTAGCCCATACATGGTCACATAGAGGATGGGAAACTCTCGAGGCCAGATTAGGGTACGTTTATAGAGCTGGGCTGCTGTACAATGTACATCAATTTATCAAACCCAATACTCTATTTTACATTACGTGACGTGACGTGACGTGTTTTAAGTATTTTTCATGTCAGTCATTTAAAACAAAAAATTAAAAGGAAAACAGCTTAAAACATGTACGTTATGTTAGCCGGTGTAAAATGAGTGTAATAAATGAATGTGCACATCCGAAACAACAATTTGGATCTTATTTTCCACCAAATTAATTATAAATTAAATTCCACCTCCATGCATGGTTACATATTTGTTTATTGTTTTGAATTAGGACCATGATATTGTGGTCAAATGAAAATATATATGGGTGAAAGAAGGTATACATTTTTCAACTATCGTGGTCCGTACATATAATATATGTTTCATGATCCTATAGCTAGCTCGAGATAGCTAGGTTATTATTCAAACAGATAATAACGACGTTCAATAAATTAAAGCAGAAGCAGTACTGTATACATATCAAATATAAGAGTCAAAGACTATCTTAATTAATTTATAAACCACTTAATATTATACTAGTTTGCATTAATATCTCCAGGCAACATTAGGGCTTTAATCAATAATGGAGCCCGTAGCAGAAAAAAGTTAGCAGTAATGTTAAAAAGTCTTCTTTTTGTATTTTAATACATTCACATCAAGTCACCTCATTTAATTTGTGGGGACGTCACTTTAACAATTCAATGAAAAACTACCAAAATATTTTGCTTCATAACCATCTCTTCCATAACACTAATCAGATGATTCAGATCCTTGTCAATGGCCCTTAATTTGTTCCCTAACATGTACGGCATATTTACCTTTTTTTTTTTTTTTTTTTTAATTTATTTAATACATAAGTAAATCAACCAGAGAATTACAACAAAGAACTGAGCAACCGAACAAAAAGCTTCAAAATAACTTTATCAGTACTGGTAAACAAAAAATAAAAATGAATGTATTTGAAGAATGACGCAACATTATAGATTCTTAACACGAAGACTAAGAAAATTGCATGCCAATTAAGGCGGTTTAGGTATGACGCACCAAGAAAGGTGCAGCTAAGAAGCGTAAGAAGGGCCACAAATCTCGAAATGTCCAATAACTTAATTTATAGCCCAACAAGGAAACAACTACAACAGCACATTCGAAGGGAAACCAATGCAACAAATGAGACATTAATGGAGGTCAAATCAAAGCCAACGAAAAGAAGCACAACATGGAGTTTAGATAACACTGCAAACGATTTGCAACCAAATCGAGAGAGCACCATAGATGGTGGTGAGGGCATCAAAAGCCCTAAAAAAACTAAAAAAAACAAGCAAAATCACTGAATTCGATAGCTGGCATGGCGATGGAAGGTGGAATTTGCCTGCGCGTGTAAGCCACTCACTAGCACATGAAGACCACGTGTTGGAAGTGGTTGCCAGGAGGCAGTGGACTACCACCGGAGACCGGTGGTAGCGATGGAAGGCAGTGGGAGTCAGCACACACAATGTAGGGCGGTTTACGCGTCGATGCATGTGGGACATACACTTGCGAGTAAGATCTACTCATGGGCGCGTGTGAGACATGCGATGGTGATTGTTGGCCGGACAGAGATGCTGCTGACGGCGGATTGAAGTGGAGGGAGCCCGGATCAAGGTGGAATGGTGTGTGTGGTGGTGGAACTTCTTAAAGTTGGTAAATCTGATTTTGAAAAAATCACATCCAAAAACTTCAAGAGGGGGGTGGACCCGAAGTTTAGAACGACAGGAGGAGGCTAAAACCGGACTATCTGCGGTGGAGGAGAAGTCGTTAGAGCTGTAGAATCGAGATTATATCAAAAAATGCGATGAATAATACATTCGAAGAGACGGATAGGACCTTCGAACAGAGTGTAAAGCCTCAAAAAATAGGCGGGAAAGGGTGGGAGAAAGGGGGGAGTAGGGGAGGGGGGAGGACGTTGTACCCCCAATTGGAGATTCATGAGAAGAGGATATTTTAGGAGAGAAAAGAGAGTTTCTATTCGATGTTAAGGTATATACCAGAAAGATCCACCCCTTAGTTTGCTTTGTTTTTGCCATATTTAGGGCTTTAATTTCTTCTCCATTTTTCTAATTGAATCTCATGGATGATACTATTTTTTTTTTTTTTTTGTTGGTTATAAAGTCTCAGATGTAGTTGTAGATTCAGATGCGGTATGTATTAAGCTTATTTCATTAGGTAACTCGTTTTACCGGACATTGCGGTGGTCCTCCTCTTCGACGGCTCAAGTCCAACCATCTACAATGCTTATCTCCTTGCTACTATTTTAGGCCGATCGACCTTTGGACTTTGCGCGCCCCTACAAACCATCATCTCTAGCGGCCTCTTTCTTGGCGAGAGGGCATAGAATCTATTGAGTTGGACCATTCACTTAGCTCATTCTAGTAGTGTTTAAGGTTTTACTGCAGTGTATTAATTGTATTGGAGTCTTTATTTCGTTGCCCCCGCCCACTATTTAGTTTTTTATTTGATGTATTACTCTCATTCTCCTTGTACTTGGTTAGAAAATAAAAATAAAAATTGGTCATCCACGATAGAGTCTAGAGATAGAATTTTTCTCTCTCTCTCAATCAACATTTTGGGACTCTTTTAAAGGCTTTATTTAGAAAATTATTTTAGTATAAAGTTTTGTTTTAAATTGTGTTAAAGAAAATATATCAAACTTGGACACATATCTTAAAAGTATGTGAGAATCACATGTTATAAAAACATTTTAGTTTAATAAATTGGATTAATCGGAAGAATCTCACCCAACCCATACGCATGTGAGGATCATAGATCCAAAAAAATATGACAATTTAATTAATTGAATTTGAAGAATTTTATTTTAACCCAACTTCGAGAAAAACTATCCATTATTTCATGGTCAGTGTTTTTTTTTAAAAAATAAAAATAAAAATAGTCAGTATTGTTCGATTTTTTACGTTTAATAAGGTGACTTTTTTTTTTCTTTTTATATATATATATATATATATATATATATATATATATATATATATATATATATAGATGAAATTAAAATCAAGATAGAAAAGATTAAAGATTACTGAGAATGTCTGAAAGTGAAGATGGAAAAAGGGAAATTGATGATTTGAATACCTGTTTGTTTTTTTAGGTGGCACTGAAGTTTATGATATGTGTACGTAGTTTGATGAAGAAGCCTAATTGATTAGGATCTACGTGGTCCCACCGTACCATATTATGAAGGGTCCACAAATAATACATATATATATAATAGACATTTAATTAGGTAATTAGATTGACAGAGGTATCGTGGTATTATCAAGTTTGAAGGTGGAGCCCAGTGGGCATGTGATAAGCACTGTACGTACGGGTTTGTGAAAGGCCATGCAGATTGCAGATTCATGATAGGGATTAGGGAGGGATCGAGGACTTTGCGTCTAAAGGGAGTGTGATGGGTAGGGTACTAGGGTCCGTAGGGAGGGCACTCGCTTAAAGCTAAAAACCTACTTACAAACAAAAAAGAGCCTTACTGCACTGCTGTTACCTCTTCCGGATAGCCTTTCATTTTTTTTGACTTTCTTGCCTCCCTCCAGAGCTACTTGTTTAGACTATAAATTAAGCCACTGATCCTCACGTGTCTCTTTCCTTAAGTGCTCCAAATATATATTTGACAATGTAAAAAAATAAATATTACATTTTTTTCTTTGGTAATTTTTTTAACAATTCATAATTAAATTTGAATTGTTAAAAAAACTATAAGAGATTTTCTGCTTTTTTTTTTTTTTTTTTTAACAACACTTTAGCTATTTTTTGTTTTTTTTTTTTTTAAGTACCTTAAATATTTAACTGAAAATGTGGGGTAAACTATAAAATAAAGAGAATTGTTATTTTTCACCCCACAATCATACTATGTTGATGTGGCATGGCCTAATAATCATTTTTTAAAAATAATAATAATAATAATAATAATAATAATAATAATAATAATCAAAGGCTATTAGCCAATTGGACACCAACATAGTGTGTGTAAATTACAACATTACTCTAAAATATAATGAATTTAATTATTTAAATTAATATTATAACAAAACTTGAAAATGCCAATTCAATTCATAATTGGTCAAACCTCAATGTTCGGATTTTTGCATAGCTCACTAAATAATCAACCCCCAAATAAGTGTGCAAAAAGTAGTTATGATTGGATTAATTGAAATTTTGACATGGTCAGTACGTGGGATTTGTTGTGCAAATTAAATTGGGAGAATTTTCTTCAATCTAGTTTAAAGAAAACTTTGTTCCAAATACATATAATGCAATGAGTTTTCAACTTTCACACTCATATTTAAGAGTGAGCAAAACCTACTGAAATCAGCAATACCCAACTCGTCAGCCCGGCCCATCCCACCCTTCGAATTCCAAATTTTATGTTTGAAATCGTAGATCCGAGTACAAAATCGGACTATCTGTGCAGGGCGAGGCGGGTCACGAATATAAAATTTTTAAATGCATGGGTACCCACCCCGCACTGTACGTCTAGCACTAAAAAAACCTTAAACTACCAATTCCTAAAAAAACCCTAAACTACCCCCCTTCGCTGCTCACCCCTTCACCTAGCCTTCATTTTCGTTCACCTCTCACCCTCACATCCCTCTGAAACTTTTCCATTTACATAATATTCAAACATTTCCACATGCAAAGCAATGGCTTCCAAGATTTTCTATCTCTCAACAATTCCTTTTTTGGTCATCATTTTCTTCTTTGCCTCTCTATCTTATGTTGAAAGCAACTCAACCAATGCGGTATTGCCAGGAACCATTTGCATTTCCACCCGATACCCTTCTTATTGCAAGTCCATGCTCCCCAACCAAAACGTCGACGTCCATGACTACGACTGATTTTCATGCACAAAATACCCGCCCCATCCTATCCTACCTGCCCCACAAAACTCGAGACTCGGCATATACTATTCACTGTAGTTGGCCCACGAGTAGGGTTTTTAAAACTTGTAGTGTGCGGGTTCATGTGCCAAAATGGCCAATACCCGTCCCACCCTACTCCGTGCCCACCCCTACTCACATTCCTTTCTACTGCTAAGATTTTGTAACTAATTGTTTTTATTTGTGAGACATATATAACATAAATATTCCATATTAATTGCTAGCCAGATGGAACGACGACCATTTGTCTCTTGAAACAATAATTGTTTTGTTTGGTAATGTATTTTGGGTTTCTTTTTTCTTTTTTAACAAAATTATTTTGATGTAACATAAAAGTGAAAATTATTTTTTGTATTTTTATGAATGTTTTGTGTTTGAATTTTTTTTTAATTTTTTTTGTTTTTTTTTTAAAAAATAAAAGATTTTTTTTTTTCAATCCCCATCTTGAGCACATTTTCTGAAAATTGATAATGTTAGCATCCACAAAGAATTCTAAGGCCTCATTTGATCCGCGAAATAAGTCATTGGAATGGAATGACTATTCCAATGCTGGTTAGATATGTGGGTGGCCATAGCAAACACCAGGGGTGGTGCGACCACCCCTGGTGCCATCGGGGGTGGCCCGGATCCCTCCAGGTGTGGTTGCGGCCACCCTCGATGACATCGGGGGTGACCGCACGACCCCTAGGGTTCGCTTTGGGTGGCCGACCACCCATAGATTGAACATCTTCAAATTATTATTATTATTATTTTTTTAAATATTTGAGTTTTTTAGAAAAATAATAAATTATGTGGATTTTTTAATAATTTTGGTTCAATTTCAATTGTAGTATATATATGTGTTGTCACCAGACTAAGAAATTAGAATAATTATTTCATTCCACCATTCTTTATTTTTACTAATAATTATTCATTTTCTTAATGGAATACCCATAATTACATGTACCAAACAATGATAACAAATCTTTTTTCTCTCTCTCTCTTTTATTCTTTTTTTTTTTTTTTAAGAAAAAAAAAAAAAAACTTGTCCAAAGAGTAATTCTATATAGTATATACCACAGTATTATCACAACACTAACCCATTGAAATAATGTGACATTATCAATTCATTATTATTATTATTTTTTAATAAAGCTAATTTAAAGTTGAATTGATAATACTAGGCGAACATAATAATATAACAGTGTAATATATAACATTACCGTAGAAAAATGATCGAATCACAATGGTGGCCACACTGGGATACGTTGTGCAACTTCCACGCATGTTTTCTTTGTCCTTATCAGTTTGTCTTGTCTAATTTGGACATCTTTGATTTAGAGTATCTCAATAGATATTTAGAGATCTAGAGGGAAAGGATTTGGTCTTCGATAAGTTTCAAGCATCATTGCACAATTGTCTGCAATGGTGGTTCAATAAAATCCGATTCAGTTTCCTTGTTATGATTAATTTGGGCAGTCTAACAACGAAGAATTGTGGGATTTATGTATCCTAAACAGGTAAATCCTGCGTCTAAAACTTCTCCAAGAGCAATTAAACAGCTGAAATTTTTGTTAACTTATATATTACTACTGTTTTGAAGGGTTGGTCGATCCTCTTATTGCTGTTCATTACTGTCTCATGTTTTGATTGAGAGACACCTCGGAATAAGATGTTTTGGACTATTCGTAAAAATATGCTTATCATATCCGATTGAACGTGATGATTTGACCCCAAACTGCTATTTCCTGGCTTCTTTGCTCATATGATTTACTTTTTTTCTATCTAAAATAGAAAGCCAGAAACCAACAAAAAAGAAAAAAAAAAAAAAAAAAAAAAATTCCTACGTAAAAGAAACCCATCCATCTAAATGCGAGGGAACCGGAACCGGAACAACTGGTCCATGCAACCAAACAGATACATGCATCCCTCCCACAAATTTTGTTTTGAATAGGGTGTCTCTCTCACAAACAAAAACTTCCAAATCATATTTATATATATACCTTCCTCCCTCTGAATCAGAGAGATTTTAGCGATTACCCACAATCCATCGAACACAGTCAGTCACCCAATCTACTGTCCAGCCGAGCAAAAGACCAAAACTGAAATCATAATCAATGAAACGCCGTTGCTGTCTGACCCCTTCACCCTCCTCCTATCCGATAAAAGATCCAGGGCCGGGACGTGTGTACGAATCCCATTGGTTGGTACACGTAACCGGAGACAAGGCCAAAGGCTCAGCATTCAATGATGGCAACGCTTTCGCCAACCAGCTTCTGCTCCCTCATTTAATGCCCACAGCACTGCACCCTCCCCACCACCACAACCACAACGCTCGATCGCATTCACGTCTCACTCGAAACAGCCCACCTGTACCACTCCTACCTCGTCTCAAGAATTAAAAAGGGTAACTTTATATTATTATTAGAATTTAGATTTAACATTAAAACAGATTGGTCCTAGAAACCAAATTCCAAGCCAACACCACAAATAATACAAGTCCGGGAAGTCAAAAAAAAAAAAAAAAAAAAAAAAAATCAAACAAAACACCCATTATGAAACTACTTCGCTGTTTTGCGAAAGTTTGTAGGGGTCAACCTGAGTCAATACCCGAACCACCACCCTTGCCTTGTGCTAAGCACAGTCCTATGTATATCCTTACCACCAGGCAAGGAGTTTCCGCGCGCGGTTCGTTCTTGACTCAACACCCACCAACTCAGTGAGTCAACCTTAATTTATAACACTCACTCACTTACAGGCTTACAGCCCTTCACCTCTTTCACACACCGGCCACCTATATAATTAATAACTACAACCATTCACAGAGCGTCCATGTTAAAAGTAAAACTAGCAAACTCCACGTGAAAGCTACCCCGGTCCCATGCAGTTGTTCAGCTTTCACACTGTAGAGCGGCCTTGATCTTCTGCACCGTGCACGAGATTAGATTGTTCACCGTCTCCACCGACTCCACCGTGAGCTTGGCCGTGGGGAGACTATTCACCAGGATTTGGAAGGCCACCGTCAAGAGGGACCCGCTCACTCTGTGGGGACCGCTACCTTTGCTACTGTTATTGCCGTTGGCGGTTGCTGCGGGCCCACGCGACCCAGGCCCATCCGGTACTATTGCAAATCCCGAGGGGAGTAGCGCCACGTAGGCAGAATCACCGCCGTTCATCACCACATGCATGGCAGGAATGTCAACGGGCGCGTACACCACAAGCGACCCTGCCGCGTCTATGCACGTCTCCTGCAGGATCAGCATGCTGCTCTGGTTCGAGTTCATGGCCTGCACACAGAGCACAGCGTAGATAATCATTTATTAACCCTCGGCGTTACACAAAAAATTTACCCCATTTTAACCTTTTCTTTAACCCTGGTCGAGTGGCCGTCCGGCCGTTACAGTGTGTGAGGGCGAGTCAAACCCTGATGGGATTTTCCTTCTTCTTCTTTTTTTCTTCTTCTTCTTTTTTTTTTTTTTTTTTTTTTCACTTTTTCATTTCATGAAAAGGTGAGGTCAGAAACTGACTTTGGCAGTCGACAGAAACTGTCCTGAATTTTGACTTTCTGAAAAAGGTTAACAATACAAACGCTGTCCCTGGATCTGCTCCAAGTTTGTCCTAATAGATACTCCCAAATGCCAAACCTGTCCTTTTGCCCACATACGACGATATGATTGACCTTTCCACCAGGGATACATGCGTCATTAGAGGTTATCTATTATTGGTGTTGATTTTTGTTCCTAACAAAAATTCGAGTACATGCAGATAGCAAAAAAGACAGTGGAAGTAACAAATTCAAAGAACGAGAGAGAGAGAGAGACTTACACCAGCACGTAGGAGAGAGACGCAGTTGCCGTGATCTTGGCCCTTGGCAATGTGGGCCATCTCCTGCATGGGCCCGCCGTTGGATAATATGTCCCACTCGCTTCTGAGCCGCTCATCGCGTAGAAAATCAAACAGTCTCTGAGGCGAAACGGGCAGCCAAACAGACGTGGCAGCGCTCAGCACAATGCCCGGTGGCTCACCGGGATCGTCCACGCTCTTCCGGGTCATCACCCTGACATCCTCGTCCACATTCCCAGCATTGAGCTTGTTCCATTTGTGCACCGTGGAAGCGCAAACCCCGGCGCAAAAGTTGTCGGTCATTCGTTGCGCCAGCTTCAACATGCTTCGTCTCCCACTCGCAGTTATTGCTAGCGCAACACAAACATCATATATATATATATATATATATTAACATGTTTATGAATGAGCGAAGTTAAGGTGGATGCAGGGTAGGTTAATTTACCGGTGTGGTCTCGGGTGGGGACGGCGGAGGACATGAGGATGGCTAGGCATTCGCATTGGCGTTGAAGGGTGGCGATCCAGCGTTGGGCACCGAAGCCCATGCCGGAGCTTAACAAAGGCCGGTAGAGCTGGTGGACTTGGCACTCTTCGTATTCTGCATGCTCAACCCATGTAACCTGCATTTTATATACACATATATTTACTCACATAAAGTGCTGGAGGATAGAACAAATCAAGGGTTATCTCAAAAGGATTTCTATCCTTTAACACAAAGTACAAAAGCATCAAAAACTAGACACATTTGCCCAGTTTTAGCTACTGGGTATGTCTATTTTCTCTATTTGTTTGCCATAAATAAGATCAAATTGTCATTTCTACGGGAGAGACTGATAGTCAAAGCTGTGTGAGTGATGAGGTTTTTCCTATGGCTATGGCCATGGCCGTCAATGTACAATATAATATGTCAATATGAATGAAGGATTTTCGAAATAAAAATATAGAAAGGAAATCTTCGAAATGCATCAAGATTGGGGTCCAAAGACAGACAAGGTATCACATAGACCTCGAGCACAGGCATAAAATAATCTAAAGATAACACGCTTCCGCAAGATTTATGGGAACGACGCGCACTGTGGACGGTGACATCGAGATGTGAACTTGTCTCTAACTCGCCCTAGGTACTCATGTAAGAACAAAATAGCCAGTCTTGGAGTTTGACTCCAAGGTCTACAATGATGGCAACTAGGCTCATTTTTTTATTGGTGGCCGGGGAAGAAATAGACACATCAAAGGCTGGAACCAGTTCACATAATCACATAAATTAAACAGGCTATACGGGGGTAATAACCAAGATAGCATCAAAGATTGGAATAGAAACATCAAATATGTATTTTATTCAACCGATGTTGAGGGTTACGATATCATTTAATTATAAAGGATATATATGAAATTAATGTGTCAAGGTACAGAATTTGAGCAATAGCAGCTTCTATAGATAAAATAATGCGGTACCTCGATTCCGGAAATAATTGAGACTAAAAGAAGCATCCAAACCAATATAATAAGTCTTTAAAAAATTTGTTTTGGGAGCCAAACTAAGCGCTGACAATGCAGTGATGTAGTGTGAGTAAACGCTGGACAAACTTAGTTATCTAATGCATGAGGCTCTAAGTGGCTTGGGAGTTGGGAATGTGAATGCCTCTTACTTCTGAGCGGGTTTTCACTATCAGAATAATTTTAGTATACTCTTATATATATGTACATTTTGATTCTGACTGTCACCTAATCAAGTCATATCGTATAACGTACGGTCTACTAAATAACATTAGGCTTAAATGTTATCAACTACCCACTAAAAGTTGCAGCTGATTCAACAAAACTCATTAATTAAAGACCCAAAGGGGAAGACCACCAACTTGGAAAAAAGCAATAAATGTAAAGGAAACAAGAGTTAAACTGTCTTTGGTCACAAACTCAAAGAACAAGAATTCTGGGAACACGTGAATTGTAGCTGTTTTACTGTCCAAACACAAATTAATGTTTGTAATTAAATGTAGGTTTGGTAATTAATTTTACCTTTGAGTAGCCATTAGGCATATCTTGCACAACACACCCAGAAGGAAGCCTCCTACAGTTGGCATATGTTGGTGCACCCGAAGTTTCTCGGACGCCGTCGATGGATACATCGACCACAGCCCACACACCCTCCGCGTGCTGCTTACAAAAGCGGAGGAAATTGACTTCGCGAACCGGAACCAAAGGCGAGAGGACTTGCAGCTCAGCATGCATCTGAGAATAAAATTATAAGTATTTGAATATATAACACTTTTTATTATAGTTTTGGAAGATCACAAACCGTAGCTTAATTACCAGTTGAAGTGCGCCATTTCTAGTTCCCCCCATACCACTAGATATCACATCAATGGTCGAGGCTCTGGCAATCATACAAGGAAACATCTCTGCCCATCGATTCTATCAAAACAAAAAGGCAAGCTAAAAATTAATTCCTGCCTACGTAAAATGTCATGAGCAAAGGAAAATGTCAGTGGAGATGAATGGGTTACCGAGTCCATTAGCGTCTCAACAAGGGCCAAGCTGTTGATGATGACCATTCCAGTCTCCCTAGAAGCGTCGGTGACACAAGTATTTGGTTTCAAGCCAATGCAAGGAGTGAAGGTTCTCATATAGTCCTCGAGGTTCAACATTTCTCTCCCACCTTCCAAGCTCCTGATCCAGAGGGGCTCATCAGTCTGCGCCATTTTAACCAACTCATCCATGGCAGCCACAGCAAGCTCAATAAACATAGACCTCTGATCATGACCAGTCACGCCGCCGGCGGCTCTAGGCGGCTGATGCACCACCGACAAAGCACTCGAAATATTCCCAACACCAAAATCAGGCAATGTTGTAGCCACAGCGTTCAAGCCACCAAAACCGTTGGTCCCCACGCCGAGTTCCAAACTTGAGCTTGGCAGTGGAGGACCGATTGACGCAGCCAAGGACGAAATTGGACGGCCCAAAAACTTGCCTGCGAGCGCGCAAACGCGGTCTAACTCATCCTTTAACCGGGCATTCTCAATCCTAAGATGCTGCTCTTCGAGTGAAATTTCACCAATAATTGCTGGACCCCCACAGTTTGAGCAAATGGGGTTTCTCATCGCATCCCTAATAGACATATTTTCGGCCCTAAGCTTATCGTTCTCTTGCCTGAGCAACGAATTCTCGTGGCGTTCCAATTGGGTCTGGTCCAAACCACAACGACAAAAATCAATTGTTTCATCCTAAGCATGGAGAAACGTGAGTAGGGTTGTTGTTCTATGATGTTATTATTACCTTCATTTGGGTACGGCGATTTTGGAACCAGAATTTCACCTGTCTGGTTTCTAAGCTAAGCCTCTTGCTAAGCTCCAGTCTTTGTTTCTCATCAGGATGAGGGCACTCCTTGAACAGACTAACAAAATTAACCCAAAAAAAAAAGGGGGGGGGGGGGGGGAGAGAGAAAATATCAAGAACCTCTCATATAAGAAAAACCAAGTTATGAAACTTGTGAGAGAAGACCGTACGATTCGAGTTCTTGGATTTGCTGTGGTGTGTGTCGGTGGTAACGCTTCTTTCTCGGAGGGTTGTCGGCTGCATCCTGATCGTCCCCAGAAGCGCCGTCCATGTTATCGCTGCCAGATCTGCTGTCATGCTCTTCCTCTCTGCTCCTTCTCCCACCACTACCCTCAAAATTCTCAGCCATTCTACCCATATGATCCGCTTGTCCATCTATATTCGGTTGCTGCTCAGAAAATCACCCAGAAAACAAAAACATATTAAGAAAGAGAAAGAGAGAAGAAATGGACGGTAAAATCATATTAAGAAGATCTGAGTGCCGTACAAGACCGAGAGAGAGTCCCGGGCTGGAGTTGAACATGGATTTGGTGAGAGGCGGAGTGACAAGGCGGGGCTGAACGAGTGCACCGGACGGCATGTTGTGGTTGTGGTGGTTGTTGCTGTTGCCGTTGCTGTAAGGGATATCGACCACCACTCTCGCACCGCCACCACCCGTACTATTCTCTAGGAAACCGCCAAAACTCATCAAAGAAAGCCCTTCTATCTTTTTTTTCCTCTCCCTCCCTTCCCTTCTTCACAGATTTCCTTCTTTTTCTTCTCTACAAAATTTACAAGCTCTACTGGTACAAATCTTTTTTCGCAAACACAATAATGCTTAAAAACTGAACTGGGTCTCTCTCAGAACAACCTTTTTAAGCAGAACAGGAGGAACACAAATCAGTATAAGCAAACAATAAAAGGGGAAAAAAAAAAAAAAAGTAATAATCAGAGAGGATAGAGGAGACAAAAGGTTAAAGCTAGCCCAAATGTCTCCAACTCCCTCTCCGCAAGGAAACTGGTTTTAGATTGGAGAGAAAGAAAGAGAAAGAAGGTAAGCAAACACTTTTTTTACTGCTTAGCTCTTCGTTCTCTATCCCTCTCTCTCTTTCTCCCTACAAGTCTGGGTTTTTTTTTTTTTTTTTTTCTTTTGTTCCTAGTTCTGCAAAATGGTCCAAACAAGGGCTTTAATCAACTGGGTGAGGGTTGAACAACAATGGGAAACCCTAGTTTCAAGTGAAGAGTGTTATCTCATTCTCTGCATGCTTGACTATGCTGAAGCTTTTAGAGGACTTGGCAAAGGAAATTAAAATAAGAGAGAGAGAGAGACAGCGAAAGCTTTGCAGACTGAAGAAAAAGAGAGAGAGAGAGAGAGAAAGAAAGAGAGAGAAAAAGAAAGGGTGAAGATAAAACGCAATATGTGGACTCTTCGAAGCCTTACAAATACATGCCTCCAAAAAGGGTTAGGTTGACTCTCACTCTGTGTCTCTAGAAGTTTGCGAAGAAAGTCGGAAAAAATATGTACACCCTTTTTAACCCCGGCCGTTGTTTAAACTTTACAGGGCTGTAAGAAAAAAGAAGTTGCAACGACAGAGATTCAGATCGATCCAGCTTTCCCTGGATTTTCACTCTGAGGATCTGTAGTAATACGACTGTTTTTTATAGAATAAATTTATATTTAGAGAAGCTTGCGCAAAAAGAAAACTGCACTTCCAGAAACGAAATCACACGCAAAATCAAGGGTCTTAGCTAGCGCTGACCAAAAAAGAGCGAGGATCTGTTTTTTAATCAATATATTATAAGTTTTGAGGGTGTTTTTTTTTCTTCAATATTTTATTTGGAAAAAATGTTTTATTATAATATAAAGTTGAAAAATTGTTTTTATGTTTTGAAGAGTACTGTTTTTTTGTGTTTTTGGCTTTGTGTACTCAACTACCGAAAAGGTTATATGGCTTGTTTGTCCGAGGTCCCCCTGGACTGATAATAGTTGGATCACTCCTGTCAAAGGGTTCAGAATTCTGTTAAGGTCATTCGGACAAGGTTGGCTCCGACGGACTAATGAAAGGCCCATCACCCTAGCATGAGAGGCAGCCTACCTCAGGGACGAAGAGCACCTAGATAGGCTAGATCACAATAAGGTGTATTGCACATGATTCCCTGCCCTTCGATCATATCATGTTATCGCTTGGCCACGTCAAATAACCTCTCACGATACTCTCATAAGGGAATCACCCACAATTATAACGGGATTTAGGTGAGAATTTTCAAAATCCCGTAAAGGAAAGACGAAAATAATGAATCTATATATATAGAGAGAGAGGAGGCCATTTATCCAAGTAGCCCATACTATAACGGGGTTTAGGTGATAATTCTCAGAACCCCGTCAAGAAAAGACGGGAATAATAAATCTATATATATAGAGAGGAGGCCATTTACCCAAGCAGCGCATACTTTTTTTCCCTTAACTTTCATCAGTTAAGCATTCTTAGCAGCTTACCAACCATTTTTCCTAAATATAAGGAACAATACTACTTTTTATTTTCCTATGAAAAACACTCCATAGCAATTTCATTTTTTCCTATATCATTAAAATATTATTTTTTTACTTTTACTTTAATTAAAAATAAGAAAAGAAAAGCTAAAGTAGGAAATAAATAATATATTTTTTACCTTTGTTTTAATTAAAAGTAAGAAAGAGAAATAAAGTATGAGAGAGATAATATATTTTGTGAATAAACAATTAAATGTGAAGTAAATAGTGCTTCCCAATGTATTGAGAAATACTATACGCTTTTCAGGAAAACGAAAATTTTAGGAAAACTGAGATGGAGGGGTTTTTATAACTTTCTCGAATTTTTTTTTAAAACTTAAGAAACCGACTCGATCCCTTTAGAGAATGTGTTGTGAATGCTCTAAAATTACCTTTCATCTTTCCTCCTATGTTGACTTAGCTAGGTATCATAGGTGGTTTCTGTTGGTACTTAATTCCGGTGAATCTCTCTCACCTTTTGGCTCTTTTGCATACTTTTCCCCCATGGTTCCAGGCGTGAAGTCAATTTTGTATTAACATGCTTGTTTGCTAATGATTTTGTATTGACAAAAAAAAAAAATAATAATAATAATAATAAAAAAGGACATAAAAGACAAAAAAGGTTTTGGCCTTTTAAATAATTTTAATATTTAATTTTTAAAACGTAAGATCACATTTGAAAAAAAAAAAATTGTCTACAAAAATCAAGTCCGCAATCACCTACAATTAAGGAAACCTTCTCTTACTCAACCTTCTCCTTTTGGACAGGAGTTTGTGAGAGGGGTTCAACTAGTAGGGAGGCTCCCTTGCCTAAGTAAGGGTGCCTCATCGAGCTAGGGGTCCACCTGAGGGCCTTTCTGCGGGAGCTGGGAAGCCCCTCTCACAGTCCTCTATTATCATAACCATGCCTTCTCCTCTTTGGCCAAAAAATAACAAGGAGTCCATATCCTAAAGATCACTCTAAAAAAGTTATGTTTCTATTATTTTTCTTCTTTATTAGAAGCCACTTTATCTTTTATTGGAACTAATTTGGAAGTTACTTTGATTTATGAATTATTAATTCAGAAGAGGCACTTAAAATTGTACCTACTCACTTGGCTGTTTGATAAAGTGATGAAAAGGAGAAACAATAAAAATAAAGAGAACGAGGAAACTGAGTAAAATTTCAAAAAGACAAAACTTTTTGCTTGGTCTCCTTTATTTAAATAATTGAGCAATTTGAGCCAAACAAAAAGTGATCGATCAAAGGCTATGGCATGAGGGGCAAGAATTGGGTGACGATGACGAGGTCCAATGCTACGATTTCAGTTTGGGGTGGGCATCGACTCTGCCGGAGCTGGGAATGCCTCTTTCAGATTTTGCCTTTGCTAGGATCAAAATGGTCGCAATCACCTCCAACGGGGCTGACTTTCGAGCCACCATACCTCCGAAAAATTAAAGTCGGAGTCAGTCAAAATAGAGTAGTCGGAATATCGATAAAATGCATGCCCCTAACTTTGGTAACCCCCCATTTTATGCACCGTGAAGATAAATGTATATGTACACCGTTAAAAGTATTAGCTTTAAATCTTGATTACGGAATGGAGATGATGTTTGTCGGTTAAAATATTGAACTTTGTAATTCATTAGTCATTGGGCTAAATTAATTAATTGATTTATATTTCTATTAAAAAAAAAAGAATAAAGGGCTTCATTAATTCATTTCTAAAACTAGAAAAAGTTTTTAAAACATTAATATTTGCAAACATTAATTCTCTACACCTTAAGGGAAAAATAAAAATGGGAAGAGTCCATATATATATATATATATCCCCTTAAACAACTACCTAATTATCCGAATAGATTCCAAAAAATGCACAAATAATAGTACTTAGTTTAAATCTATATTCAAAAGGCAATTATTTTTTAATGCGCTATATATAGAAAGATCTTCATATTTATGTATGAACCTAGTCAATGACAGAAAATGGAGTCAACTACTTCCATACATTGTTATTATAGGAGTACAAAGACTCTTAAAAACAAAGTACGTGACTAATTTTTGCCTTGGACGACAACTGCCAAAGCAGATGAACGTTGAACATGGAATTAAAATCCATGTAAAATAATAGGTACTGTTGACGTCTCCAGCCCATTTCATTTCACTCAAGAATAATTGAAAGATTTTTTGTTTTTTTAATAAGGGAAGAACCTTGGTTATAATTTGAGACTCAAAGGGCCAAACATTGTTATTATAGGAGTACAAAGACTCTTAAAAACAAAGTACGTGACTAATTTTTGCCTTGGACGACAACTGCCAAAGCAGATGAACGTACACAACAATAACAACTCTCTTTATAATGAGTTTCACTATAAAGAGATAAGAGAGTAAGATCCGATTTAAAAACAAGTATTACAGTTTAGATTTAAAATCTACTATAGTAGATTGCAGGAGTTAACAACAAAACATAAATTAAAAAAAACTAAAAACACAAATGAAAATAACACTAATAGGCAAAGAGCACTGAGAGTCGCTGGCGACGACACGTGTATATCACGTGCCCTCACTAGAGGACCCCTCACATACCATCATATGAACGCACTTGTTTACTAGCTCTATCAAATTTCCTTCCCTGTAGTTAGCTTCATAAATCATTGTGTGAGACACCTTAAATAGGTAAATAAATAGTGTTATGATATATATATATATACCTTAAATTAATTAAGAAATATATATTAAATCTGGATGAATTAAAAGAATGTCACCTACTTGTCTACTAAATACAAACATGCTTCATTTATAATTGAGGTATATTAATACGTACCCACAATCAAGTTAGTGGTGTGAATTATCAATAAGCTTTCTTTGTCAATTATTGGGTGATCGATTAATGATCATCATAAGTGATAAAATTGTAGTGTTCCCTTATCAAAAAAATAATGTCTCAAAATCACAATAATGCATATTCAAGGCTTCAACCCATTTCATAATACGCAATGGAGAGGATCATTTCATTCTAAGTGGAAAGGGTATGATCCGGTTGTTTATGCCTACTGAATGCCCATTAATTAATACTGTAACTATTACTTCAAATTCAAATACAAATACAAATACGAAAAAAAAAAAAATGGTTGGATTGTTAGGGCTGTCAATTTTTTATATGCCCTCCGAACTAAACACGAAATTAGCGAGTTTAGGGTTGAAGAGTCTGACCTGTTTAATTATATGAGTCGAGTTAATTAGAGTTGACCTATATTGTCTTATACTCACATATCAACTCGACACGTGACAGTTAAGGGAAACAATTTATGACACGATCCGCTAACCCGAACAAACCCAATACGAAATTAACGGGTTAGAGTTTAAGAGTTTTACCCGTTTGATTAAATTGGTCAAGTTAGAATTTAACTATATATATATAATCTTATACTCATACCTTGACACAATCTGCTCCGAACACAAATTACCACCCTAGCTAGACTAAGTAACAAACTTCTGTTTGAACCCTCTTTTATTTTGTTACATGTAGACATTTCACTATCATTAGCTACCGGGATTTTGTCTCCTCATTTTCTTTTCTATTTGGATTTTTGTTTCTTATTTAATTATATTCCTCTGAAAATTTGTATGATTCTAGTATGTTTAAAATAAACATATTATCGATGTACAAGAGTTATGACTGAATGAAATGGTACTAGAATTAGTCTTAATTACTCATGTCAGTAGTATATATCTTAAACTGCATCATTATAATTCCGAAATTATGATAATGTAAGGTTCAGGATTTATCTTCTTAATTGCTATTAAGATATATGCATGATAGGTTTTTCTGCCAGAAGTTGAAGGTATATTTATCACAGCTTAGAACCATTCCCGATGCCCATGAGATCGCGGAGTAATGCTAGAAGTCATAGTTATATCTCTCTTGTAATTTTTCAAAACTTAAAATTATAATTAATTAAACTTGTGATGAATTACTATTAATTTTTAATATAATGGTAATTTTAAAAAGTATGTCAATTTTGAAGGGATATAAAGAAAACATAAGTATGAAGTCTATAATCACTCGAGATTGTGACCATGAAGAACAGGGAAAATTGAGACACCCATATATACCATATGAGATAGTTGGTGCCAAATTAATTTTTACTTGCAAAAATTTTATCGTTTTAATTTTGTTTTCTTTTTCCTAAAATTCTAGTTCTGCTCCAGAGTAATATGCTATATATATATGAGAATATACCTCGAGTTGATTAGGCAATTTGATCATGTATCAAAATTTGAGGAACTTAATTACCTTGTGATGTTAATCTCAGTTAAGCACACTTCCAACACTACATCACCCTGAATCCCTTAATGTAACATGAAACAAAATACCGGTTGCCTTTCATTTCAAAAGAAATGGAGATCAAATAATTATTTTATGATTTATATTAGATTTTATAAACTTAATAATATAAATATTGTCATGTCATGTAAATAACGTGACACTATATATACTATTAAATATAATAAAACAAAATTTGAACCGTTAAATAGTTGTATGAAAAGGAAATGATCATATTACGTACATGCATCAGGGCATCAAACTAGGGAGCACAAGAACCATAAATTAGAATTACCACGTAAGTGGCGACCACTCAAACCTGTAACATTAGGCACGTACACATTAGAGAAAACTATTATTAAATCTACTGCCGTCTTCAATTGTATGTCGCCACAGTTAGGAAGTTCAGCTCACTTCTTTATATATCTTTTCTTTTTATTTCTTTTTTCTCCTTTATCAATCAACTACATTGACTCAATGCATCCAATAATGGACCGAGCTAGTAAGATTCATTGCCTTAAAAATCAGTTACATATTCTGATATTCATATACTCAGATCCCCGGCCGCCACAGGAGGGATTGGCTTAGTGGCAAGTAGCTTACTCCCAAGTGGTTTGGTAAGGTAGAGGACACGGTTTCCGTCTCTACTATACGATAATTACCGGTCCCGTCTATCTAAGCCCCTCTTAAGAGCACTAGTAATAGATTCCCAATCATTTTCCCTATTTTAGAAAAAATTTAGGGAACCAAACCATTTTTTTTTTTTTTTTCATATATAAAAACACTCCACAACAGCTTCTCTTTATCTTTCCCTATATATTAAAATCTATATATTTTTTTAGTTTATTTTTTTTTATTCTCTCTCGTCTCAGCAATGACGAGTGACGACGACGCACAACCTGCACAGGGACCGCTCGCCGGGCCGGCCTCAAAGCTCCTCCAGACCAAGCGGCCTCGATCGTCGGAGTGAAAGAACTCGATGGCGAGGTCGTCGAGGCTGATCTCCGGAAACCCCGAGCCCCTCACCGTTTTCACGAACTTCCCTCTCAAAGTCGGAACGCCGTCGCTTCCCGGCACCAGTATCCGGTGTGAGAACCGGCAAAGGCTGCGTGAATGGCGGTGAGCTGAGCTCTTATTGGGCGATCCGGAGTCCTTCGCCGACAAAGGTGCGACTCTGATCGGCGTTCTCTTCGTTGTCGATTTGAACACCGATGTCGCCATTTGAGGAAAAAATTTGAATCGAAGGGGATCAAAGGCCGGCTCTTATGAGGATAGAAGGGGATTTGATGAATTCTTGAGGTTGAGGGTTGAGGATGCGTGAAGGAGAGAGAGTCAGAGAGAGAGAGAGAGACAATTTTTTTTTATTAAAATAATGTATTGGGTAGCTACAATGCTACCCAATACATGAAGCCCTAAAATAGGGTAACTGCTGTGACTTGTTTTTTGGTAATTTTTTTCAAATTTTCCTTATTTTAGGGAATAGAACCACTTATAAGGCATCTGCTACTAGTGCTCTAATCGGTCCTTAGCGGGCTCTATACATAATGTTCCCTTGTGTGCAAACATCACAACTCCCATTGAGATGAGCCTAGAAAATTAGAAATGAAATCTGCATATATTGGGTTTGAAAATTCAACAGGAAAACAAGTCCCACCACGTACCTGGATATTATAAAGAGTTATAAAGCCAATGGAGGTGGGTGAGGGTTATGTTGCCATCCATAGACCCCACACCCCCAACAGGACCCATCACGCTCAATTAGAGAACGGGTCTCCATTCAGATCTTCAACGTTCTATCCTTTCAATGACTACTATTTTCATGACTATTTCCCTCCAGGTTGTGAGAGAGAGAGAGTGGCTATTTCACACTATTTCCACAGTTAGACCAAGGCCCACCAGGCCCACCACACCATTGCCTTAGCTGTTGCATTAATGAAGTTCCCCTTTTTCAGCCCACCGCTACCCGTTTACGTTTACTGACCCGAACTATAAGCAGTGATAAGTTATTTTATGGTTCAGATTTAGTTTTGCTCAAATAACGGGACAACATATACACCGTTAATTTACGCGACTCTTTTCGCGTGAGAAAAGAGCCATCACGACCCGGTGTTAAAGTTGAAGTTGAACTTTTGGAACTCATTCTACTTGGAGGGCTCTACACACAAAATTTTCAAGACCGGACTCTCTCTGCGTTTGAACACATGGGCTCTTTCAAACTTCATTTCTTGACTAGATTACATCTTTGGATAAGCATCTTAGAATGATGAAATTGACCTTTTTTTTTCCCGGATCTTGATATTCACACAATTGACGGGATAAAGTGTGGACTCAAAATTTGAACTTAAGACCTCGGCTCTAATGCCCAAAAGTTTAAGCGGACCAAAATAATAAATTTAATCAGCAAACGTGGTAATAAGTTGTGATGAATAATGAGATACTTTATCACTTTATTATTTGTATTTTTCAAGTACATAACATAATGGAGTAAAAGGCCATAAAGTAAAACACAGAGTAGCTTATAGTTGCGTCATTCTCAAGCAAACAACCCAACGGCAGGAGTTATCACTCTTGAGTTCCGTTAACATGGCTCCAGCTCTACCTCTTAGTATTAGGGTACCCCGCTCTCTTCATCAATGAATTAGGGGTCCCCCCCCACCCCACCCCACCCCAAACGAGATGGGAAGAAATAGGTGGGGGGCCCTATGGCCTATGGGGCCTTAACTTGCATGGCTCTGCAAGTGACAACTTTGCCTCGGCCCCTGTTTGACCTCGACATTACTGTGGCCGAGTCAAAATTTTGATTTACAAGGAGCAAGATTAAAACATATAGAATTAACAAGGTCCTTTTTTAACATATGCTTTTCGAATTCAATCTCTATCATTAGGATGATAATCACAATTTTTTTTTTCTTCTTTTTAAAGAAGGATTTAAGAAGGAGATCGAAACTATATACAGCCTGGAGATGGTGCGAAATTGAGAGCAGAAAATAATATGGACATGGGTTGCCTATGGCTTTTGGCTATATTCGATCTAGGCATTTTCTTTCCGCCGTACATTAGCTAGTTCCTTGGACGTGGGCTCTTAAGGACTTTGAAACCTTTGAATTTTGAACTTTAAAGATTCCTCCAGGCTCTTTGTTTGACAAATTTAAGCACCCCCCACACACACACCAACATGGCTTGCCTTTTGAGTTTGACAATCCTACTTTGAACTTTGAAGTTATGCGTGCTCTTTGTTTCGGATAAAGATTCTCTATAATTTTTAGAAAATTGTAAATTCTTAAATTACGTAATTGTAACCATTTCTAAGCAGCAAAACGGTTAGAAAATGCTACCTATTAAACACGTGACGTATTACAGTTGAGAATTTAGTGTATTTTTATCGGGTTCTTACTCTTTATGTTGTAAAAAAGTTTTGAACAGAAAATTGTCTTTTAATTTTATTAAGAAGAAACATGGTTACAGAAGTGAAGACGAAACTTTTAGGAGATAAATTCTTTCACGTTGCCTCGACAACATGCCATATTTTTCGTAGGTTGCATTTTTGAAGCGTTTCGATGCTTAAAAATGGCTTAAATTACGTAATTTAAGAATCTACAATTTCTTTGAAATTATAAGGGATCCTGAGCCGCTTCCAAATCTTGCCTGCCTTTCAAAATGTCATATTTCGTACGTTTAATGACGGTTATAATTGCTGAGGTAACCTAGGGACGCATTTTTTTTAGGGTGGGCAAAGACTAAAGAGCAATTTTACATAGACTAAAATACACCTTTAGACGGGTCAGGCGAATTGATTGCCCCCTCTAGCTCGGCCTATGGTCGACAACCTTTAAAGACATGCTTCAAATATGGTTGTTGTGGCAACATGTCCTCTGTAAACTATTGTTGGATCATACCTTTCTGAATACATGAACTGGCCGGCGTTGCTCTAAGACCTATTCATGTTTGTTGGGGAAAAATAGATCTTAGTCCACACTGCTGGCGTGTGAAAAATAAAGGAAACTAGTCCACACTTCTACCATTTGTTATGCCCTTTTAAAGGAATCTTAGTGAAATTAATATTACACACGATGCAAGTTCTATGAGCTATATAATTAAAGGCTGTTAAATTATAGATATTTTTTGAGATAACTGTTGATTTGTATCCCATAAATGAAGGGATTTAGATAATTTGATTGCTGTAGATTAAGGGATTTGTTAACCTTAATCTAAGAACATCCCTAATGAGCTCTTTAAATTTTCTCTAAATTTTAGCTAAAAAAATCTATTTTTGTTATTTTAACTACTACTTTTAACAAACTTCCTACATCAAACTCTCTAAATATTTCTTTATTTCAATTAGATATTAATTTTTTTATTAGTTTTAAGCAACCACTCCTAACAAATGAGGAGAGAGAAAAAGTGAAACGAAAGGAGAGAGAAATTATTAAATATTCAATAGCTCATCAAAATTTGTGAACCAAATTTGGAGTGAAATTCTGACAAGAGTCAAAATAGAGAGTTTGTTGAAGTGGATTTTTTTTGAGTTTTTCACCAAATTTTGGTGAAAAAATTGAAGAAATGGAGAACTTACTAAGGATGCTCTAAGGAATATGTTTGTATTTGAAATTATTCAAATCACATGTAAAGCTTTATAAATATAGTCTTGTATTCAAATCAAATATGAATGAAAGATATAGCCTATAAGGCTTTTAACGTGTGAATATAGGCAGGCCAAACCACCTTAATCTCTGTATTTTCTTCCTTTTCCTTAATCTCTTTATTTTATTATCGGTATCTATAAGGGCAACTAACCCCTTTGTATAAATAATCTGGCAATTAGAAAATGATTTGGTCCCATCCCATGAATAAAATTGAAGCTGAAGGTGCGAGTATAACCACATGATAAGGGGACTCCACTGTTACACCAAGTGGCCAATCCAGGATATACCCACCCCACAAAAAAAAAAGAAAAAGCCCAATGAAAAAAAAGAGGAGCATACAAAAAAACCAGGGTTTAGATCCTCTATAATTCCATAACCTAAAGAAGAAAGACAGAGAAAATTGTACGGTCCATGTCGAGCAGAGGCTATCTTGCCGGAGCAACTTGCTTGAGCGGGTGGGTCCCTTATTCGGGAGGATACCCCCTACCCAAAAATTGGATGCAGGATAAAAGCAGAGATTTTCAATAACATAGAATCCCAATAAAAAAAATACATGCATTCTTGAACACTGGAACCAATCCTTCCAAAGTTTGCATATGGTTTATGGGCTGGCTGATCTAAGCCTTCTATTATATATCAGATTTGATTTATGTGGCTCTGGTTTTTATGAAAAATTGACTTACTATAGAGAAGTGGGACGAACCACTGTGTTATAGTAATACCAAAATTGATTTTATGGGGCTTGTGTAGTACATAATATAACGTATAGCATAATATGTATAGATAAGAATCCTCTTCATTTAAAGTGAAATGGAGAAGAGTCATTATACGGTCAAAATTTTATTTTGTTACATCTAACGTATAGCATGGTATCATGTAACTTAAAATTTTTAAATGATAAGACAACAACATATACACCATTAAATATGTGAAATCTGACGGTAATCTTGGCATCCATCTCTTCTAACTCATTATCGTCCATCTTCTCGGGTTTCTTCGCCTTTTCCAATGGACAAACTTCTCTTTTGTTGGGACAAATTGTAGCTCTGTTTCACTATTTATCTCTCTCACTATCGTACATCTCTCGTTATGTCTCTCACAAATTAAAGGCTATCTTTTTCTTCGTCCAGTGCGTCGAAAAAGAAACAAAAAGGTAATTGTGCAGCGCTATGCTTTTCATCATAATACGAAACTAAGAGTGTTACTAATACTTCCCTCTTTTATAAACACTAGGTCGGCCACCAAAGGCCAAATACAAGTCGGCTAATGAAAGAAATCCTCTCATTACCGAGTATTTGTTGTTGGGCGCCACCAACTTGACGGATCAAGTCACAGGCCCGTTAACATATTATATATAAGATTGATTTACGCGGGTCTTGTTTTTATGAAAAATTAACCCCTATGCAGAAGTGGGAATGGACAGTTGCACTTTAGTAACACCAAAATTGATTTTTATGAGGCTTGCGTAGAACACAATATATGTGGACAACGATCCTCTCTATTTGAAATGAAATAGAAATGAGCCATTTTTGGGTCAAGATTTCACATATCTAATAGGGTATATATTACCACGTGGTGAATATATTACCACCTCATTTAAAACTTTTAAATAATTCTTATAGTTTATTTAGTGGACCAAGTATACCGACCCAAGAATACCAAACATCGAGTATAAGATGATGAAAAAGGAGAAATAATGCAGAATCATCAAATCAATGATGATAAATAACCACATCAAATTACAATGAACGGGGACAACTAAATGGATACATAACTCCCACCAGCACCAGCATGTGTATTCTCATATAAAACTGCACGTCTATACTTCCCATTATAACTCTCCTATCTCCTAATATAAACATACAGGATGAGGAACAAGAAAAAAAACTGCATCCCTTTGATGCATTGAGATGGCATATGCCTTTGAGAAAAGGATAGAAAAAGGAAAGAAGAAAATACCTACATAACATTACAAAGAACAAAGTCTATGTCAGTGGGATGCCGAAGACAGCTTCCAAAAGTTTTTAGTTGCAACAAGTATTTTCTCTCTCCCATGTGATTCGGGTTCTTTCTCATGTATGGCAGCCGACCATTTCACAGCGCGAGCTAGGCGAGCTACTTTATCAATCACTTCAGGGGAATCTCTAACCACGACTGTTCCCTCCGGACGCAAAATTCGATCCATCTCCGCCATCAAATCCACAAGGTTACACCTGCAATGAATCTCAAAGCAATGAGCATAGGCACTTTAATAACAGATCATGGAATCTATCAAATTCTATGGCCAAACAGATGTTAATGTCTCTTTTAAGGTTGAAGAGATAGCATGTCGCACTGGTATGGATACAGGTGTTAGAAACTGATATGCATACATTGTAGGAACTAACAAACTTCAAAAAGGACTTATAGACACCGAATAATATTTAAGCGGCAAGATGGGTCAAAGATTGTACTATTTTTGATGAGTAGTATAATAAAAAATAGTACACAGATGAGACATGCAAAGATTATGTGTCATTTTATGCACATGCAAACTCTTCATAATAGGACATAGCCCATGGAGGACAATAACTTTCAGTTTTTATTAAAGAATTAAACACAAAGCTTTTAACAAGGTATGACACTATTACCACTCCATAGACATAAATAACATGCAGAAAAATGATATGCCCAAGGCAATACTAATGACATGCATACTATACTACAATTTTAATAAAGCACATCAATTTTGTAATGAAGCTGTAAATACTAGTCCTTCTATTTCAACTAACTGTTGTCTTAGGTTTGACTTGCAGTAAGATCATCAGTATAGTGACGGCCTTTATAAGATATAAATTATAATTTTTCACTATCAGGAAAAATCCTTCATATTGCCACATTCCAAAAAAAATTGAAAGAAGCCAGGAAAATTCAGGGAACAGATAAAGTAAAATAGCAATGAAGGATGGGGTTATAAAGAACAAACACCTGCTCTTCCCTGAACCTGGATGTTTAATGAGTGATTCAATCCCAGCTACATGAATGAGATCATAGCTCCTAGGGTATGTTGAGAAAGGCTCACACCTGGAACCATGAATACATTATTTCATCCATAAGAGTTCTCCAGAAAGCAATTATAGTTCTAGTAAAACCAACAAGCAATGAATCCAAATCCAAGTAAAAAAGGGATTGAGATTAGAGTGTGCGCGCGTGTAGATATCCACAAAATGTTTTCCTTTACTAGGAACCATTTTTTTGGGCCTCATAATCAATTTCATCATAGTTAGGTAAAGGGAATCCAAGTTGCAAAAAGTGAAAAACAGAGCAGATATGTTGTTTTCTAACAAGGTATTCAAATAGAAACAAACTTGAGAATTTTTTTGACATAGATCTACTGGCAAAATAGAAGATGTGATTAGTGGTCTCTGGTTAAATAACTGGCGCAGAGCCCATAAAGGTAAGAAGGAATCTTACTGGATACCATTCTATCAACTCTGATACAAAGCAACCAGAGGGAGCTTAGCATACCTCTTAGAACAATAGCAATTCATAGTGAATTATTTAATTATTGAATTGATGTGCACTTCTAAAGAAGATATGAGCCATATGATGGAAACTTCACGAGTAACACGAACAATTCATGTGAATTGATTAACAATATTTGAGATAGCCCTATAGGGATTTTCTTTTCAAGAGACATTCAAGACATAATAAGAAAACTCACCAATCATGGTAGACTCCAACAAGGCCTCTGTCATAAATTACTGCCAAAGTTGACGGCTTGCGAGCAGGAACCACATTCATTACCCACACAGGGTCAGCTTTTAGTGCTGCGGCAAAGCCTCCAAAAAATGCATTCATGTCCATGACGTTGCGTATAGCTGAGGTTCCAAGCTTTACATTTAATGAGTTTTTGTAGTACGCAGCTCTTCTTGCCCACCGCCGAGTGTCAGCCTCAAACACATCAATGCCATTTTTCATGAGTGTGGCTCTTGAAGGAACTTTAGTTAGCCTGTCTGGCCACTTTGGAATCATCGCAACAGCTAGTTCTCCCTTGACAGAAGAGGTCCTACTTACACATTTTTTTAATTTGAAGTACCTGCAAAACATTTGAGCTTACTTTTTCAGAATTCCCACCAAATCCTTGCCTTCAGGCCTTGTTAATAACAGTATTCTTTATGAGGTAAGCAAAAGACAAATCCCTGAGACATGACCACAGGATTCACAGCAGGTGTATGGTATGACAACAAATAAACCTCTAACACCCCCAACTCCCTTTTTGTGCTAAAAAGAAAGGATTTGGCTTAGGTGTTGTATGTGCTGTAGTTTTTTCAACAATCTAGATTTTATTTCAAGTTTTTTATGAGAAAGAGACAGAGTGAGAGTGAAATTAAAACTGGAACATTGAAAAAACTAAAGCACCTAAGCCAAATCCAAAAAAAAATAAAAAAATCCTTAGGAACTGAGAAATTGTTCCAAGAACGGTTACCATGCATAACTTGGGTCATCTGATTCATCACACAACTCTAGACCAAATTCATTTTGGTTGGGGAGACATGAATCTCCTGCAGGCTTTTTCCAGATAACAGTGTTTCCATCCACAGCAATAAGTTCATAACACAATGCTCTAGCCACACCCTGCAGATCTGCCCATTCCTTGTCTTGATTAGGCCATTGTACAGGGGGACCAGAGATGACCACATATCCTCCTGGTCGAAGCAACCGATCCACTTCGATGAAATATGTTGCATCTGCAAAGCCAGATTTTTCTAATAATGAAAAAAGTAGCAGTAGTGGTGTAACATAGGAGAGACCACGTGACAAAGAACTCACTGTAAGCAGTAAAAGGGATTAAACATCGAGAACAGTGCACCAAATCAAATGAGAATGCAGGAAATGGGAGTCTGCGAGTTCCAAGCATGGCAACAAAAGCCGGAATCCCTCTCTCAAGTGCAAATTGTATCTGGGATTTATGTGAATCTCTTGGTGCAAACGACATGGTTAAAATGTCTTCAGCTAGCAGATATCCCCCAAAACTGGCCACCTGCAAGAGGACTATATTTCATGATGTTGAAAAGCAAAAATTCTAGAAAGGTCTCAGAGAGATCCCGGAAAACAGCTCTTACCCCACAACCCATATCGAGAGCAGTCCTGAGAGTGCCGCCACTAATAGGGATGTATTGTCCAAGTTTTTCGATATACTGTATTGCACCATCAGGAAACATTGTGCCACCACCAGGGAAAATAAAGTACGGTCCTTCCCGTTTCATCCATCCCTGATGACCTTTCCTGTCCGCAATTTTGTTGTGGGGCATGTTGCTGTGCCATATCTGCACATGAACATAACACAATACTTCAGAATAAATGGATAGATAACAAATGATTTTCTGATCAATCATGTCATCATATAACAGTAACTCTGCATCTGAAACAATATGGATTGCATGTTCTTATAATGATTTCTTGAACACTATAGCAGACAAATTCTTTTATGAATTTGCTTTTGCCAAGAGGAAAACCAAGCACAGGTGTAGTCCGCATAAAATGTGATTAAAGAAGCGAGATACTTCGTTACTTGGGAGCAATCCAAGTTTGGCTACTTTGTTCTTCACCAGCCACTACTATCCAAGTAGAAGATTTCAAATTTTAGAACATTAACAACATCAGAACCATGCATGAGCTTCACCAGGCTTACTTCTAAATAATCAATCAACACGGTCACATGCAGCAGTACTAAACCCCAGGATGAAGGGAGAGAGGGAGGACGAGGAGGAAAAAGAAGGAGAGGGGGGGGGGGGGGGGGGGTGTGGAGGGCGGGGGAAGACCTCTAAGAAACATCAACCTGTAATATAAACCAACATAATATGACAAAAAATTAAGCAAATTTACAGCATGCTACAATAACTAATTGAGATTCATCTTCAAAATAGTTATTTAGAAGGAAGTTCTTTCCGTTATTGTCATGCACTGCTATTTAAGCCTTGTAGGGGCTAAGATTTTTACTGCCTATTAAAAACAACAATTCAACTATTCAAGTGAGAATCTCAATGATTGAATTTCATAGTTTATGAAGCATTTACAATTCAAGTGAGGATCTCGGTGATTCGATTTCAAAGTTTACAGAGCACTTCTTTCTCCTTGAGCAAAAAATTGAACATAAGGTACGATCCTACGCTTGGTAGCTAACTGAACTATCATGAAGTTGCACATCATCACGTGTTCAATAAAACATCACATAATTCCTTCTAAAGAAAATTCTGCACCATGAATTTTAAAACTTAAGAACCCGAGTTACACTAAACTGAGTTAATAACACCAAAAACTAAAAGAAATCAAATTTAATCTCTGGCTTGTTTTAACAAGGTAGCGGTTTGTAAAACCTAAAAAAATTAAAGGAGTGTTAAACTAACCTTATAAAATAGAAACAAATCAAAGCTAATAATCTCCAGCATAATACCTTAACTATCGAAAATTCAACCCCTAGATCAAAATAGCAATAAATTCCCAAATCCCAAACAAACACCGGCACCAAGGCCCCTCCACATTCATTATCAAAAAGAAAAAGAAAAAGAAAAAATCTTTCCTTTCTTTCGACTTTCTCGGCAACGAAACAGTGTCAAACAAACCCAGTTACCTTGTGCAAGCTCTCGGGCCACTGCACCGGAATCTTGTATCCATCGGGCGGCGGGATCAGACAGAGCGGTGTCTCCTCCGGCAGGGGGCAATGGCGCTCTCTGTAGAAGTTCATTTCCCTGCTCAGCTGCCTGTTCCGCCTGGGGTCCTCGCAGGGCATGTGGTCCACGGACTCGGCGGGGCAGGCCTCCACGGTTGCGGACTGAGTGCCGAGCTCCAGCAGCGCCACGAGGCGCTGTCGCTGGAGCGGATCGGCGGTGGATACGAGGAGCGCCTGGCGACCCGAGGCGGCGAGCGAGTCGCCGAGGGGCGTGAAAACGAGTAGGAAGAAGAGGAAGACCAAGCCGAAGAACACCGCGGAGACGAGGTCCAAGAGCCGCCATTGCCGAGGGCTTCGCTTCGATGTGGGCAAATTCAGGTGACCCATTTCTCTATTCTTGGATCTGATCAAATGGGCATTTGTGGGTCTGAATGATTTTATGTGGGATTGTAAGGTTTTGTTGGATTAGAGGATCGAACACACACAGAGAGATAATTGAAGTATGGGATTTCTAGGGTTACTATTTTTGATGTTTGAAGAGACAGAATTTAAAGAGGCAATGGGGTTTCGTTTTGGCACCTCCCTGTTTACGGTTCACAGAGAGTGCATTCTTCTGAGTGGACTATCGCTTGTGTGAAGCAGAGGATTTATGTAGATTCACAAGGCTGTGATTCCCGTGAAGGATCTTCGGGCGGTGAAAGCTTCGAGTGTGCTGCATGTGCATGTGATGGACAGCTGTGATTTGTGAAGTTTGATCATCGACGCGCATTTGTTTACCGGCTAATTAAGGATAGGTGACAAACCACAATTCCACATTAAACACTATGAGGTTGTGTGTATAAAAAAATAAAAAATAAAAAATAGATTCTTCTTTTTGAGCAAAGTATGAAACTAGGACCACGATTCTTACAATCGTCTACCCTAATTAGTGCAATCTCGGGCAAGCAATTAATAAAGGCCTCCGATAAGGCTTTATGTGTCCAAACAGATTTTAGACTATTTTAACACATACTAGAACAAATGAACCTCGTTGAAACTCTCTCACAATTACAATTACAATTACAATTACAAGCGGACAGCCGGACAGTCTGCCTGGACCAATCCCAATCCATGAAAATAGCACTTGAGCTTACAGGATTCGTGGTCCTTGTTTCTTTTAATACGACCACTGTGCTTGGTTTTTTAAGTCTTATAGATGGTCGGGTGTTCATATCAATGTGTGACATGTGTCATCTTTCTGTTGCCTTCACTTGTAAACAAAGGCAGTAGATGGATCATATTTGCAAAATGGCATAATTATACGTCACTTCAAGAAAGCAAAACAATAGTCTTTTCTACGGCCCGTTGGAGAACTGGGCACAAGAGACAATAGAAGGGGTTAGATAGGACTCCCTGGATCACTGCACCGAAAGGGCCTTGAAAGAACTGACAACGGAAAATTGCTATAGCTTATAACAAATCTTACATTGGGCATAATACTTAGGGCAGAACTGCTGGCTCTACAATTCCATTATTGTCTTGTGCATACTTCATCTCATTTTAGAACACTCTATGGCATGCAAATCAAAACAGAAAAAAGAATAAATTAATTCCAAAACAGATTTCTGGATACATTTGTGCATTCAATCAGATCACATTAATGGGTTTCTAAAAAATGTTAAACAATAAATAAATTGAAACCAATTAAAAATGAAGAGTTAAACAGTAGCTGATAATATAAATTCGAGCATGTACAAAATAGTAACCATTTATATTTTGTTAATTGTTGCATACATTTGTATCCTGAAAATGCAAACCCCACCACCACATACAGCATCTTGTTTTAGGCGTTAAGAACCCACTTCACCATACTAAAAGACCAAGCTCAATTGCATGAAAAAAAGAGAGAAAAAGCTTGGTCATACTACAATTTCCCTGCTGAAATTGAAATTCAGAGTTTCCTCAATGCCCTAAGATTGTATTCATGCTTAATGAGGTCTGCTCTCAGCAGCATTGACCTAACATCCCGATCAAATTCATTGCCAGTCTGTAAAACTCGCTGGAAAGTTGCATTCCTTTGATCTGCATGACGTGCATACAGAATTTTGTTGTGTGAATCAATCCGAGCCTGCAGGGGCATGATATGGTTGATTAGTACAGGATACAATATCTGATGTTTTATAAGGGTTGAATTTGAATAGGTTTCACAGCATCTAGGACCGAATTCTTTTAAATAGTTTGATGCCACTTGGGGAGTTGTAATTTATCTTTATATATATATACTGTACTTATTTCAGCTCAAAAACTGTGAGAACATGTAAGCCAGATCCACCAAGTATATAACTTTTTCAGTTTTCAGACGTTTGTCATTACTTACAGACAGGTTAAGCAAGATAAATCCAAACAAAACCTGTATTTGATTGTCTGTAATCAAAGCTTCAAGTTCTTTCTCTAGCCCTGCAATGCTTGTTTTGAAGGCATTAGCCATCATTCGAAGATCAACAGAGACAAATGGGTGTGTATACTGGATGAGGGCTTTGTTACGGATTTGATCATATAGCGTCTCAACATGGTCATGCAAATGGATGTCAAGCAACAGATTTGCTTTGAGATTTCCCAGGTAATCCAGGCATGAGGCATAATGGCTGCAATAAAAGGGAAATAATTCTGTTAGACGAGGCCCAAAAAACAAGAAACAAAAATAAAAAGAAGAAATGAAGATAGTCCAGGATGAGGTGGGTTGATAATGGATCCTTCAACCATTGCAACTCTAGGAAACGAAAGTTACGTCTAACAAATTTTATTAACAGGCAAAAACCAATCTTCTAAGACTGCAATCTATATATATATATTGTTCATCCTAATCTTTCATACAATCTATCCCATATATAGTATAGTGCCACATGCCCCATGTTCAAACGTATTTTTTTTTTGATAAGTAATAAGTTGGTCTTATTAAAACGTAAGGCGCCCCTCAATACACCGGCAGTATACAAGAGAATGCCCCATGTTCAAACATATCAAGTTACCTTGAGTAGAAATCATTAATAAGCTCCCTTACTTCAGGTACTAACTCTAAAAAATTCCGGAAGTGCACGTTGTCTATAACTTTGTTCTGCCAGATGAAAGCATTTAATCAGAAATAGCTCTTGGGCTTTCATTATGCCAATGGAAAACAATAATAATGGTGAAAAATAAAGAAAAAAGAAGAAACAGAACAGATACCTTCAGTTCTGTCCTGTCAAAACTTGCAAGTGCACAAAGTCCGCCATATGTTGCAACGTCTTGAGGTGCAATGACTTCATTGTAGTGACTTCCCAATTCAGGACCTGTTTCCAAGAACTGCAAACATACAAAAGATAATAAATGCCACATTCAAGATAAAATGAAATATTTTTATGATTTTTTTATAAGAATAAATTACAATGATTAGACGCAAACTCAATATCATTTTGAATACAGATTTTCCAAGTCACACAAAAACGATAGAGAGCAGAAAGGGACGGACCATTTCATCAAAATGACTGAGCAAAATTGAGTTCAAGCAAAAGAATGAACAACATTTTTCATTTTTTTTTTCATTTTTTTTGCCCTTTTTTTACCCTATTGGCATGATTAAAACCCAGACCTATAATCCACTTTATTCTTTTTTATCATATGATCCAAAGCAGGGTCATGCATGTAATGAAAGAATGAATATCCTCCAATGAACCATGGCATATCACACCAACTAATTAGGCCAACCAACTCCTCCCAAAGCGACCTTCTAACACTATCAAAATTAGGCCCGTAAAGGAGGTGAAAGGTGGATGCCCTTGCTTTCGACTCTATAGATGCGGAGGCCTCTTGGTTAGCGCATCCATTTGAGGAGAGGGAGGTCTTAGAGGTGGTGAAAGGTATGAACCAAGATAAGGCTCCAGGTCTTTATGGTTTTTCTACGGCTTTCTTCCAAGCTTGCTGAGATGTGATTAAGATAGACATCATGGGGTTGTTCCATGACTTTCATGCTTGTACTAAGTTTGAAAAAAGCCTTAATGCCACATTCATTGCTCTCATTCCAAAGAAACCCAAGGCTATTAATCTTAAGGATCATTGCCAAAGTCCTTTTCAATAGGTTGAGAAGGATCGTGGAGAAGATTATTTCAAAGCCCCAGAATGCCTTGTATGAGGTAGGCAAATCCTTAATTAAGTGCTTATAGCAAATGAATGTATGGATAGTTGGTTCAGATCTAGTGAACCAAGAGTGCTTTGCAAGCTGGATATTGGAAAGGCCTATGATCATGTCAACTGGGAGTTCTTACTATATTTGTTGAGAAGGTGCGGATTTGGGGAGAAATTGTGCTCGTGGATAGCGCATTGTATCTCTTTGGTGTGCTCCATTTTGGTGAATGCAATCCATCCAGCTTCTTCGGTAGCTCCTGTGGGTTGAGACAAGCCTCTTCTGTTCGTTGTTGTCATTGAGGCTTTAAGTAAAATGCTTATTTCAACAGTTGATGGGGGTCTTTTCTCAGGCTTCTCTATGGGCGCTAGGCACTTTGGTGTGGTAAATATATCACACATGTTCTTCGCAGACAATACTTTGGTTTTTTGTGGGGCTAATCCGGATCACCTTTGCATCTGTGTGCTTTATTCTTATGTTTTGAAGTTGTCTCCAATTTGAAGGTTAAACTGGCCAAGTCAAAATTGGATCTTGTGGATAGTGTAGATGGGTTGGCTGGCATTTTGGGTAGTGGGGTTTCCTCTTTACCATTGAAGTATCTTGGTCTTTCGTAAGGGGCCTCTTACAAGGCCAAGCCTATTTGAAATGGTATAGTTAAAAAGATTGAGCGTCGATTGGCGAGTTAGAAAATGATGTGTCTGTCTAAGGGTGGAATGGTTACCCTTATAAAGAGCACTATTTCCAACTTACCTACGTACTTCTTATCTCTTTTCCCCCTTCCTGCTGGTGTGGCAAATCGCATAGAGAAGCTCCTTCGAGATTTCTTATGGGGTGGGATAGGTGAAGAGTTCAAATAGTACCCGGTTAGTTGGTCTAAGGTTTGATCTTGAATTTCTAAGGGAGGTTTGGGGATTCAGAACTTGAGGATGTTCAAATCATGCTCTTTTAGGGAAATGGTTGTGGCACTACATGCATGAGCAAAAGGCATGGTGGAGAGTTGTTGTGGATTCAAAATTTGGCAAGGCTTGGGGTGGGTGGTGTTCTATTGATCCTCCTGGACCGTATGGGGTGGGACTATGGAAGAATATTTTTTTTGATAAGTAAGAAAATTTCTTTAAAAAAACGTAAGGCGTCCCTAAGTACACAGGAAGTATACACAGTGACAACTTAGCTAGCCCACATAAAAAAACCAAGAAAACCCACAGGAACTACAAACCCACAACTCCCAAAACCCACAAGAGACCCAAAATACAAAAGAAGCCCCCAACAAACACCATCAAACACCCAAAATACAATAGAAATCCCCCAACAAACACCCAAGATACAATAGAACCCCCAAAATACAATAAAACCCAAGACCCCCCCTAATACAAGAAAACCCCCAAGATACAATAGAACCCTCATAATACAATAAAACCCAAGACCCCCCCCCCCCCCCCCCCCCCCCCAAATACAATAAAACCCCCAAACAAGAAAACCCCCTAATCCCAAGAAAACCCCCAAAACCCACACAACAACCCGAACAAAGAAAAACCCGAAACCCAGAAGAAACACCCAAAATCCAAATTATAAAGAAAAAACCCGAGGAAAAAAAAAACTATGGAAGAATATTAGGAAGAGTTGAAGGATGTTTTCTAGCCATACCAGATTTGAGCTGAAAGATGGTTCCAAGATCATACTATGTGATGATGTGTGGTGTGGAGAGATAGCCCTTAACGAAGCTTTCTCGAATTTATATAGCATTGCTTGCGTGAAGGATGCTTCTGTTGCAATTCATTTAAATCTTTCTAGTGGTTCCCTTCAGTGGCATGTAAGCTTTATTAGAGCGGCCCACGATTGGAAAGTGGATGTCTTGGCTTCATTCTTCACTTTATTGTATTCCTATAGAGTGAGACGAGAAGCGGAAGACAGGCTTTCGTAGACCCTTCACACAAAGGGGTGTTCGATGTTACCTCTTTTCACAGGATCCTTGCACGTAAGATGGCATTATTTTTCCTTGGAAGTTCCTTTTGAGAGTGACTTTTTTCGCTTGGTCGGCAGTCCTAAGAAAGATCCTTACCATAGACAATCTTAGAAAGCGGCATATCATTGTGATTGATAGGTGTTGTATGTGCAAGAGGAATTGAAAGTCTAGACCATCTTCTTCTCCATTATGAGGTTGTCTGCGCCTTATTCAATCGCTTTGGGTTATAGTGGGTTATGCCTAGTCGGGTGGTTGATTTGTTTGCTTGCTAGTGGACAGGTGATCACTCTCAGATAACTATCGTGTGGAAAATGAAGCCCTCTTCAATTTTGTGGTGCCTTTTAAGGGAAAGAAACGATCAAAATTTCAACTAAGAGAGGACGTTGAAGGAGCTCAAGTCCTTTTTTTATTCTCTTTATACTTGGACAACTTCGTATTTAGCACTTTCGATGGTTAGTTTTAATGATTTTCTTGTTCTTTTTTATCTTTCTAAATAGGCGTTTCTCTTTGTTTACTTCATGTGTACCTGAATAGCGCTTTGCGCTTTTAATAACATTTCGATTACTTGAAGAAAAAAAAAAAACACAAATTTCCAAGGCAAGGGAATGTGGATTCCCACCTCTGTAGAAGGGAATCCACATTCCTAACAAAAGTGGGTTGGGAGGTAATCTACATTCCCAAGGGAATGTGGATTCCCTCCACTTAAGTACAACCGGTGAAGGTAATCTTTTAGGATTACCAGGAATCCTAAAATATTACCCCCATCCAAATGGCCCGTAAGTCCAAAGTTCAGTTCACTTTATACTTTGGAAACCCAAAATCCATGAGAAAATAAGGCCAAGTTTGGTAAAAAAATTTGTTTCTCTTTTCTCTTTTCAATCCCTGAAAAACAATTTTTGGAATAGTTACAAGATGATTTTCTATGAGATGTGTCCCCCACCAAACAATTTTCTAAACAAACCACAGGTCCACAACACTTAAATAAAAAATAAAATAATTTTTTTTTAGAAAACTTCATATAAGAATATTTTGGAAAGACATGCTTATTTTTTTAGGCGTGGAGGCTAACTTGTTACTTATTACCAAAAAAAATAAAAAGATTTTATGCTTAACAAAAAAAAAAAGCCGCCCCAGCAAAGGAGAGGGGGTGGCCACACGACTACCGCTGATTTTTTGGCTTTGTTTCTTTTAATTTTTTGAAGACAATTATCAGGTTTTTGCTTTTTAAAAACTATAACAAACGAATTTTCTTCTGTGGATCCCACAGACAACACTTTTCAAATGTTGCCCCTACCGAAAACACTTCTCAATTTTCATATTTTCAAAACACAAAACCCAAAACACTTTTCAAAAACTTTACCAAACAAACACTAAGTTGTGCAGATTTTCAGGAAGTCGCTTTGGTTATTTTCCTCTTTCCTTCTTTAACGGAGTTTTTCAAGAAATCAAGTAATGCATGATATTCTATAATAGTAGACGCTGTCAACATTACCTAAAACAACTACAGCACGCCTACTTACTAAAAACATACAGCACAGTTTTCAAAATCAGCAAGATCTTTATTAAAGCACAAAGCTACAAGTCAAAACACGCACCATTTAAATTTAATAGCAAAAGAAAATGAGCCAACAAACCTTACGGGCAGCGAGCTTGTATTTCTTAGCCTCCAAGTGAGCCAATCCTGCAGCACAACGTAGTCTTGCAGCTGTAATTGGGTCAAGGGCTTCCGGTGACTGTTCTGCTTTACTGACATAGCTTGTCACATGAGTGAATTGACCCATCTCAATGCTGACCAGAATTGCGCTCATACACATATGGATGATATGTTTCGATGTAGTGCAATAATCACGGGTGCGGACATAATTTTTAAAAGCATCCCCAAGTGCACCGTGAGCATAATAAAAATCTCCAAAATCATTGTATCCCATTCTTATGCTTTCTTTGATCAAATTTGTCTGCCAATAAAGTAAATGGAGGAATGAGAGATCAGGGAAAGGGATACTTTGGAACAACAGAAAAAATGAGTAGCAAATTGATCTTACATTATGATGTTTGAACAAAACAGAAAGACTAGCCCATGGGTAAGAGCATTCACATCCGCCTATGCATCCTTGCATTCTATCTAAAATTTAGATAGTACCCCCCAAAACTACCCCACGCCTCATTATGCATCCTTAAGCTAAAATAAAAACGAGCTACAGTACCAACCTTCTCCAAACATTTTTTTTATTCACATGCTGCCTCTCTCTCTCTCTCTCGGAAAGCTTGGTGGCCACGAGCGGCAAGCACAAAGGCATTGGGACGGCGGCAAGCTTCAAAGAAGCCATCTTCTGAGAGAGAGAGAGAGAGAGAGAGAGAGAGAGAGAGAGAGAGAGAGAGAGAGAGAGAATAAGAGAGAGCAAAGCTGATCATGAGAGAGAACGAAAGATTTGTTATAATAAAAAAATGAAAATAAAATTATTAAAAATATTATTTTAATAGAATAGATAAAGATTTAGAGAGTGAGATGTATGGTGTTTTTGAAAATTGGGTAGCTAAAATATAAAAAGTGGGTCTTCTAGCTAAAATATAAAATGCGCGTCTTTTAGCTAAAATTTAAAAAGCGCATCTTTTAGCTAAAATTTAAATGGAACTTTAGATAAGTGAATGTGAATTAGGGGTGTGCAGATCCACCGTGTACCGCCCACTGGCTATCACCGCACCGGCACCGAGCTGCCACCAACAACCGGCGGCCGGTACAGTATTTCCCTACCGACGTTAGTAGGCGAAACAAAAAACTTGAAGTCAGTTTTCGAACTGATAAGAGTTTCATTTCTATCTTAAAATAAAATAAAATAAAGAGTTAACGAAAATGACATCGTTTTGAACCTAATATATATTCATCGCATACCCCTCCCTCCCTCCCCCCCTTGCCCCACCCCCCCCCCCCCCTAAGTCTCTTGATCTCCTCGTTTGTCGTTGCTACCGGTGGTGTTAAGAGAGAAAACATGGGTTCCCAGAGACAGACAAAAGTAAAGAGAAGAAAAAGTCCTTGAAGCGGCAAGCGCAACATGTGGATACGAAAACCATCCTCAAGGGATCATGATTTATCTCAACGATTATATAGTTTTCAATCTGAATTGCTATAATAGTTGATGCTTGTACTTTCTTCTCTCTCTCTCTCTCTCTTGCTAGAACTCTACAACTCACTGTCTCTTGCATAAACGGCACCCTCGGACCTTGTGATGATGCTCTCGCAGCTCTGAAGGTTCAATATCTCTCCCATTTGGACCCTTCGATTTTTTCGCTAATTGTTTGAATTATGAATCTGGATTTTTCGTGATTTGATTTGTATTCAAAGATTTTTCAATGTTGATTCTCCTTTTTTACATTGATTCTAAATTTGTTTTAACAATTTCTCGTGGCTTCGGTGGAGTACTTTCAATCTTTGATTTGATTTTCCGGTGGTTTTATCCCAAAAAAAAACAAAAAAAGACCCACTTCCACCGCCTACCGACTTGGCGGTGACGGTGGCAAGGCAAGATAGCCCTTGTCAGGATGAAGTCAGTGAAATTACCAACTTCAACAGGGCAATAGGCGAAATACTCCCTACTACCACCAATTCCACCGATACCCACCCCTAATGTGAATGCTCTAACAACCTCTCAGGTAGAGAGAGCATGTAATTTTAGCTTTCTTAACAACTGAGGGTTAACAAAAACTACAATGAGATCACATGCTAATATCCAAAGAATTGCTTAAAGGAAAAGCTCCTTCTGGACACCACCGTGTAATCGGCAACTAACAAGATTTACTTATGGTTGGTTTGGATACAGAGAAGAAAATTTATTCTTCTCTGAATCCAATTCTACCTTCAATGATGACTGGGACCCACGTACAGTGCGTGGGTCCCGCATTTACTTAATAAAATAATAATAATTTTTTTAAAAAAATAATAATAATAATTTTTTAAAATTTTTTTAAAAAAAATAATAACTTTTTTTTTAAAAAAAAAAAAAAGGCAGGGTGGCGCACTGCCACCCCCGACACTTGGGGAAGGCCGCGCGGCCACCTTTAAATCTAGGGGTTGGCCTCGCGCCACCCCCTGAGGTTGCCGGGGGTGGCAGCGCGCCACCCCCAACCACTTGGGGAAGGCCGCGCGGCCTCCCCCGACAACTGGGGGTGGCCGCGCGGCCACCTTTAAATCTAGGGGTTGGCCTCGCGCCACCCCCTGAGGTTGCCGGGGGTGGCAGCGCGCCACCCCCAACCACTTGGGGAAGGCCGCGCGGCCTCCCCCGACCACTGGGGGTGGCCGCGCGGCCATCCCCGACCACTGGGGGTGGCCGCGCGCCTTCCCCAACCACTTGGGGAAGGCCGCGCGGCCTCCCCGACCACTGGGGGTGGCCGCGCGGCCACCCCTTGCTTCTATTTTTTATTTTTTTTTTAATTTTGTTTTTTCTTTTAAAAAGAAAAATTATTTATTTTTTAATTAAATCATTATTATTTAAATCATTATTTCACATAACTTTTCACAATACCAATCATTATACACAACTTTTCAAACTTCCAATCATTTCTTACCATTAAAAATAATATTTTCTAATCTAAAAATTCAACACCTAAACACAACTTTTTGCCTCGAAATTCGCAATTAGAATAAGAATTCAATTCTAATTCTAAAAATTCAATACCCAAACGAACCATTAATATTTGATATGCACAAGTGATTGATAAGTCAGGTGATCACACATCCATTTTGGTCTGAAGATGAAAAGTGAGCAGACTGTCAGCCTCTTGTAATAAATACGGTGGTTAGTGAGTTTTTTATGCTAGTAACATAAAACAAAACCTCAAAGACAACATCCTGATACTAGATCTTATACTCCTCTATTACCCTGATATTTGTATTAGTTCACAAAAGTGCTACCTCTCTTTTCTTATATAATCTTGGCACTCCTCAATATCAACATCCAAAATCAAGCTAAGCTGAATTAGTGAACATGTTTCTTTAATGCAAACATTTTCTATCCTGAGCACGGCTGGACTTAAAGCTTAAAATGAGCCCCCAGAGACATATCATTAGGCAAACCAGGATTGATATAACACTATTATGCAGAAACACAAGCTAAACTTATTTAAATAACTCGGTTCAACTAATCCGGCATCTCAAATGAAGGAAAGCCACAACAAGGTTCTTAATACGCTTAATTCAACTGAGCCAAACATTTGTATAACCAGAGCTTATTGGGTGCTTATGCTTTCACTTTCTCAAGTTTGAAAAGATGAAAAATCTAAGGTTCAGATAAAATCATCTCACATTATTTTAACTTATTGGCAGCAAGTAAAGCATAAAGTAAGAACAGACCCCTATGAAATGCATACCATAAAGATTACTAGACAAACCCTGTTTAAATTTTGAGACTGTTCCAAATATATGTGTGTATATATAAAGGAAAAGACCATGCTCATGGGCATTGAAGTTGCAGCTTTTAAAAATTACCTTATTCTGAACTAAAGGCACTTCCACTAAGAAATTAATAAGAACTTTACAAAAATTAGTAACCACATATACATTACGAAAAAAAAACATCAAGACTACATGTTTCCATACAACCGCACTTCAACTATACCATAAAATGCTTTACAACGACAACACATCCTTCACCAATATAAGATGAGAACCTCATATCACTTCATTTTCTTTTTTTTTTATAAGTAAATATCACTTCATTTTCTATACACCTATCACCAAGAAACATGCAGGGAAAAAACGGTAGAACATGAAATCAAATACACCACAAGCTAAATTGTGATAACAAGCAAAATTAAAACCCATTCAAATGTCAATCCTATTAAAACCCTGTACATAAAAGTTTTCACTCTTGAGCTTTATCTAAACCCCAATAAAAATTCCCTGTTTACACATACACATAGAGAACAATATCTACACTTATAGCACATCCATTCACACACAAATTCGTATTCAAACAATTCAATATGAGGAATAATACATGAAAGAATGGAATTATATACCCTATAGGCATTGAGCTCGTTCTCAAGCTTCTCCTTCTTCAGCTCGGCCCTGTGGTCGACAATATCGCACCAGCCGGAGTCCATCCCGTAGTCGGGCCCGAGCTTCCCGTCGATCTTCTGGACGATCTCGCGGAAGAGCTGGGTGTTCTCGCCCTTCTTGATCTCGTCGTAGGCCATGCGCAGAGCCTCCACGCGCATCGCCGGGTGGCCCTCGCAGTGGTCCGCGATGAAAAGGAGCCGCATGATCTTCGTGCGACCCTGGTAGAGGCTCGCATAGGCCTCCACGTCCAGCTGCTCGCCGCTGCTTATGATCGGCCTGCTGCTCCGGATCAGGCTCCCCTCCTCGTCTCCCACGCCGCCGTTCGCGTGGATCTCGTCCTCAGGTTCCATGCCGAGCGTGATTGCTGGGCTTGGGAATTAGGGTTAGGGTTAGGGTTTGCTCTGGAAATGGTTGAGAGTATAAGTGCTCTCTCTCTCTCTCTCTCTCTCTCTCTCTCTGTGTCAGACGCCCGCCGTCTTTGTTCTTTTGCTCTCTGTGTCCAGCGGGGGCGGAAGGAGACGAATTTGGCACGTGCGGGATTTTATACGAGTTATTTAAAGTTGTCGTTTCATTGTCCCGTCCGTTTTATTTTAGATAAATGGAGAATTGTATCATTGATCCTACAGTCGGTCATAATTATTTTTTACTTATTGTGGTTTAAAAAGTTTGTAGGAGGTCCTTGTGATAAACAATAATTATAAATCAGCCCTTGAACACATTTTTCATCCAAAAATTAACAAACTTTGTTAGTCAGCCACGCCGCACCTAATAGGAAGCCGACACATCCCACCCCCTGCCACCTTTCGAGGTGGCCTTCATACCACTCCTAAAATTGTTTGCCACCCCCATTGGCTGAGGGTGGCCTAGCCTCCCCCAAACCTACTTGTAGCCACCTATTTGTTTTATTTATTTATTTTTATAAAAAAAAAAAAAAATATATATATATATATATATATTATTTTTTTTATTGTAATGAACACGTGTCAGCTACTTATTAGGTGTGACGTGGCTGACTAACGGAATCTGTTAACCTAATAGATGAAAAATTAGCCCAGATAGTGATTCATAATTATTGTTTATCACGATAACCTCCTATTAACTTTTATATGGAGTAAAAAATAATTATAGCCAACTCCAGGGGCCAGCAATACAATTATCCCTTAAATCAATACTACTCCTACTCTCACAGTCTCATTTACTTTCAAGTGATCATTCTTTAACCTGCCAATAAAAATTATCATTTGATGTAACATATATTTCATTTTTTATTTCATCTAATGATAATTTTTACTGCCACGTCCATAGCAAGCATTTAATGTGATAAGTGCTGGTCGGTTGTTAGGTTCTCTATCACGATCCCGGGGACGTTCCATCCTTTCCATGGGCTCTTCCCGATATCTCTGCGGCTGGTTCCTCCATTCCTCGGGCTGGGGGTTCCGATCAAACCCAGGCGGACCTCGTTGACCTGCCAGGAAACGGACTAGCTTCCCGTTCCGAATAAACTTCTCGATTAAGGCCTGCAAGGACATGCAATTCTCTATGCTATGCCCGTTTGACTCATGGAAAGCGCAATAGTGGTCAGCGGTCCTCGGGTGGGGAGTTCCCACTATTTCCGCAGGTTTCTCGTACATGGGATCCACTTTAATCGCCGCCAGGACCTCTTCGATGGGCGCGTTGAGGGGGGTCCAGTTGTAATCCTGGAATTTCTTCTTCATCCCGGGCTCCGCTGCATCCTGCTTCTTGTGGAATTCCTTCTTTTTCTTCGGCTTGTCCCCCTGATTAGAGGTTTGGCCGATTCCTTTCCCGAGTAACGCTCGAAGAGTCTCTTCTTGGTTGATAAACTCGTTTGCCCTCTCCATGAACTCATGCAGATAACGAGTCGGCTTCCGGGCGAGGTCAGCCATCAGCGGCGCATCTTTCCTAATCCCCTGATAAAGTGCCGAATGCACGAACTCTTCGGTGGGGCTCTCAGTGGTGAGCCTTGCTTGGTTGAAGCACTGGAGGAACTCCTTATGGGACTCATCTCGCCCTTGTTGTATCAACATCAAAGTGCATGCCGGCTTCTTTCTTATAACTCCCGCCATGAATTGAGTTACGAACATTTTTCCGAATTCGTCAAAGTTTTGTATAGACTTCGGGGGAAGTCTTCTATACCAATCTCTGGCATTTCCCGACAAGGTCAGTGGGAAGGCGCGGCACGCCACCTCATCAGGGGTCCCCTGCAATTCGAGGTGAGCGCGGTAGTTGTCCAAGTGCTCAACCGGGTCCTCCTGCCCGGTATAGGTCTGGATATCGGGGACTTTGAACTTCTCGGGGAGGAGGAACGAGGCCACCCGGTCAGCAAATGGGGAAGCCGACTTCTGGAGCAGATCTCCGGCTCTAGACGTGCTCTCGTTATGCTGGTGCTGTGCCGCTTCCGTCAGCAGGTCACACCTCTGCTCCAGCTTCTCAATAATCTCCTTGAGCTTTTTGTCCATCCTTTTCGACGTCCTGTTCTTCCGGGGTCTTTGATCCACGGCATTTTGATTCTTCTTTCTTTCTCTCCGTCCTCCTCGACTGCTCGGTTGCATTTCTTCGTCCTGCTCTTCTCCCCCGACAGGTTGCGGGGTTGCCGAGTTCGAATCTTCCACATGGTGCCGCTGCAGTTCGGCATTCTTTTTTTCCAACTCATACATCTCCTTTTCCATATGAGCTATTCTCTCATTAAGGATTTCCAGTGTGGGAGACGGTCTTGAGGAAGACTCTCCTCCCTAGGGGCGCTCTTTTATGCGATCCCCCAACGGGCCCCTCACCGCTTCCGACCTCGTAGTCACCATACCGGATGCACAGGTAAGCTTCGCAAGAGCCACGAGCGTTCCCACAGACGGCGCCAAACTGTTGATGCTAATTCCGGTCGGTGACGCAGGAGCTGCCGCAGGTGGACTCGACCGACTGACCTGCAAAGACAAAGGACGCACAATGGGTTTCCCCAGCGGTCCTCCTCCGACGCCCAAATTAGATGAAGTATATTTTGAGTGAGAGGGAGAGAGAGTGAGAGGGAGAGTTAAGAACTTGTATCCAAAAACCCAAAAAAACTCAATACCTGGATTTTTTTATTTATAGGCAGCTGCCCTCAAGGTTAGGTAGAAATATCCCGGTTTTTAGGGAACAATGACTCCCTGTGTGTGAGCAGGTCCTAAGTACACTCTTGACAGCGATGGGCATGTGGGCTCTTTAATGACGAAGCATGAGACTCCAGGAAATCCCAGATCTTCGGAGATTTAGCCACCTAATCGCTCTCCTTTATCAGTATCGTCATTATTACCACTTGTCGGTTAACGGAGCACCCGACACCTCCTGCTCAGACTGCACCGCTCGGGGCCTCACCATCCCAGAAAGGAGGCCTTATCGGTAGCGATGTATCCGACATCCCCCGCTCGGTCATAACCCTCCCCTCTCGGGAAGGTTATTTTATCAACAATATTCAAGAATGTTTTCTAGTTTTCAAACGATTTGCCAACAAAAACTATTTTATAGTTATTCATTGAAAAAAAAAAAAAAACACTGTTTTATAGTTTTTTGAAAATATTTTTGTTATCGAAAAGAGTTCGAAATGAAACATATTTCTTCAAATGCGGATAAAGTACTCTCCTATTCCTTAAAAAAAAGAAAAGTACCGTCCTATTTAATTCACATCTGTACAAGATGTACTCACTAAAGTAACTCATTGCTGTAATTTTAAAGTTGTAGGTACCTTTATTGAAATTCTGGTAAAACATAGGGGTCAAACATGCCTTTTGGGACATTACTCTCCCCGTATAAATTATAGAAATAATTGTACCATTGGTTCTTAGAGTTGTCATAAATTACAAATCACTCATTGTGGTACAAAAAGTTCATGGAGGGTCCTTGTGGTAAACTATAATTACGAATCACTTCCTGAACCCGTTTTTGTCCACCAAGTTAATAGATTTCGTTAGTTTGCTAAGTCATACTCAGTAAGAAATTGACACGTGTCAATTACAATAAAAAATATAAATAAATAAAACTTAAATTTTTTTTTTTAAAAATAATAGAAAATTGCAAAAAGGTGGTTGCCGGGAGTGGCTTAACCACGTCTGGGGGGTGACGCACGACCTCCCCTAGGCCTGGGGTGGTCACGTGTTGGTTTCCTATTAGGTATGACATAACAAACTAACAGAATTTATTAATTTGGTAGATGAAAAACAGGATCAGGAAGTGATTTGTAATTATAGTTTACTATAGGGGCCCTCAATAAATTTTTTGTACTATAAAAAATGATTTGTAATTTAGGCCAACTTAATGGACTAATGATATAATTATCGCTAAATTATAATCCTAAAAAGAGCGCCGCGTAGTCATGGACTCATTGCTGTAATGCACTCTCTGGTGAGAAAATCGAACAAAAAGAAAAAGTAAAAGCGCGCAATCCCGTTGTGCTTCCCTTAATTACGTATAAATACCATTGTATACCTTTTAAGTCCCAGAGAATACTCACTCACTCTCACTCACTCACTCTCTCTCTTTCTTTCTCTGTTCATTTTTTTTTTTTTTTTCTTACAATTGACGGCAATGGCGAGGCCATCACAGGCTACGATCGACTCGTTCATGGCCATCACCGGCGCGTCCGAGTCCCTTGCGCTTCGGAAACTGGAGGTGCGCTTCTCTGATCTACCATTTTTCGTCCTTATCCATCACGTTATCCACTAATATTATCTATTTCATTTTCGAGATCATGTACGAAATGCTGCTATGATTATTTGTTATAATCTCTTTTCAAGATTAGAAGCACTGTATCACTTGCTTACGGATTTATCTAGTACTTGATTTTTTAAAAAGTTTCTAATTATTAGTCTTTTATTCGTAAAGAATGTGATCCGTCGCGCAGTAAAAATTTGTAAATTCATCAAGATTAGTGACTCTGTCATCTGTAAGTATATGTGTGTGTGTATGCATCTATAGGAAGCGGTTGGATTTCATTATAAGTCAATTATCTTGTTTTCGGAGTGGTGCTGTCGAAGAAAATGGAACAATCGCCGCTAGTGATGGTACACAAGCAGTTTAATTATGGACTTAATGGCAGAATGTGTTGCAGTCAATTGGACGTAATGTTGCTTGTGAATCCTTTATTTGTGGTGGTGTTGTAATTTCGGTTGGTATGATAAAGAAATGATTAGTTCGGGTTGCGAGGCATTTTTTTTTTGGATGAATGAAATCTTTATAAACCAAACACAACCAGCACTTACACTCCAGTCAAAACTGGACCAACCTCCACCCAACTTAACAGGTAGAAAAAATTGCTAGTGATGTTTGTATGTGACATTTGCACCAATTTAGAATATTAATTAAATAATTAAATTAACCATTTTCTATCCACTTAAGTTTGTGGGATAAGTAATGATTTAACATGGTATTGAAGGAAAAGGAGGTCCTGAGTTCGTATATTTTTTTTAATTTTTTTTATTTTTCGAGTTATTTGATATATTTTGATTGGTAAACAGGAACATGGAGGAAATCTCGATGAAGCTGTTGATGCACATTTTGGTGCAGTTGATAGACACACGTATGGCATGTCACTTCATTTCACTTGTTTTGAATTTCTTTTAGTTCTCTATTATTATTAGTATTAGATTACCAGTATGTCTTAACTCAAATTCTGCAATATTTTGTCCTTTCTCGTCCAGTACAAACCCAACACCTGCCGCTGCCCAGCAATATGGTTCCATGGGTATGAATGATCAGAATCAGGCTGGATCACGTGGACTTGTACCATTTCTTTCTGCTGCTAGAAGTTTCAAGCCTTCTTTACTGCTTGACCCTAATTACAGGAGACATCTCTATAACCGGATTGGTGCTTCTGCATTTGGTAGCCGTGGGCCATTTACTTCACAATCGGGAGAGGCAGGGGAGCTTCCTCAGCGCTTCAACCCTGTGAATGAGCAGCCTCATCATTCAGGATTAAGGCAGACCGAGGATCTGAGTGGATTATCTCATGGCCAGGGAACTTATGGAAATCATACTGAGGAAGAAATGATTCAAGCTGCTATTGAGGCTTCAAAGAAGGAGGTTGAAAGGGGTTATCTAAATCAGCAACACAGTTCTCCCAACGTATGTTATGGCTAATTTTACTGACTTGGCCAGTATTTTTGTTTAATGTTTTCTTGAAGTTCTTTTTATCCACATTTTGATGCAGGAGTCTTCTGGTAGTGGGCTTCTGCAAAGGAAAATGTACCTAGAAGATGATGATTTTTCTCGTGCAATTTCATTGTCTTTGAAGGTATTTCAGATCTTGTCTTTGTGTTTGTTATTTGTGCTTTCCCTATATCTGTGGTCCTTGGTTTCTAAGATGAATTGAGTTCAGACAGCGGAGCAAGAGAAAGCAATGCGTGAGCAGCAAGTGAAAACTGAAGATCAAGAAGTCGGATATTATGATTTAACTGGTAGAAGTGAGAAAGCTAAGGTTAATGGATGGAAGGTATGTACTTCCTATGGCGTGTTCTGTTTGTCAGTCATGCATGCTGTCACACATAAAATACTTGCACATACATGGTGTTCATCTAAATGCATTATAATGTTTCTGCTAATCGATGCCATCTGAGTTGATAAGCATCGTTTAATGGGAAGTGCAAGAATAATTTCAGGCATCATTTTGTATGTGTAAGAAACTAATCTTCTGATATTGTGGCAGAAAACTAAAGGTTTTAAAATTTTAAGTTAAACCCTATCTCTGCTGGGTCTGGCTCCTCTTAGACTCTACTGATCAAGCTTATATTCGGCATATTACAACTCTACAGAGAAACAAGAAATCAAGGAAATAAATAAAAGCTCGCTGAATTGCAGAATAAAATTTTATGTGCTTCTTATTTTTCCCTTGTGAAGGTGTGGATGTAGTTTCTAACAAAGAGGCATTTTGTTTAGTTAAAGCCTGGAAGCTCATCATGCCAGGAAGGAGCTGGAAATGTGAAAGAACAACCACTGGTGAGTCGGGGGTCCAACTCGGATACTGGTAATATTGGTAATTGTCCTCCACACAGCAAAGATGCCATTCGCTCTGAAGAGGTATGACGTATTTGTTGAGAGCAATATAAATCAACTGTTTGAATAAGAAAAATAAAACTGTAATAGTTTGGCTCGTATACTAATCCACCTGTTTGCATCTTTTTGCAATGAAGTGGGGTGAAATTTCTTCGGAAGAGCTTGATGAAGCATTCATGCTTGAAAATGCACTTTTTGGTGAAGGCAGTACAAATCGTTTTCATTATTCACCTCATCAGCAAATTAATCAAGATAAGAGTTCCACTCCTCATTCTGTACCCAATCTACCATCACCCTCTGTAACAGCTCAGCGATTGCTAAGAGAACAACAGGTTCTAACTTGCTTTTTGCAATCACTGTTTGATGGAAGTATCATGTATGGCTTGATTGGTCAGATTTTGTGTGCAGGATGATGAATATCTTGCTTCCCTCTTAGCTGACAAGGAAAAGGAAATAAAGGCTCTCAAGGAAGCTGAAAGTCATTACTTAAAGGAAGACAAAGCTTGCAACAAATTACTTGAGGAAGAGGTAGTGTATCTGTTGATTTTGGCGCAGTGTTTGCAAAGCTATAATTATGGTCACTGTATGCCAGGTTCCAGGTTTCACTTTTTTCGCATGACACTATACTTAAGGGTTTTGTCCAAAATTGAGGTCAATTCTCTTGTATTTAGATTTGCTTGAGATACAGTCTCAGAGTATTAATTCGTAACTCCCTCATTTGTTCTCAATGTTCATAGGTGCTTAACAAAATTCTTTTCTTTGTTTTACAATGATAGTTCTATTAGTAGAAGAAGCAAGATGAAAAATGTGAGTTAACGTATACAATTCAAATGTAATGATTTATGAAACACTTTTTCCCAGATATATATTCTTTCTTTCATTCTTTTCTTTTCTGGGGCAGATCATATCTTATATCCTTATCTGCTGCCTGAATTTGAGGTTGAGAAATGTTTCCGTGATGAAAAGAACTTTTACTACCTGTAGATAAACTAATCATAGTGGAACTGTTGATGTGAAAAGTAGGGGTTTTGATTTTGCTAAAAATAATGAAAACTTTTGTCTGGTGAGTTACTGATTGTCGCTAACTCTGAGAATGTAGTAATAAATGTGATTTGTTTTCCTGCATTAAAACATTGAGATGATATCAGCCTTAGATGTATCGCTTAAATCGTAAGTGATAATTGAGTAGTTCTGGATATTTCATTAACAGATAGAGAACTCCCATTATAATTGTGAAGTTATGGCTAGACAGTTTATTTCTCTCTCTCTCTCTCTCTCTCTCATTGATGACAGAAATTGCAGAGAATACTAGCTGCAAAAGAAGCTTCGCTTCCTCAGGAACCAGCAGCAGATGATGAGAATGCAGTAACTCTTCTAATTCGGATGCCAGATGGCAGCCGCCATGGCCATCGCTTTCTCAAGTCTGACAAGCTTCAGGTAAACATGATTGTACATATATAACATATATAAGTTTGTGGCTTTTCTGTCTCAGCCAAAAAAAGAAAATTATGTTGGCTCAACTGACTTTTTTCTTTTTCTTTTTCCTTTTTAGCTTCTCTTTGACTTCATTGATGTTGGTAGATTGGTGAAGTCTGGCACTTACAGAGTGGTAAGTGCTTTCCCGTTTCCTCTGGATTTATGATTACTTTCAGCGAATGGTTAAGTTTCCGATTAGGATGGCATGTATAGCATTAAGAGTTGTTAAATCACCGTTTATTCTAGAAGCTTAAGCTGATAGAAAATAGTAAATTTAATAATTTAATTAATATTCTAACCAGAGTGTTTGGCAAGTATTTTTAAGATGGAAAAGCTTGGAGCAGAGATTGAATGGAATGTGAAAAATGGGTTTCTGACTCTCATTTTGTTTCCATGATGAACAGGTAAGGCCGTACCCCCGGCTTGCTTTCAGCATTGCCGACAGTTCATTGACTTTCCGTGAAATAGGCCTGACCAGCAAACAAGAAGCCTTGTTTCTGGAGTTGATTTAACATCACTGCTCTTTTGTACGGAAAATTAGCCCGGCAAGCTGTACCGTTTAACACACAATATGGCCTGTACTTGTTTGTGGCTCGTAAACCTTGGTAAGAATACTAGAGTCTGAGACGGGTTACCCTATAGAAACTGGTGGCGATCAAGTGGAAACCAAACTAAGGTCTGTTATGATTAATGATGGTGTTCTTTGCATGCCATTTGCAACATCAATGGCATTTAGTATTTGAAATCAATGGCTGATCCTGTTGTGGTTTTCTGTTTTTAGCACAAGTCTTTGGTCAATTATATGAAAACTTGGGTCATCTCCAAACTTATTTCTTGTAAAAGCTCTTGTACAGAGCTAGGTGGCGTGGATTGGACAGACCACAGGATTCTTGAGAGAATTTCACTATTTTTTGCTTGATTCTTTACCCCAAAAAAAAAAGAAAAAGAAAAAAAGAGAAACCCTCTGGTTAATTCTGAACAAGAATTTATAATCCAACTTATCCAAGGTCAATTTTGGTGATAGCGGATGTTCAATAGTATCCAAAGTTTTGGAATATTCTTTTTTGGATATTTTTTAAATAAGGGAAATAAAAGGGGAAACAACGGAGGATTCCTGAGGAAAAATCAAGGCTTTAATTGTTATATAATATACCCCCGTTGCCCAAAAATAAAAAAATAAGTGGGTGTCAAAGAATCAGTTTCTGATCAAGTTATTAACAGAAAAATTTGAAAATGTGACTCAAGAAAGTACTTTTGCTTTATGAAGAAGCACTTTTGCTGCCTCCTTTATTTTGGCCAGGGGCTGGAGCTGTCCAATACTGCTTGGCTGCCAATAAAATCTTCTCTCTCTGATGCGGTCCATTTTCATGGTCTACAATTCTGCTCTCCCATTGCATTCCATCTATGATGCTCTTGATTTTCACCAAGTAGTCTACATCATCCCGGAAAACCACACTGCCTTCCGGCCGCAAAATCCGGTCCATCTCTAAAAGAACATCTTTTATATCACATCTGTAACACAATGCCTTCAATTATTTTTCATGCATTGAGTGGTGCAGTGAAATTGTTGTGAATCTCTATCCGAGACAAATACGATTATAAAGTGAAGATACCTGTCCTTGTAGAGGCTAAAAACTGAATCAGCATGGATAAAGTCATAAGTTCGTGGGTAAGTGGACATGGCCTCGCACCTAAGATGAGACAAGATATTAGCAACAACCTCTGAAACTGCTGAATATAGCGACAAAGTTTCAGTTAAAGATTATGTCAAACATGGAGCAATTTGTTATTATTTCTGAAAAGTAAGTTGTCTTAATTTTGTTTTTCCTAGATTTTCCCTTATCTAAAATTCTAGTTCTCGACGTTATAACAGATGTCAATTTAATATAATCCAATTAAAAAAAAAAAAAAAAAAAAAAAAAAAAAGTTTATCCGCGCGTGGTTGGGTGGTTGTGTAAAATTTGGAGAAAAAAGGTGTACCAATTTTGATAGGTTCCAATCAATCCTCGTTCATAAATGGCTCCGAGGGTGTTGATCTGAGCCTCAACAGGGACAACGTTCATAACCCACACAGGATCATCAACCAATGCAGCTGCAAATCCTCCCAAGAAAGAATTCATATCCAGCAAGTTACGATACCTCCCCTGCTCAGCCAATTGACTATCCAACGACTTGTAGTATGCCACTCTCTTTCTCCATAGCTCCGTATTCTCTCTGAAAATCTCGGCTGTAATTCCCTCCAGAGTTCCTCCACTGATCCTCGGCGGAATTGCAGTCAGTCTCTCTGGCCATTTCGGTAATTCCCCACCTGCCACTTTTTTGATGTCGGATACTTCAGGAAGTGGGGTTAAACAGTTCTCCATTTTAGTGTACCTGCGGAAGAAGCGGATGTTGATGACAAAGTACTCTTAGGAACAGTAAAATGAATAAGAAAAACAAATCTAAATCTCAAGCAACCAAAAGCAGCATGGAGTAAAGGAAAAGGGATAAGAAAAGCTCTTAAAACATCAAAACTTTCAGTGGTTGGATGGATTAATTAATTAAGCATTAATAATCACATCTAATAATTCCCACTGCCTTTACCACTCTTAACGGTTTTGGTATCACTGCTAAAGTGTTCGGTGAGAAGAATTTGCTTTAAGCCTCTAATCAGTTGCTTCGAGCTTCAGCAAAAGCACACGAAAAGTTTTCCTCCAAACTGGGTTGGAAGAACTTTCTCTGTTTCTCGGACCCCATCTATAAAATTATTTCTTGTGTTTTTGAAGACAAAAAAACAGAGGTTGGAAATCAAAAAGTGGCATTACCATGCCTTGTCTGGATCCTCAGCCTGGCACATCTGTGGATACTTGAAAACCTTCCTGTTCATAATGCAGTGGACATGATTAGTTGGTTTCTGCCAAATAGCAAGATCATCCTTCTGTTTCAATTTTTTCCAGCAAAGGCTTCTGGCCACATTTTCAATCATGGTCTGCTCTGTTTTCAGATCTTCGCGTGTTCTGTTCCAGCCTTTCCAGTGTTTCTCCCAGTTTATCGGCGGCCCAGACAGGATCCAATACCCACCAGGACGCAGAACTCGATCAACTTCGATTAAATAATGCCCATCTGCATAATCACAATTATAATTTACAACCCATCAAAGATTAAAAACAAAAAAATATTCAAATGTTTATGAAAGGCTTGGGGATTATAATTACCATGCTGGCCCCAAGGAATGAGGCAGCGTGAGCAGTGAGCCATGTCAAAGGCTCTTGAAGGGTAAGGAAGCCTGATTGAAGCAAGAACTCCAATCAATGCAGGAACTCCTCGCTCAAGAGCAAATTGGACCTGAGCTTCGTGTGTGTCTCTCGGTGCAAATGATACTGCGATAATGTTTCTCGACAGAAGGTAAGCCCCCCAACTAGCCACCTGAATAACAAAAATTGTCATTCTTTCAATTCAATCTATTTTAAATCACCATATTTCTTTATAACAAATGAACTAAAAATCACGAACATATATCAGTTTAACCGGCTGTGTCCGAGGAAGTTGAAATTAGTTGGGAAGTAAGTTGTGAATGAATATGGAGTGGTTACAAGGTGCTGTGATTATGGGAACGTTGGTCTAAGCCCATGTTTTTTTTTTTTTTTTTTTTACGTTCTATTAACATTTAATTAGGGATTTAAAGGGTATTAAATAAAGATAATATGACTACGTGCATTGAATAAACCGCTTTATTTACGAGTTTCTTTGGAACAAGTTGGAGTGAAACAAACGGATGATCGAGCAACGTCTTTCCACAGATTACGGACAAATAAATTAAAAATAAAATACTAAAGAAATTAATAGTCTTTCGTGCATTATACTTTGCTTCAATTTGAAGAATTTAAAATAATTAATAGGAAAAATAAATAAAAAAAAATCTATAAAAATTTCGTCCAACCCAATTGCCGTTTCCATCGTCAAAATCACAAACTCCACAAACCATCTGGTTCAAAAGTCAACCGGGCGGTACCGGTCCACCCACCTAAGATAATCACGAAAGTAATGATGAAATATTATTAACTTGCAGCACTATTCCCACTAATATGGTTATGGATCCCAATAAACCCATATTTAATCCTAATCAACCCCCCAATATATAATATACACACACGTACGTATTCAATGAACCAGCCGGTTCAGAGAGTTAACCGGTCGGCCAGTCATTATATATATAGAATGATCAAATAAGAACTGTACGTACGTACCCCACAACCGGTATCAATGGCGGTCCTCACAGACCCATCCTTGAGATTGATCAACCTGTCAATATCATCAATGTACGCGTCCGCACCATTGGGGAACATGGTCCCGCCGCCGGGGAACTTGAACCGGTCGCGCACGAACCGGACCCAGTTCTGGTTCTTCTTCTCCACCGTCAGCCACTTGTGCGGCACGTTCGCGTACCACACCGAGTCCCTGCTCTCCGGCCAACGGAACGGCACTCTGTAACCGTGCGGCGCGGGGATCCGGCACCGGAGCACCTCGTGTGGCTCCGGGCAGTGCCGCTCTCGGTATATCAGCATGTTGCGGTCGAACTTCAGGGACCTCTGGCCGTCCTCGCACGGCGTGTACTCGGAGAGCTTGGCGTCGCAGGGGGGAATTGGGTCCAGACGCGCCGCCTGGGCAGGTGGGTCTGGGGACTGGTGGTGCGCCGAGAAGTCAAGGCGGACAGTGGTGGTGGTGGTGGTGGTGTGGGGTTGGTCGGAGCATGATACGCCGGAGAAGGTGGAGGATATACTGGCGGTGGTGGTAGAAGAGGAGTGGGTCCAGAGGCCGACGAGGTAGCAGAGCGAGCAGAGGATGGCTAAGAAAGCCCAGTAGTAAAGGTTGGTTCTTTTGGTCTTGAAGGCCAGCAAATAGAACAGTGGGTTTTGGAAAGCCATTGAAGCTGAACCCCAACACAGAGCCAGAGATATATAGAGAAGAGTGTATCTGGGGAAGGGAGGTTGACGAGTGGAGTTATCAAGGTTGTGTGTGTGTGTGGGGAACACGCGCGGACGCGCTTGGGCTCCCGTGAAGGTGAAGTGTTGAAAATTGAAATGAATAGAAGATTAGAAGGATCCCAAAGGAGAGGCGCTTCCACGAGTGTCTTTTTGTCTGAATTAATGCTTACGTGTCTTTTTTCTTTTTCTTTTTTTTAAGGTAAGAATATATAACATGGTTACATGAATGTCTGTGCCTCCTTCCGTTGCGCCCCCACCGTTGGTCCGTTGCTCCTGTCTTTCACGTGTCTTTTTAATAATGATATGTTTTTTAAAATTATTATTAGAATAAAATTTAATAATAATTTTAAAAATTACATTATTTAAAATACAAAAATTTCATAAAAGTAATTTTTAGCCTTATTCATATCGGATGGTCTTCAAATTTGAGATTGTCAAATCCTAACCGTGCTTTGCATCCAACCGATTGAAACACGCCAAACTCGTTTTCCTCTATGTAAGCAGATTTGATCACATACGTTGCCAACTAGACAATAACAACGAAAAACTTCACCTGTTATTTTTCAATTTTCACCCAACATAGACTTCTCCAGATTTCTAACAATTTGTTACCTTGATTACAGTAAGTAAGAGAGAACTTTTATAGGCCTGCATGTTCGAATAGGTAGGCAAATTGTTTAAGGTCTGCTTAGACATGTGAGTTTCATAGATGTGTCGTCATATTTAATACTTAAATTACTAGCAATTATGATAATAAAATTATTAGATCTCTTTCTTCATAGACTCTGTTTGTCCGAATCGAGATTTCCAATGAAACCTACTTACCTGATTTGGTGCTCATATTATCTAAACACCTGTTAAGGCCTCTCATAATTGCCAAAAAATACTTCTTACAATCCAGATAACCTGATTGCAAAAGATCTCAATCAATATCTACTCTCTTTAAGAGGGATTCGAATCCCCGACAATTTACTAACAATTCAGACAAAAAATGTAATAGAGCTCGTATGAAACTCATTTGTCCAAAATCTACTTTAACAAATAAATCTCTTAAAAACTTTCTCATATTTACTACTTAATTCGGACAACAAAATTACTTAACCCCTGAGAGCCCTTTGAAACCCCCTAAGCATTTTCTTGAATTGACATGACAGACAAGCAACCTGAGGCAATAGGATTTCTACACATAGATTAACTACAATCTGAAGTTATTTCATTATAACTTGATTGGCCAACAACTTTTTTTTTTTTTTTTAATTGTTTTTTGTTAAAGAGATAAAACCTTTCTTTGCCTAGAGTTTTCTTGATTTCATTTGTACGTGGGGAAGTTTCTATCTGGGGATTGGTTGTTGGTCCAATGGGCCCCATTTAGATAGAAGGGACCCAGGTAATTGTTTCTTTGCTTCTCACAATTCACTAAAATCATTGAGCTTTGACTCTTATAACATTTACAAGCATGGGAATGGAGGTTCAACCATGTGCACCTCTAGATGTAGGGATTCCGTAGCATGTTATCCTTCTCCCAATTTAGAGAATTTTGCCTTTAATAACATTAACTATGCATAGACTCAACCACCCAAAAGTAAAAACTATTCTTTAGTTCTACATCGATTACACTTTTTAATTGTATTTGTGTAAATATTAGTATGATTAGGGTCGGTTTGTTTTACCAATTTCAAAACGTGTAGCTTAAAAAAATTAACGATTTCAAAACACAATTAATGAAAATCCGATTTTTAATACTCTAGGTCTTTTTTTTTTTTCTCTTTTACTTTGACCCATTGAAAAAAATTTCAGTACAATCCGAGACCTCTTAAAATTAAATTTTTAGCTTCCCCCATGTGTGTTTGTGGCTTATCATGAGCATCATGCTACATGTATTTTTAAGTGATTTTTTTTTTATATGGCACTAAAAATTATTATTGAATTTTGGACGAATTAATCTATATATTATATATTAATGGGGTGATTTTTATTGACACATTAAAAAATAAGCATTTTTTTTATCTTATAGAATAAACACTTAAAAAAAAAAAAACTTTATTGGATTAAAATATAATTCTGACAAAGATACTTGACATTAAAATATTAGTTGAAGCGCCGTTTATATCACGCTGTCAACGGTCAGTGGTCAGCGTGGATTTTCTTTTATTTTTGGTTGTTAATTGGATCTAGCAAATAGGCTTAATTAAAGTGGTCCCCTTAAGATAACTTGTATTTCAATTTGATCCCCATTTATTTATTTATAATTAATTTTTTTTAATCTTTTGAGATCTACCGACTCTCCAAACGACATATATTAATAAAATTGACACGTCACTCTCATCCATTAAATTACAATTTAGGATACATGTACAAAAAAATTTAATTTATTTCTTTTGTTGTGTTGACAAAGTATTGGTCTGGTTTTAACGGTATCAACATGTGAGGCTTGAAAAAATAACGATTATAAAATAAAGTCAATAAAAACAATATTTTAAAAAATTACATTTAAGTGTTTGGTAAAATTGTAATTTATTTTTTAAAATTGTATGTTTTTAAAACATACCCCTTGCACGTTTTAAAACTTCCATTTTTATTAAATTCACTCCCAAAGGAAAATATTTTCTCTAATTTTATTTAAAAATGTGAGTTTGACCAATAAAGTCGCAATGTCAAATGCTCTCAAAAAAGAGGCCAAGTTATTTTCAATCATGTAAATAGCTTCCCATTAAGGGATCAACATCCCATGATGGGTGCAATACCATTTTTCTAAATCATTTAATTAAAATGAAACGGTTTAGATCACGACAACAATGAAAGAAAAAAAAAAATGTGACATTTTGGTGTCGGTTGAAGGTGGCCCAACCATATTTTTGGCCAATCTAATGGTTTATTTTGGAGGTAGCAGAACCAAAGTTAAACACCAAAAGGCCACCCTTTTTTATTTATTTTTATTATCCAATTTCTTTCATGATTTGGACCACTCGTGTCCAAAAAAACAGTAACGTACCAATGACCATTGCAATACCTAAACGTAGGGTACTGCATGGGAACTGAATCCCCCCATAAAAGATTGAAGGGTCATGATGATTGATGACACCTGGTATAAGTGTAAAGTTGTACGCCAATGTGGGACACCCGATAATTCCAATGCACAAGATTTTAAGCAGATTCCCCTTACCAAAAAGATAGCGCCGGCACCACGCGCTTGGCGCGTGACAGTTGTCCTCTCTCTCTCTCTCTCTCTCTCTCTCTCTCGGCCTCCTTTCAAAAAAACTGGTTTTAGGATCTCTGGTTAACAGTACAGCCATGTTTTTAAATTTTTAATTAATAGCCATTAATCCTATTCCTCAATATTTCAACGAGGAAAATGCACATTTTTTTTTTTTTAAAAAAAAATTACTTTAAAATATAAAGTCCTTTTTACAAAGGTAAGATATACTTTTCTTGGATAAGGGTTTTTGATTTGCAAATGGGTTGATATAAAAGGTGATAGAAAGCTTGGTTGGGAAATTAGATAAATCTTGATGGTGACACCCATCAATGCTAGCTATTAATTTGGTGGAATGCCAAACTTTACTGAGCTTTCTCTGGAGTGGAACGTGCATGTGTCTACTCCAATGGATTATACACTAGGTATAAAAATAACGTTTTTTAATAGACTGTTATATAATTAGTTGAAAATCAATTTTTTATTTTCATTCTTTCTACAAGCACCGATTATTACTGTCACATCATCGAGTTTTATGATAATCATATAACGTTTTGAAACCGTTAAACCGAACCGATCATGTAAGACCGTAAAGTTGCATTATCTTTTACAAAAATGTGACATACACAGTTCATTGGCAATGAACAGGGAAATATTAAAAAAGAAATTAAAGATGACAACATGTGTATGAAACATGTTCAGGTTGTCTGTTTCTAAGCCTTGGCTGTGTCGAAAGCTTCCGAATATTTCAGTACTCGATCTCTTTTTCACTTTTTTGGCTCATCCAAAGACTTCTAACCTTTAACCCTATCCTCCAAATTTTCTTAATTACAGAGGGCCGGGACTGCGGGCAGGAAAGCGAAAGACAAGAACAAAACAACACGTTTCAGTCGAGAAATTGAGATGATCGATGTATACGGCTGATCAATATATACTTCACACATTCTAAATCTAGTCCATTATATTAACTCTGAAAATGATCTTTGAAAGGGTCTCTAAGCCTTCCAAACTCTTGATGGTGATAATGTGTACGTATATGAATTGGAGGAAGAGACCAATTCAATTTGAAAGTGCTCACATGTTTTGGACTCACAATCTTGGAGCCTGTTTGGTAACCTGTTTTGAAAACAGGTTTTCTGTTTTCAAAACAACAAAACATGTTTTGGAACTGTAGACTAGCGTTTGGTTACTTGTTTTAAAAACAAAAACCGAGAAAACAAAAACACGAAGAAACACAAAAAATGAAAACATGTTCAACCTGTTTCCGAAAACAGCTCTTACAAAAACAAGAAAAAGGCGCCTTTGTTCCTAAGTGCACAGTGACAAAGAAAGATGGTTGATCTGGGGTTCGATTCAGGGGAATACTCAAAAGCATTTCCTGTATCTCAACCTCCACACGAACCTCGTCTCTTTTTCTTCTTCACACAATGCCTCACTTCGTCTTCCTCCTCTCCCTCCCTGCCTCTCTCTCTGGCCACAGAAATTGGAACAATTCCTTTTGTCAATAAAATATTCCCAACAGAAACAAAAGCAGAGCTAGTAGGAGCTTTGGCCGGAGAGAAAAGTGAGAGGGAGACAGAGGGAGAGGTTTAGACTCTAGCAATGGTTGCGTCGGCTTCCACAACATCGTCGCTGTCAAAGGAGGAGCTGACGCTGATAGTGAAGTGGATTTCAGCTTTATGCTCAAATTGTCAAATTTGGTTTTGATTTTGATAATTTTGTGATGAATTCATTGATTTCTGCTTTTGCTAACTGTGGTTATATGGAGGATGCACGCCAAGTGTTCGGTGAGAGTACGCAGAAGGATGTGGTTGCTTGGACTTCCTTGATTGGTGGGTATGTGAGAAATAACTGTGCCCTACAAGGATTGAGGTGCTTTATGGAGATGAGATCGACGGGTGTTAGAGTTGATGAGGTGACCGTTGTTGGTGTACTCTGTGCGGCTGGAATGGAGGGTGATATTTGGTTTGGAAAGTGGGTTCATGGGTTTTACGTAGAAGCAGGGAGAGTACAATGGGATGTTTATATAGGCAGTGCTCTAGTTGATATGTACTCCAAGTGTGGCAACTTTGAAGATGCCCGTAATGTTCAAAGTAATCACAAAGGAATTATAAAGTGTTGGAAAGTAATCACAATAACAAATGACCACCTTGTTAAATGCCTTGAATGAAGAGCTTCCAAGAATACATGACCAAGTTTATTATGGGCATATACATTCTCGCATTGAAGTTACTACATGAAGTTGTCACTCATCTTGGTTATTCTTAATGAGCAAGATGCAAATCTATCTTATATTTTGGATGGCTTCTGAAAATTGTTAGCGTCTATGGCTTTCATGATCATAACTTCATTAGGAAGCATGCAACGAAAGATATTGAGTTCCAATCATATGATGATAATGAGTTTCATGATAGTGATTTATGTGAACTTCTTTATAGAATGGGGAATGCTAGACATCCCAAATTTTTTTCCCAAAAGTTAGTTCCCAAATGATGTGTCACAATCTCATGTGATCTATCATTTTGGGAAATTTGTCACAATTTCATGGGATTGTGACACATCATTTGGGAACTAGCTTTTGATAAAAAAAATTTGGGATGTCTAGCATTTCTCTTATAAGAATATGGATGGTGCTTCAGATGGATTATGACATTGTGCTTTTACTCATATAAATTTTGAGGATTTGTTGAGATTTCTTATACAAGTGTCAATTTGTTTGATAGATGTAACCTTGTCATTTTTTTGTCAGAATAAATTCATGAATGGATATGTATCAATGATGCTTAGGGAGTTTTTTTTTTTTTTTTTTTTTTCCCTTGTTTTATAGCTTGGTATATTCTTCACATATGTATAACTTGGTATGTTTTCTTCCTAAGTGGAAACTATTTTAAAATCAATTGTCCAAACCCCTTAACCATTGTTTTCTATTTTCAAAAATTGTTTTGGAAAACAGTTTGCCAAACGCTTTTTTAACGAAAGAATAACAAAAAACAGTTTTTTGTTTTCGTTTTCGAAAACAGTTTTTAGAAACAAAAACAGAAATGGATTTGCCAAACGAGCTCTTGTAGGCCAGAGTCTGGTTTCTCTAAGCCTTCCAAACGCTTGATTGTTTTAGATCCAATTAATCCAACAATTTAAAATAGCAACAATAACCTACAAAATAATAATAATAATAATAATAATAACAATAAAAAAAAAATGTTTTCTTTAATTGAGTATATTAAACTTATATATATTCATATAGAACTTTTAAAAAGAATTACAAGTTCTAAGAACAAATGTCAATTTAATCAATCAAATTAGGGGACTTTTCCTCCAACCCAGTTTAGAAAAAAATTCTATCCTTACAAAAATTTCATTGTGACACAAATGTAAGCCAACCATTTCTTTGTTTTTATTGATTCTTCAATCATGCTTTGACACCTGAGAAATTTTGGTTTCGACCTAACTGTTTATTTTATTTAGAGTAATGTTATATAACACACTTTTATCTTATTTTGCTGATGTAGCATTGTTGAATAATTATTCGATTTTTTTTTATTTTTTTTATTTAACAGAAACTGATTCAATAGTTAATTGACAATATCATATCAGTAAATATAAAATAAAAATAAGATAAAAATGTAGGTTTTAACCTTTCTCTTTAATTTATGGAGATGCAATGTGCACCATGTTCTAATTTTTAATAATTTCAAATAAATAATCTTCCTTTAATTTTGTATCTGGTCATAAACATGTGAATGAAAAATGTATAGACAACTGTGACTTGGGAAGTCGGTTTCACAGTTTCACTATAAGAATTCGACCGTTGAAACCCTAAAACCAATCTGCTTTCCTATTCTCTTTACATTCTTTTCTTAAACCCCAAGTCTTGCGATCAAACAAATTTAATGCTGTTCTTTTTCAACAAAGCCAGAGAGAACTCAAGAGAAAGGTAGAGGAGAGCGCATAATCTGTTTCGAAACCCTAAAGGTACTCTACTTTCCAGTTCCTCCTTCAGAATATTTTCTATTAGCCCTAAAGTCTCTCAAATACCGACATCAATTTATAATTTTAGAAAAAGAGAAAGGCACAGGAGAGTGTGAGCGGCCATGGAAAAGGTTGGGTGAGAGGGCAAGTGATCGGCAAAGGAAGTTTTGGGTCGGTTTTTCTCGCCACCTCGAAAAAACCCGGATCACGGTTCTCTTGTTTCCCGTCGTCCATGGCTGTGAAATCCGCAGAGGTATCTGTTTCGGCCACGCTTCAGAAGGAGAAAGAGGTTCTCGACAACGCCAAAGACTGCCCTTACGTGATTGGCTGCTTTGGGGAAGAGATTACAACCCGAGAGGACGGTGAGAAGGTTTACAATTTGTTATTGGAGTATGCTTCTGGAGGAACCTTAGCCGATTCAATCGAGAATTCTGAGGGTTGTGGGTTACCTGAACCTGATGTCAAGCGCTGCACCAAGTCGATCCTTAAAGGGCTTCGTCACATTCATGACTGTGGTTATGTGCACTGCGACCTAAAGCCTGAGAATGTTTTGCTTGTGCCCACTATTAATTCTAGAGGTAATTTTGTGGCAAAGATCGGGGATTTTGGGTTGGCGAAGAGGGCAGCGCAGAGTAAGAAGAGGAGGCTCGACTTGGACCTTTACTTGAGAGGCACTCCTCTGTATTTGGCCCCTGATACCATGTAAGATTTCAATGAATTGATTGAATATTTTGATAATCTTTACTGAGTATGTACATGGGTTTAAATAGAGTACAATCAAAACTGAAACTCCTTGATACTTGGAGTTTGTTCTATCTAAACTGAATACAAAATTTGAATATATAAAATCTAATCTATACATATGAAACTAACGTTTGAAATCAATGCTATCTTTGTTTTGAATATCTGTTGCATTATCTGACGTGGAGACTTGCTTAACACTTCCCTCTGATATTTGGGCTATGGGATGTGTTGTGTGTGAGATGCTTACTGGGAAATCCCCTTGGGAAAGAGCAGAAGAGTTGAACACAGAGGATCTTTTGCGTTTGATTGGTGATGGTCGGGAATTGCCTAAAATTCAGAGTGGCATGCATCTCTAATGAGGCAATGGGTTTCTTGAAGGCATGTCTTGTGAGGAAACCTATGTTCAGATTCACGGCTGAGATGCTAATGGATCATACATTTCTGGCTGGTGTAGGCAAACATGATTATGAGGTGAGTGATGAAGGACTACTGGACGTTCATGATGAAGAACTACTTGCTGCTTCCAATTCTTCATGGACCGAGACTAACTCAGAGCTCAGTAGTTCTTCTTTTTCGGGTGATTTGAGCTTGGCTTCTGATGATGATTCGGCCTTTTGTTCTTGGCAGAAAGAAGTTGAAGATGTGGATTTGTAATTCATTGGGAGCTCAGATAAAGAAGTTCATCTTTTAGGCTCTTTGAACGGCCTCACTCCAACCCTACCTATTGGAGTTTAGCAGTGAATAACCACAAAAATATTAACTTTTTAATTGTACATTGTTACAGTTTCCTTTTATGTTAGCTAGTTTGTGATGTAACAATTTTAGCTAGTTTGCAATTTTACTTGGCTTGCAAGATTTGACAAGTAAGATCTCTGCTGTGAGTTATTATATATGTAGATTAGGAGCCTCACAAAAGAGAGAGAGAGAGAGAGAGAGAGAGAGAGAGAGAGAGATAAAGTACTAGGATGTTCTTATTCTAATTTACATTTAATAATCTAGCAGATCATTGTTTGCTTTATATATATACCTTATTTCAATTGTTCTTGTTATTGTTATTGTTATTGTTGTTGTTGTGTAGTACGACATAAGCTGAAATGGAGTTTATAGTGACGCAGCAGGAATTAAAATAAACAGAAAATTAAAGAGATAAACCTTTGATAATTTGGAGTCTCACCAAACTAATAATAGGGGTATCTCACCACCAAAAGAACATAGGCATCACATCGAAAAAATAACATATTTTTTTTTTATTTCATCATAATCTGTTTTATTACAAGAGAACATTACGCTTAAATATACATTCTAACCCTAACCCTAATGTAATTGACTTTGGGCCAAGCCCACCTTTAAAATGACAAATAACTCAAACTAACATAACTAACTGTGGGGCCAAGTCCATTATTAAATTACAAACAAAAACTAATAATTTAATTAAAACTAAATGACATATTTATTCTTTTCTCGTCCTGCGTCATTCTCCCATTCTTTGAAAGGAACTCATCCTCGAGTTTAGAAAGTAAAATATGAGTTGAAGATTTTTGAATCAAAAAAGACTCACGAACACAATAGATAAATCAAATCTCACGATCTTTCTATTGTGACAACAACAGAATCTCACTATTGTAGGCTGTCATGCTTTAGATCTACTACTCTTAATACTCGGCGACTTCGCGTACTCATAAGAAAATGAAATACGAGCGGAAGATTTTCAAACCAAAGAGGACTCACGAACACAATAGATAGATCGAATCTCACGATTTTCCTATTGTGACCACAACAGAATCTCACCGTTGTAGGCTGTCATGCTTCAGATCTACTACTCTTTATGCTCGGCTACTTTGCGTACTCATAAGGCCCAATTGCAAGATACAAAAAAAAACTATGAAGTTAGCAAAACATACTATAACATATATATATATATATATCTTTTTCCTCTTTGTTTTCTCTTTTTTTTTTTTTTCTTTTTTTTCCGTTTCCTTTTTTCTCTCTCTCTCTCTCTCTCTCTCTCTCTCTTTTTGACCTAGACATAGGAAACAAGCTCTATTTTCTTATCTTTTTGAACCAAACACAAGAAAGCTCGTCTTTTTTCCTTCTCCATAAGCCAAACAAAATAGAACCTTCTTGAATCTTCATGTGGGCAGCGCGGACTAAGGACATCTCGACAGGATTTTTTTTTTTTCTTTTCTTTGCAGCAGATCATCAATTGTTTGAGAAAAAAATTGATTTCGTGCTCAATATAACGAAGATGATAGGTTGATCCAGAGTCTCACTGGTATTGGCAGCGTCTCACCACAAAAAAGGAAGAGAAATCGCATCTCAAGAAAACAAAAACATAATTTTTTTATTTCATCATAAACTGTTTTATTACAAGATAACATTACGCTTAAATAGACATTCTAACCCTAACCCTAATGTGATTGACTTTGGGCCAAGGGCCAAGCCCACCTTTAAAATGACAAATAACTTAAACTAACATGACTAACTGTGAGCCAAGTCCATTATTAAATTACAAACAAAAACTAATAATTTAATTAAAACTAAATAACATATTTATTCTTTTCTTGTCCTGCGTCATATAGCCTCCCTTTAATTCCAAAATGCTGTCTCAAAAGAATTCTTCTTTTGCCATTTGATTTTCTTCGGATGCAAATGCAGTAGAGGAATCTGTTCTTGGTGCTATCTATCATGTAGATTCTGCAAAACTACTCTTAGTCTGATATCTGCAATATTGGACTTACAGATGGATTCCATATCTCTGAATATATTTGTATTTATTCTTTCAATCTAAAGGTTGAAACGAACGACTCTCTCTTAGCAACTGAGTTCGTTGCAAATGGTTTGACTTTTTTTTTATTTCTTTTTGGATAAGTACAAATGGTCGTGACCTACACATGAAGTCCTTAGGTTTTGCAGGCTTGGGTCCAAATAGAGAACACTACTTTAGTGCTTATTATTGTGATTAATTCAGAAGTTGAGGATATTATCAAATGTATTAAACTATGCAAAAGAAACAGCCTTGGCGCTTTCTTCCTAATTTAATAAGTAATGTTAAACATATCTTGCCTTGTTGCTTTTGTTTGTCTAATCCACAAATAGTTGCCGTTTAGTGGAAAAAGTAGGTGCAGAAGACACTTGGCTAGTAAAAAACAAAGAAACCTCAAGTCAAAAGGTCATCAATTAAGACCTTTCTATGTGGATAAGAACCTGATAATTTAACTTTTCTTGAGAAGTATACATGCCCTTATCAAGGCTAACTTCGATGTATCCATTATGCCAAATTGTGTTGTAGCAGACTGCTGGCAGTTGTTGTGCTTGGTGATTCAAATGGCAATATCATTGAAGTTGATACTAGGAGTCTCCTTATTGCAGACTGATGGCACAAGCTGCCCGTCTTACGGCTTCTCATGGGCGCCACTTCTTTATTATTAAAGTTGATGGATGCTCTTACCATCATTCTTGCTATCTATCAATAGTTCCAACCCTTTTTCTTTTTATTGGAACTTTTCTAGCATTATTTCTAATATTTACTTTCATTTGCTTTCTCTTAAGAGTTGGCGGGCTTTGAAAGTTTCTTGTAGTCCTAATTTTATGGCACATTTTTTAGTTAAGTGAACCGCTTCTTATCTTGTGTTTGAAAGCTTTTTCAATTAGTCTCTCATTATTTATTCCATTTGGATTAAAAGTGAAAAATTTTCCTCTCATGTAACCCTTTTTTTTTTCTCTTATTAAGTAGGAAAAAAAAAACACATATTTATAGACTAATGGTAATGGGTAATGCTTTCAAGTTTCAACAGCAAAAGAAAGAGATAACTGGTCCATAATCTGTGGTCCTTTGGCTCTGTGCTGACCCCAGCTCTACAAAGAGAACACTTAGCTTTATTATGATTTGTGCTGGTCAGTGTCAGTGAAAGCTCCTTTTTAGGATTATCTTAATGGTTTAATTGCTTACAAGGTAACGTTGCCTAAATAATCAACAACAGTAGTATTTTAAAGGAAAATTAGGCAAGAATTTTCCTAATATATTAATGTGTGGCCCATATGTCAAGAGTATTTATTGTGATTTAAATTAAACCACAATTATAGGTCTTCGGTCATTTATTCCAAACAAGCAATTATTTGTGAAATTTGTGAAATCGTAATTATAATTGATTTTTATTTTTTTCATGGGATGAATAATTAAATAAAAGCTTTAATCGAGGGTCGTTGACCTAGACCATAAATAAAGAGTACGTGTATTTCATCCATAAGAGCAATTAGATATAAATTAGAAGATACCTCTCTACCAAAAAATTTTAATTTGCTTATTCGCTCGAACGTCCTTAATAACATCCTAGAAAGATTTATCTTTCTCTCTCTCTCTTGATAAAATCCTTAATAACTACCCGGTATCAACCAGATGAATTTTTGTATTTTTACACTTAATACGAAGTGCTTTGCAAAGACTAACGTACGCATTTGAGTGGGATCCAACCGGCACACTCAGCAAGTTTATTTGTTTATGTTTGTTATTTTGCAGCAATTGAATAATTTCTTTATCAAGGCTTACGTCACCGTACCAAAAACTATACCAACACTATTAAAAAATAACCTCACCTCAAAATCCTTGATCAAACACAAATTGTTTTGATACGGTATTTAACAACATCCTTTTCCCATGCCTAGTTGATGAGGTTTATGTTTTGATATTTGCTTGAACAAATAATATTCCATCTTTGGTTGTCCCATTTTTTGATACATTGTTTTGATGTGCTAACAAAATATATATTTTTTTTTTATCTGAAAGCGAAAGTGGAAAAATTAATGTGAAAATGATGTGACTCTTTGATTAGTGTGAAAGAAAATCTAATAAATCATTAGTAAACATTTCGTGCGTGATATGGTCTAATTTTTTATTTTATTTTTCGATAGGATAAGATCTCACCATCTTAAGAAGAATAGACCTGTTGGAGATATTTAAAACGGGCGTTATTGCGGCACATCATGATTTATGAGTCGGAATCTCTAAGGGGTAGCTCAATCGGCTGGAGACCACGTCGCATGAAGCGGAGGTCACTAGTTCGAATCTCCCCTCCCCCTCTTGTGTGGACATGTCAAAAAAAAAAATAAAAAATTATGAGTCGGATAATATTGTAAGGAGGGCTACAGTACTTATTGTGTTCTTTTGTATATCATGTAATTTTTAAAATCATCATTAAATTTGAGATGATTATTATTAGATTTTAATCTAATGATAATTTTAAAGCCACATAACATTTGAGAGGACACAAATAAGACTTTAATTCTCATTCTAACATTGCTCAAATGAGAATATGTTATGTGCATAACCGAATTTGTTCATAACACACTAATTATTTTAAACCTATTTAATGTCATGAAATTTTTTTTTTTAAGCCTGATTAAAGTAATTTAATTAAATAAAGAGTTGTTGAAAACTGAAAAGATAGAGTAGTCAGGAAAAAGGGGTTTTATTTTACATAATAATGCATGAGTTGTGAAGTTAAATTATGAATATATTGGCATAATTTTATATTCTGGATTGACATTTTCAGAGGAAGACCAAGGTTGGGTTGATTATTAATCTGTTAAATATCAAATTAGATCCTTATCTTTAACTTAATTAAATATAAGCAAAATAATTATAGAAACTAAACCCACATCAAATTATCATATTGTATCTTGTACTTATCCACAAGGACCACAACATCTCAATGATTGCCATTTGCATTGTCACTAGTAGGGCTTGACAAACAGTGTTTTTTTTATAAAAAAAAATTATTTATTTATTCAAATACGGGAAAAAATAAAGGGGATCAAACTAGAAGCCACCCGAACCACAACGAAAAAGGTAGCAAAACACAAACAAGTAATCGCTGTTAATGCATTCGCCTTATTGTGCTTATTTGGCAATATTCCGTGGCCCTATCATATTATTACTCTACTCGTGACCATCAAATTTGATATTGAATATATTAATTTGATGCGGACCAAATTTAATGTGATATGTTCTTATTGGGATGATCGCGGCCATCAAATCTCTCTCATTAAGGATGGTTGACCAGCGACAATTTAATAGAAGTGACCGACCACTCCATTACTTTCAAAGGTTTGAGATAGTTGGATTTTCATGAGAGTAGGAATGGTAATTCGTATTCGTGTATTGACCGTTGAGTTCGAATCATGTCCAAATATAAATATAAGATAAGATAAGTTAAGTTAACCATAACCTAATGCATTTAATTAAACTTGGCCGTACCTTTCATTTATAATCTACTAATTTTGTATTTAGACTGTGTCGGTTTGAAGGTCATATAAAAAAACTTAGCTCTAAATGTTCTATGTCAAGATTGAGTTGTGTCGTGTCGAAGTACGAGTGTAAGATTATATAAGTCGATCCTAATTTGTCCCATTCAATTAAACAGATAAAAACCTATCAATTATAATCCGTTAATTTTTAAATGAATTTATATCAATTTTGCGAAAATTAGAGTAATTCTATAAGTTCATTTTGTATCCATCATATAATGATATACCTTTTAAAATTATCATTAAACTTAAATTAATTACTATTAAATTTTAATTAAATAATAAATTTAAAAGTTACATCATTTTTTTAAAAACCAAAATTCTAGAATTACTCCAAAAATTAACGACCCTCCGTGAAATCAGCGGGAACCGCCGATCAGTAACAACAAAACAAAGGACTTCGTTTATCATCTTTTGATCGACGTGGCGCCATCTTGTCATGGCGTAAGCCGCCGTAATGCCGTATGTCGAATACGAACGGCCAACATTTTTCTCGACAGTTGCCATGGATAAGTAGATTAAGAATCTTGTTAATACCAACGCAAAACCAGGATCAGGTGCAGAAACTCTGGTTCTCTCGAACATTCTCTCTATCTTGGCTGCTTCTTCGTGTCGTTCCGTACGCATCCGCACAGTACGTGTCCTTGGATTCATACTCATCCACACCCAACCCTTTCAGCTCCACCACAAAGTATACATGTTCGTTCCAAATACTGATATTTCAGATTTATACTGGTCCCTGCCCAAACCTTTCTGTCCCACCATAAAGTAAATGTTCCAAACCCTGATTTTTCCAGGCCTGTTCTCTTATCTAACAAAGTAGTCACCGCTTGAGCTTTGATCACAGATATCTCTTTTTGTTATTCTAGTTGGGTTAAATTCCTGGGTTTTCAGGCTTCCTCTGGTATCCGATGCCATTTATACCACTCGCCCTTATCCAAATATCCTCGAATTGAATTTCCAGATCCTGGGACTTGAAATTCCATGAATTTGAATTCCACCTCTGGGTTTGACATTACATTTCTCTCCCTTAATCTCTCCCAGAAGATTTACAAATTCAGGTTCAAATTCAAGCTTTAACCCAAATTCAATTTCTGGGTTTTCGTTCTCTCTGTACCAGGATCTAAACTTTTGGATCCAAATTCGGGGCTTTAGGTTTTGGGTTTGATATGGGTGGTAAAATATCTGTAGGCATGTCGGACACGGATCCTCCATTGAAGACCGGGTTGGGGGATATACCTGAGAGTTGTGTGGCTTTGATTCTGATGTCCTTGGACCCACCCGAGATTTGCAAATTGGCGCGTTTGAACCGGGCTTTTCGGGCCGCTTCTACGGCGAATTTTATATGGGAATCGAAATTGCCTCCAAACTATCGGTGTCTCGTGGAGAAAGTGTTTGATGAGGAAACTTTGGTGAAATTGGGGAAAAGGGATATCTACGCCAGGCTTTGCGGACCTAATCCCTTTGATAATGGCACAAAGGTACCCTCTCTATATCTCTCTGTGTCTATCTGTTAAGATTTATTTTCATTTCATTGATTTGTTGAGAATTTTTATTTTGCGAAGGAACTTTGGCTGGATAAAAGTACGGGCGGCGTTTGTTTGTCGATTTCGTCGAAGGGTCTTAGGATAACCGGAATAGATGATCGGAGATACTGGAAGCACATTTCAACTGAGGAGTCTAGGTGGGATAATTATGATAAAGACGATGTGATTGTGCCATTATTTTAAGTTTGATGTTTGTGGATTAATCTCGTAACTCTTTTTGTATTGAAATTTGTAGTACCCGAAGCATTTCTCTTCAACTCTGACACGTTCTCTGTTCGTTCATATTCAAAGATACGTATAGTGTTATTAGCGAATTTGAAAATGAATTTATATGTCCTGCATGAGATTTTCTCTTGGACTTGAGGAGGCTTGCTTTAGAGATAGATGATAAATCATTTTGCTAAGCCACGCAGATGTCGATCGTCTCCATGCTTTTGTGTTGTTTCAACTTTTGAATTGATATTCCTTTCTGAAAATGCTGGATACCTAGCCTTCTCTGGTGACATTTTCTGTAACTTGTAATGGTCAAGTAAATTATCTTGATCATTGTAAAATCTGTGTTTCCTTAAACTCTCATCATCCCTCTCGCTTTTCTCCACAAGTGAAATATGATGGATGAATTGCGAAGTTTGATAACATTTTTGGGTATAAAGGTGATAAGGAAGTTGGTTTGAACTTGTTACTGACAACATTCTAATGTTCACCTATAACGAAACAAATTATACATGTGATCAATCTAACTTTTATTTTACTCATTTGTAGTATTTTTCTATTATGGTCTTGTTTCCTTGTGTTATGAGAACTCGAGATGATTAACTTGTGACGTTTTCTCGCATGTAGGTTCCAGACGGTGGCGTATCTCCAACAAATCTGGTGGTTGGAAGCAGATGGTGAGTTTGAGTTCCCATTCCCTGCAGGCACGTATAGTCTGTACTTCAGACTCCAGCTTGGCAGGTCCTCCAAGAGAAGGGGTCGTCGGGTTTGTAATTCCGAGCATATCCATGGCTGGGAGATAAAACCTGCAAGCTTCCAGCTAACAACTTCTGATGGTCAACATGCTGTGTCCAAGTGCTATTTGGACAATCCTGGGAACTGGGTCAACTACCATGCGGGAGACTTTGTTGTTGGGAGCACCAATGCATCGATGAAGATCAAATTTTCCTTGACTCAGATCGATTGTACTCACACCAAAGGTGGTCTCTGTGTAGACTCTGTGTTCATATACCCCAAAAATGTAGGGAAAGAGGCTAGATTGTTTTTGTAGGCAGGTAAAGCTGTAGAAATATATAGAGGTGTGCCGTGTGCAGCCCAGTAGGTGCTTGGCTTCCCTAAAAGGAAGGACATTCAAATAGGTCTTTTTTCGGGCCCATAATGTTCTTTCCATGTATAATTGTGTAATCTTTGCTTCTTTATATTGTTGGCTATTTAGATTGTTTGCAGTTGTGTTTGACCAAAATAATAAAATGTCAAATGCTTGATTTATCTTTGCTTCCACATCTTAGATCTCCCTTCTGTTTCTGGTTCCCTAGTCTCCTAGTAGCCCCCCCCCCGCTTTGCTGTTCACAAAATTAAAAGGGATGGCTTGAATGCCTGACTGCCTTTGGCACCTTCAACATCTTCTTAGGGTATGGAATGAAAACTGTTTAAGAATTGTACGTACCAAGTGATTTATGGAATTGTGTTTCTGCCATTCGATCAATAGTAATGGCTTGAACGAAGAATGGAGCTACAGTTGGCTGGTAACTGAAAGCTGGCCTTGGAAATACTGCGGATGGCCATTCTAGTACTGCTCCATGCCTTGAGTTTTGTGGCTGCGGCTAGTACTTGCCTACTTGGTAGTTTTGCCCTTGCTCTCTGTCGTTTATTTCATTTTTTTCTTTCTTTCTCCCAAGTATGTTTTAGGGTATTGCATCACTCTTGCTCTGTACTCTGTTTGTTTGTTACTGTGTTTTGGGAGGTGTTTTCTGTTTTTTTTTTTGGTTTCAAAAAGTGTTCTGATGTGAACTAAAGATAAAAATTATTTTTGTGGTTTTAGGAGAATTGTATTTTTTATTGTCTGTTATTATTTTTGTTTTGAGAACAAAAAAACAAAAGAGCCAAACAAAATTTTTAAGAAACATGGTCCCCCTATTGTTTGGCATGAGGTTAATTTAGTTCCATTTTAGGTTCAAAAATAAAACAAAAAGAAAAGGAAATCTTATGCCTAGCAAGCCCTACGTCAAACTTGATCTAGCCAATAAGAATTATAATGAAATTTCAGCAATTTTGCTGCTGAATAGCTTGCTCACTTGCTCAAGCAGTGGACGAATAAAAACTTTCTCGCAATAGCAAATTGTTGGAGATGCGGATCCAGTTATAATGATGAAGTTTGGCGAATAAAATCACACTTGCTAGATATCAATCTAACCAACAATAATAATCTCTCATTCACGCTTGAACTGCGTAAATGTATAAACACGTACATTTGCCACGCCGCTGGCTTGAAGATGTTTCTGCTCGTGGCAAGCCGATGAGAAAATAGCGGGGAAAGTTCATGGCCGAGCCGTCTTACAACACGAGCCACATTGGCGTTACCTTGATCGGCAAGAAGGCCGGGAAGGACGCCGACATTTGCACCGATGGAGGTCCTTGCATGTGCTTAGGAGATTAATAGTGCATGGATTGATCTCTTTGGATAAAGTGGCACCTGCACCAGCCGTGATCAAGAATGACGCAAACATCATGAACCATTGGCCACGGAGAACGAAAGTTGCATCACAATGCTAAAGAGTCCACGGATGGAGCCTCCGGCGTGAGTTTTCATGGGTGTATTATAACATTATCTAAAAATGAATCGTTTAAAAACTGCGTTTTTAAAAAATTGTAATTCGAAAATGTAAAAAATTGCATTTTTAAATCGTAGATAATGTGGTGTTTTTTTAAAAACGCATAATTTTAGAGGCTAAACATGCAATTTTAATTTTTTAAAGGTCAAACTGCGATTTTACCAATCGCTTAACTGCATTTTAAAATCACAAACCCAAACAAACCCTTAGCTAGGTAACCTGTTTTTTTTTTTTTTTGGATAAAGTTATAACCCTAGGATGATCTGCTTAATTTATTTCTGGATATATACTAGTAAAAATAATTCACCTCCTGTTATCCTAAATCATTGGACATATCTTCTCATATTAGAAAGTAGAGGAAGAGAATATGTCAATAGAAGTGTCAACTTGTGCGCTCATTACGCCGTAATTTGGGCCACGATTAAAAACTGTTTTAACAAGTATTTCATTTTCTCCCCCTTCTTCATCTTTTTCCTATTTGTAGAGGCAGAGACCCTTCCATCACTCTTCTCTAGTTTTTAGGAAAGATGTACTTTTTTTTTTTTTTTTTTAACAAAAAAAAAAAAGAAAGAAGAAGAAGAAGAAGAGGAGGAGTAAAAATTAAGCAACTTATTAAGATATGCAATAATTTTTTTTTATTATTATTTTTTTAAAAAAAAGGTAAAATGTGCCGGTTGCCCACTTCTTGTATAGTAATGTTATATATCACTTTTATGTCTCTCTTCTATCTCTCAAAATTAATATGGCTCTTAAAATTACTATTAAATTTTGATCAAATAATGATTTTAAAAGTCATATCAATTTAGATCTTGGTTGAGGGGGAAGGGGGCAATGTCCCCGACCCCCTACTCTTTGTTTTTTTTTTTTTTTTTTTTCGTCTTGTTTAATTACTTTCTGTTTATGGTTTTGTTTTCAACCTAGCACCAAGTTGTGGGCTATTGGATTTCTTCCCTCTAGGTGGCTCTCTACAAGCCCAAGAGGTGAATGTGTTTTCCTCTAATCCTTTTGAGGATTTGGAGTTGGTGGGTTTCGCTCTATGATTGGGATGTTCAAAGTTATAAGCAAATATCGGTTTTTTGTTCCTAACGAGGCTTAGATTGGTACGAGGAGTGTGGAGGGTGCATTTGAGTTTTCTCTTTTTGATCTACACTTTATGTGCTGTTTCAGGGGTTGTCGGCAACGTTCGAGGAGGAAAGAATGATGATGAGTTGCACAACCTGAGATATTTCTTTTCTAGGACGTCGGTAACGTTTTGATCAAGAATAATACTGATGTTTGGGTGCACAATTGGGTTACTTATATTCAAGCACATGAATAGGCTTATTATTGAGCAGGTTTTGGTGGAGTTTTATTCCAATACGTGGATAAACTTATTCCATAGCATTTTTTTTTTTTTTTTTTTTTTTTCATTTAGAAGAAACATTATACAGATTTATCGACGACTCCTTACGCTCTATGCCAGCCAATGTTATTGAGTTTATGTTTTTGGCTTCTTTAGATTGTGTTCTGTTGTTTAATCTTTACATCCTGCCATGGTAGACTTTAGATCAGATCTTGCTCTCTTATTTTCTCATAGTGAAACTTATTGTAAAAGAGAGGTGTTTTTTTGTGTCCTTCTACTAAGGTAACTGCCATCAAAGTCAGGAACTAGTCATGTACTTCATTTTTAAGAGTCTTTGTACCCTTAATTATAGCTTTTGGTCATTTGGGTCTCATATTATAATGAAGGTTATTGGGCTGTCAAAAAAAAAATAAAAGCCACATTAGAGGATAAAAAAAAATACAAAGATTATATGTAGCATTATTCTTTTCATAAACCATCAAACGGAGTAAAAAAGGAAAAGTAAAAAAATTAAAATTAAAAAGGTAAACCCACCTGTAGGAGCTTTAATGGTGGGTGTCATCAATACGTATCATGGAACTTATCATCCTTGCAATGAGACTAACCTCACTCCTTTGAAATAAATAAATAAACAATCTAATCTACTGACAGAAAAAATAAATTCATTAAATGCTGTTTTTTCACGTTTATAGTAAATAATAATTATATATATAATTCTAAAAATCATATTTTTATCTTTAAAATATTTTATAATGCTGATGTGTCAGTTTAATTAATCCTTAAATTAATTTTTAAATTTTTAATTTTTAATAAAAATCCCAATAATTGATTAGACTGCCGCGTTATATGTATACACCATAGATTCTACCAGAGCACGAGCGGAACTACTAAAAGGTTTGGAGAGGCTTCAGTCCCCGAGGCTCAAAATATTCCCTAATTTTTTTTTAAAATATATTCCTATAATTTTTTATTTTAAAATCAAAATTTTACCCTCTTAATTTTATTTATTTATTTATTTTTTAAATTTCGCTCCCCATATCTAAAATTGTAACCCCTCAATAATCGGTTGAAATTGGCATGCTTATAAACTAATATATTTTTTTTATTTAATGAAATATTATCTGCTAAGTTCTGGCCTAAGAAAAAAATTAAAAATTAAAAAGCAAAAAACATAAGAAAGAAAGATGAGTAATCAACTAATTAAACAAAAAATAGTCGGTGCTTGTTCGCCGGGGGGATGGGGGCATAGAGCCCTCCTCCTCCCGGTCTTTGCTTTGTCTACTTAGCCCTTCAGTGGTTTTGATTCCTCCCTGGGTTGGTCTATTGGAGAATAGAGTCTCCCGACCAATAGGGTTGTAGAGTTTTTTGTCCCCCGGACTTGATCCGGTGGTGGTTTCAGTCCCCTAGCCCGTTTGGACTATGGTGGTTTGTTCTTTATTTGGTTTTCGTCGTTTTTTCTGTTTTGTTTGGTAGGAAACACCCAATCAGAGGTTCCAGAAGCGGAGAAGCTGCCGTTGGTGCCGCCGGTGGGTAGATCTGGAAGTGGTTTAATTTCGCAACATTCTTTGGAACCAGATCTGCTCAGATCCGCCTATATACAGACGACACGCGCCCTCCAGCCGTTCCCGTCGCCTTCCTCTGATCCAAACACCGTCTTTTCCGGCCGAGACGCTCACAGGTCACCGGCGCGTGGTCTGCACGCGCTTGGGGTTTTCCACCTTTTCGGCTGCGCGTGTGTACAACGCCCGTATCTTTTGCCGGTTCTGGTGTGGCCGAGAACTTCTGGCGATCTTCCGCTGCTGTGGTTCTTCCGTCAATGGCGCGTGTGCTACACGCGCCGTCGCCGGCGGTTTTTTCCTCTTGACGGCTGGCGCTTTTTTTGGGTGCTTTATGGTATTCTGTCCATCATTTGGCGGCTTTGCTCTGTTCGTCAGCTTAACCCAGGTCATTGCTTTTTAGCCCAAGTTGTGTGGCCTACTCCCAGATCAAGTAAAGGTTTTTATGCTGACGTAGAGACATCATTCTGTTGGCTAGGTTTCTTTTTGTTAGCAACCATCTATGATGGTATGAGAGTTTTCATCCCCAGTTTGCTTTGTGTTCAATTAATCTGGTCATTGGTTTCTCGCCAAGAATGTGTAGCCTATTCCCATATCAAGTAAAGGTTTTTTATGCTAATGCAGAGACATCATTCTGTTGTTAGGTTTCTTTTTGTTAGCAATTATTTGTAGACTCGTGATGTGTTTACACTTATACGGTGGTTGATTATGTACACCAAATTTGGTGATTTCTTATGAGTCATTAATGAAAGAATAATGATTCAATGCCACCTAAATATACAACTTTTCACCACCTTGCCTATGTGGCAAGGTGGTCCCCCACTATTTTTTGAGTTTTTTTATTTTTTAAAAATAAATTAAAGTGGGGGACCACCTTACCACATAGACAAGGTGGTGAAAAGTTGTATATTTAGGTGGTAGTGAATCATTACTCTATTCTTAATGAAAAGCCTAAACTCTCTTCAAAAAAAAAAAAAACTAATTAAACAAAAAGTGAAAAATAATTCAATATTTCTTTTAAACTACCATTCAATTATTAATATTTTTTCAAATTATCAATTGTATTAATGACCCTTCTAAATTATTAAAAAATGTTAATGTCTATAAGATAAACAAAAATGTCCTCATACATTCGAAATAAAAACAATACTAAATTTTCTTTTTAAAAAATGAAATTTATAAAAAAGAAAATAGAAAAACGAAAAATAATCATAATTAAAAAAACAAAAAAAAATAAATAAATGAAATTAAAATAATAATAATAATAATAATAATAAATTTTAATTTTTTTGTTTTAGTTTTAGATATATAGTTTTTTTATAATTATATGATGGGTATTTTTATTATTGAGACTTAAGAGATATTCATATATTCTTTTGAGAAAAATATTTTTACACAATACAAACACATAAAATGAGATTCACTCCAATAGTCCACATATCTTGAGTTTTGTTTCGTTGTGTACCCGTCACAATTCCTTGGTATTAACGCAATTAGGTGTAAGAAAAGTCGAAAAGATATCAACAATGAGGGATAGCTTGGGAGAATGTGTACTTTTACCATAATTCGATTCGATTACTAAATAGGCTTTGTCGCTGTCGCTTTCTGGCTGCCTCTCACTCGATACCTCATCTCTCTGTTACGATTATCGCAAACAACTTCTCTCTCTCTCTGAGTTTGGGGGTCATAGAGACACTTTCTTGTTGATGAACAAAGGTAAAAAAAAAAAAAAAAAAGATCTTTATTTAAGGCAAATAAATAAAGATCTTTCAAAGATATTTTCTTGCTAGAAAAACAAAGAACGACTCCTTCTCTTTGTCCATGCAATTAATCCTTTTAGCCTCTTCCTTTCCTTTATTTTAAATTTGATGTTTTCCTGAATTGGTGAAAATTTACCGTAATTGTAAGCTTTGCAGTAATGGACAGACAAGGGTTTGCGATGAGGTTGAGAGTTCTGGTAATTCTGTTGAAGTTTGATGGGCATTTTCATGAATGGGGGGTTTTTGTGCCATTTTTAAAGCTATCACTGTAAGCTTTGATAAATTGAGTTTGTAAATGCTAATTCAGGTTTTGAAGGCTGAACAGACAACTGGGTTTGGCTTATAATTTGGAGTAGTTACTTGACATGGAAGCTCGTATGGATTTATTTGATAAGCTTGGCCCCGACCTGTCTTCGGAGATTCTAACTTATTTGGAGGATCCGTCTGATCTTGTCCGTGCTAGTTTCGTCTCACGGTCTTGGCGACATTGTGGTGAGCTAAAACAGTTAAATGTCTTTTTAGTTATGCTTACAACAATGGTAGTAATTGTTTTTCTTTTTTCTTTTTTATTGATAAGTAACACGTTGGACTTGAACCCACAACCTCACCCTCCACCTTGCTACAAAGGGGGGAAGCACCATTTGAGCTAAAGCTCATTGGCATATATGAGTGATTGTTATGGTAGTAATTGTTACTTACATCTTTTTGGTATGAGTGATTACCATATATGATAAATATTTTTGTACTTAACTTTAAATAGAAAACTTGATCATTCTGGTTGTCTTTCTAACATGAAGGAACAATTAGAAAGAGGCATTGTTTAAGTAGGTAACCTACTTCGTTAGGGGAATAGATGAATTAAGTGAAGTTGTAAAAATTGGATGCTGGAGAGCGGATGGATAATGGGTGTTAGAATTTTATTTGATAGTAAAACATTGTGTCAGATGTGTATTTTCTATTTTTTTCTTAAAGGGAAAAGAAAGATAACGAATTCAATGCCCGGTATTTTTTTTCTACCTCTTCTCATAGAGTTGTAGTCTGAGGTGATATCACCTTTGGTTGATATGTTATGCTTCTTGCATAACCTATGCGATTGAACTTTTAAGGGAAAAATAATTATTGAAAGCTCTTTTTCAAAGGGGTTTAGTTGCAGCAGAGACTAAAGATAATGATTGGTTTGAACTTTTGATGTTCTGCAGTAATTGCAAATGGTCTTTGGAAGCAGTTCTGCTTGCGAATGTTTCCTCAGTTATCTAGAGTTGCTCGTGTTATTGAATTGAACAATGGCAGCGAAAAAGAGCCTGTTGAAGTCGGATCTAGCTATCAAATGGAATGGGAATCTTTGAAAAGGGATGATAGGGTCTATGCTCTTTTAGCTCGATATTGTACATCATTTCTTGTTGGGAATTGCATTTCACAAGCACTTAGTGCATCTAGCACTGATAATTATCCAGAGGAAAGCATTGAAAATACTCTGGAACCAGCAGATATTGTTGAACGGAGGGGTTCGTACTGGTCAAGTAAAGGACAAAGTAATCCTGCGATACCCGAGACACTAATATACAAGTTGGCAAGTGAGTTGTGTGTTGTTACTGAGATCAATATACGCCCTTTCCAAGGTGTAGTGTCAAAACTTCTGCAATCTATGTGCTCTTCTAGTTTGTTTTGACCGTTTACACATCTTTTGATGATGATGTGATATCTTTACTTGTCCAGCTTACTTTCAATCGGGTTTACCTATATATTCGGCTAGATCTGTGCGATTTCGAATGGGTCATCCCAGAAACCTTGCGGATGTAGGGAGTGATCTCCCTATTGACTCATGTCCTGGTTCTGCTGATGACAAGTTCGTATGGACCTACACTTCGCAAGAATTTCCAATGGCTCAGGTGTGCTCTAAGACTACTTTCTGTTTTCTTTTTTCCTTTTACATTTTATTTTAGGTGGTTTCTGGTGTGAGGGGATTAGGGATGTCTAGTGATCACAAATATTGGACTGGGAAGCACCCCTAGCCACAAGTCATCCCCTCTGTCGACACTTAACTAAAAGTACACTGCTTTGCCGACCAAATCTTCTTTCCTTTTGATTTTAGCTTGAAAATTTGTTTCTTTCTTCTGGCCTGCTTTCCATTCTGCCATAATATTTTTTAAGCACTTTAATCACCCCTTTTCCCCTATCTTCTTCTACCAACAAAAGAGACAAGACTAAGGATCAGGGAAGGGACAGAGGTCTCAACCCAACTAGACAGTCCACTGCTGATCACCTTCCCAGAACCTGAAAAAAGCAGCCCATCTAGCTGCCCTATGTGAAACACTGTTTATGCTTATATTTTATTGCAACTTATTTGGAAAGTTGAAAGTGGGTATGACTTGTCAATTATAAGCACTAGCATATACCCCTCGTCATGCGTGGGTTTTTATGAATTAAAACTGCGTCTTGTGATTATGTTTTAAAAGTAATAGATAATGTACAAAGTAGTTTAAAAAAAAAACTTTTTAAGTTATTCTATTAGCATGCTACATTTAATTTAAGAAACAAAATAAAAATTTAGGAATAAGAATGAAAATACGTAAATGTATATTGTAAATTATCTCGTAAGGAAGCAAAATAAATCACATGTATTAAATTTTTATAGATGTTAATTCAAGAGACCTTTTACATAATATAGGAATTCACAAAAACAAAGAACAAAATAGTGCCTTCACATCATTGCAATAACTTGTATTCAATATTTACAAACAGGATAACCTGTATTAAAATGCTACATAAAATTTATCAAGTCTGTAAGCATGAAATTTAAGAACTTTGTACGAATTAAACTGTGTCATGTGCTTATATTTAAAAATTAATAGATAATGTACAAAATATTTTTTTAAAAAAAATTGAGTTATTTTATTAGAATGCTACATTTAATTTAAGAAACAAACTAAAAATTTAGGAATAAGAATGAAAATACGATATTGTAAATTATTTAATCTCCTTGCTTCATGGCACCAAGAGTGCAAGGAAACAATACACAAAATAGTAACAAACAATAAAAACACATGCAAAACACTCTTAAAAATATTATTAAAAAAAAAAAAAAAAAAAACTTGTCTTATCACAACAGTGATCAACTCAACTAAAAAACAATTTGTACGTAATTTTGGCACCAATGAACCAAAAGCAGCATTCTGTATGGTTCCATGTGGAAAACAGCACACGGAAGAAATTTACCCACACAAATCCTTCACTTACTAATAAATAAATAAATCTCTCTCAAATGAGTCAAATCTATGATAAAAGGCGCGCTTACCAAAAAAAAAAAAAACCAATCTTTCTCAAATCTATGGGAAAAGGCAGTGCTACAGTGTCTCAAGAGCAGAAAGGCCATGCAGAACAAATATAACGCCTCCTTCATACTAAACAAAAGAAGAAAAGACTAGTGTTTCTGTGGGCGGTAATATCATACTGGAAAAAAGAAATGAAAAAGACGTTTGTGTGAGGGTGCGCGGCTCAGTCTTGTGCCATAGGTCCAAGATCTGCGAAGGCGTTGGTGCTCTGCTCCGTTAAGCCCCCGCGTAAGTCTATTTGGTCGCTGGTGTTTTGGTGTGATTTTCTTTTTTTAAAAAACCTTAGACTTATAAAATACTTTGTAGTTAGAGTTTTAAAAGCGACCAACATAATGGTAGAATACAAAAGCACTGAAAGAAATACCCCAAAACACAATTTTAAATACATAATCGGAGAGAAATACATATTTAGACAAATAAATAACACAATACAAAACGAATTTCAAGAAGAAATGTAAAACTCATAAAACTTACTCGGTGTAGAGTGTGAAGAAGAATTGAGAGATATAGAGACAATGACATTATATTGTTTGCTCTGTCTTGTTTGAAGTCTGATGAAAGAAAAGTTAAAACGGTTGGCGTTGGACTGGCTCTTGAAGATGCATCAACTATGTATAATAAAAGCTTTTCAACGATCTGAAAAACAAAACAAAATGTTGAAAGAAGTAGCGAAAGTTGAAACCTTGTTGATGAACAGTACGTTGGACTATCTTTCAGATGCAAAAACTGCGTACAACAAAGCCTTGTTGACAAACATATCTGAAAACAAATGTGTGAAACCAAAAAGTGTAGAAACGGAAATAGTGGGGAAGAAGTCTGTCTTTTCTTTTCTTTTTTCTTTTTTTTTTCTTTTCTTTTTTCACTTGATCATGGTTCAGATGGAGGAGAAGGAGGTTGGAGTTTTTAAACGTTAAAGCCTTTGCTTTCAAATGTTTTAGTTATTTTGTTAAAAAAAAATAATTGAACGCATGATGATTGAAGAGGTTTTGATGAGGCGTAGAGATGGAGAGGAAGCATGCCTCTCTTTTTCAGATCTTATTCCTTCACTTTTTTACAAACAGTTATGATAGAGTTATAAAAGAAAATTGAACGAGAAGTGCTACACATCCCAAATTTTGGTTCCCAAATAATATGTCACAATCTCATATAATCTATCATTTTGAAAAATGTATCATCATCTCATAGGATGATGACACGTCATTTGGGAACCACTTTTGGGGATAAAAATTTGGGAAGTAGAGCATTTTCCAAACGGAACTGCTCTTCTTCACGTTTTTGCAAACAATTATGATACAATTTTATAGCCTTCGCCTTCAAACGTTTTAGTTATTTATGTAGGAAAAAATAACTAAACGCATAAATAACCGGTTCAGTTATAAAAACGTGCCTTTTGATTGACAAACTTAAACTCACCGTTTAACTTAAAATGGACACTTGGAAGCATTTTAAGCCGCCACTTGTCTCACTATTTAGCATTTCTCTGAATGATTCCCCGATTATATATATATATATATACACCTATAGATATAAACCACTTCCCCAACCTCCTTCATCACATCAAGGACCTGAAGTGAATTCAAGAAGCTGCTGGATTTGACTATACCTTCCAGGACAAGCTTCAGCAATGAAAGGATTTGGAGTGAACCTGATGTCTGCACGTATTGACATATCCCCCTCCACAAAAGCTTAGGATAAAAGGATTTAGAGCTTGCGCATATATGACATGCTCCGGGGAGTTGATAGCAATATTTCCATAGCTACTGGGGTATGCGAAGCAATGTAATGGATCCTTCAGTATTCTTGCTCTGTGAGACGTGATTAGAGCTTCCCAGAATCAATCACAAGCTGTGAAACAGACTTCAATACCAGCAACCAATACAGAAAATGTGATTGGGGACAGTAATACTGTGAACTTAGGCATAATGACAGCATATATGTTCTGTAAAGTTTTTGTTTGTGTTTGAGTTCGTGTGCATGAAAGAACCCTAGTTAGTAAACTAACATATGGATTAACTGATATATAACAAAAGGCATAATGGATTTTATGTACACCCGATTGTGTTAAGGAACGGAGGAATTACTATTGATCAGAAAATAGCATTGTTCTCAAGCCATAAAAGCTGCATTACAGATCCTTCCATGGTAATTGCCTCCTTTTATGAGAAGTGCACTCCCATTCTTATTGAGAGATTAAGAACCAATTTTCAGTTTTAGGAAAGTGGACTGTTCTAGGATAATATAGAAGCAAGCTATTAATGATATGAGAGATTACACTGGTTGACACATTTGAAATTTTAGCAGTTTTAATGCTAGTTTGGATTAGTTACTTGCTCTTTCTTGCAATTGAAATCTTCTGTCTTCTATCATTTTTAGCTGAGCACTATCTGAAATCTTTTCTTTCTCTTGATCTTATGCTTGTTTGGATATAGCTGACTTCTTTAATGACTTCCTCATGAAAAGGAATTCGAGTTGCAGAAGTTCAAGCTTCCAGAACCTGTACTTTGTGTGGGTGGAATTTTGCAGATTGAGTTACTGGGTAGAGTTCAGAGACAAGAAATGGATGGCCTATTCTATATATGGTTTGTTTCATACGTTCCTTTTTTATGATTTATGTTTAATACTGATTTGTGGTTATACTATGGAGGATTTATTTGGCCCATGTAATGCAAAATTTTCTGATCAACAAGATCAGTACTATAAGGCCAAAACACACACACACACACAAAAAAAAATAATCAAATCCTGCACTGCTAAGTGTAAATTATAATCTATTATATGGCTTAAAAAAAAGGTGATGTTGTATATTTTCTCATACTTCCGGTTCATACATGTCCATTTTTGTGAATTGGCCAACAAGAGGTAAATTATAAAAATAAAAGGGGGAGAGGATGGACAACAAGATCTGTATCTTCTGTCACCAGTTTGCTGCTTGGTTTGCCTCCGCCACTTTCACATACATCAGTAAATTTTGGAAATTTATTTCTTCCACATGGGGAGGGTTTTATGGTAATAGCTCGTGCTCTCGAGTCTCGGAGTTTGATTATTTTTTTCTCTAGTTTTATTTTCACGTCCCTGTTAACACTTTCTTGATATTAGCCTAAGCTTTTGTGAGAATGACTAGGGACTGGCTTAACTGGCACATATCTAAGCTTTAGATTCTGTTAGTTTCTGTGGAATATGAATTTGTGGAAAGAAGTGTACCAATGGAGTCTGTTTCAAGGATGGTATAATTATTGCAGTACTGTATGCTATTATATACATAACATGCATGGTTCTACATAATCAATGCTTGTAATCCAGCCTTTCTGCCCTCACAGCATTCTACAAAAGAAGGGCCTATAGGGGCAATTTTTTTCTTTCCAAATTAATATTTTGCGTGACATTCTTCTTGTGCTGCAAATAAACGAAAGGCAGAAAGTTGTATATAGTTTTAAGTTTGATGCACTTTATTGCAAATTGCAGCGTATCTTATGTTCAAGTTGTGGGGCGGTCCTTATCACCAGCATTTGGTGTAGAAATTCTTGAACCATCTGGGAAGTTTGTCTTGAAGAATGACATGAAGCACAAGCTTCATACCCACCCGAGCTTACCTGAGGATGAGCCCGGTGAAATCTCTGCTGATCGCTTGCAGAGACGTCTCAGGGATTTGCAGCATATTGTGAATCTGTTGCAGGGAAATGTGGTAGATGTTGAATATGAATTTGGTGAAGAGGAAAACGCAGCATGGGACGCAGATGATCTCTGAATTTGTTATATATCGTATCTACTTAATCCCAACCCCCCCTCCCTCCTTTTCCAAAACAAAACAAGGGATGCTATTGAACTGAATTTGGCTTTAGTTTCTTGTCTCTTAAAGCCTTAACATATGAAGGATTATGTCAGAAAATCCTTCTTTCTTCTTATGCAGTCCTTCTATCAAGAGTTGTATAGCCTTAAATATTGTTTTTTTCTCGTGTAGTGTTATTACCGATGTTGTAAGTCTCTTTCCTATTAGATATTGTTAAGACATTACGTCTATTTAAGGTGAGTGAGAATGCTGTGACAAACGGTTCATCACTGTTTATCTCTATGTACTTGAAAAGGAACTACAAACTAAAGCCAAAGCTAAGCTTTAGGCTTCAAAAAAAAAGGAAATTACAACAAATTAGGACCGGGTAACCCAACAATAAACACTAGACACTACAAAAAAAATCACCTCTTCTTAATGGTTTTATTCAAAACCGTCTAGAATTATAGTTTTACTGACGGTTTTAATAAAACCGTCTGGAAATTAATTTATAGACGGTTTTTTAAAAGCCATCCCTAAATTTAGAGACGGTTTAATTAAAATCATCAGTATATTTTAATTTTCAGACAATTTTATTGTAACCGTCTGTAAATTTATAGACGGTTTTAATAAAACCGTCTAGAAATTAATATTCAAATAAATTGAGAGACGGTTTTTTTGAAACCGTCCATAAGTTACAGACGGTTTGTTTACATCTGTAACTTTTTTGAAACAGTCTGTAACATCTTTCTTCTTTTTTTTCTTTTTTTTTTTTTTTTTTTTTTCTTTTTTTTTTTCTTTTTAAAACAAAACCTTCGTTCTTAATTCTTCCTCTCTCCGAAAAACACCATCGTTCTTCTTCCTGTTTCTTACAGCTCTCTCTCGTTCTTCTTCCTCTCTCCGGCCGGCGATGAAGACGGACGTCAACGGGATTTGGACGGTCGGTGGGAACGAGACTCGTGACGGTTTTTGGCTAGATTCGACAAACCTACGCCGGTGTACATGCGTGGGTTTAATAGATCCGGCTGAAACCTACGCTCGGCTGGAGTACAAAGGGAGATCCGGCCGGAATAGGTGGATTTCCGACCGGTTCTCTCTTCCTCTCCCCCCTCCAGCCTCCTTGTCACTACTCTCTTCCAAACCACCAGATGGATCTTTGTTTTTTTTTTTTTAGGTTTGGATTGTGTTTGTTTTATATATTGTGTTTGTTTTGGGTTTGGAATTAATGTTTGATGGGTAGTGCGAGAGCATGGGTGCGGTGCAGAAGAAGCTGATGGAAATGAAGATCGGATACGTGTGACTATTACAACCTTCCGGTGGTCCCTTTAGCCGGCGAGATGGCTATGGAAGAAAAGGCAACTAGACAAAAAAAATAATAACAATAATAATTATATTAAAAAATAATAATGCTTATAATTTTGTTTTAAAAAAATATATATTTTTTTTAAAAAAAAAAAAAAAAACTAATTCTGGATAGTTTGGGCCAAACCATCTGGAATTGCGGACGATTTGGCTCAAAACCGTCCATAACTCAGATTAGCGACACATTTTCCTGGACGGTTTCAAAACCGTCCAGAAAAAATCTTCTGGACCTTTTTTCTAGATGGTTTTTTGTAATTTCTGGACGATTTCAAACCGTCGAGAATTCTTAAAATTTTTGTAGTGAGAGAAAGTAGACAATAAAAGATAGTGCATCAAATGAATGACGCGGGCTTATTAATTGGCGTTCATACTTGGCGAGTAACAACTACAAGAAACACTGAGAAGAGACATAAAATAAAAAGGTCAGAAAAAATATAAGCAAAATAGCAAAGCCAGCATAATGGAGCGGAAGACAGCGGATGAGGTGGCAGACGGCCAAACGTATAGCAGAAAGCCGTCTACGCGTTGGCGCGTGAGAGACATGCTAGCGAGTGAGATCTACTCGCGAGCGCGTATGGGCCACGTGTCAGCGCGTGTTGGCTGGATGGAGACGGGATCGGTGGCAAATGGAAGCGGTGAAGCCGAGGAGCACGGTGGAGTGGCGTGTCTGAGGGTAGAGCTTCCTAAAGTTGATAGAACTGAGTTTGAAAAACCCAAATCTAAAGACTTCAAAAAAATGATGGATCCGCGGATAAGAACGGCTGGGCAAGGCGGAATTCGAACGATTGTTGATGGAGGAGCCAACAAAATTGATATTCAAAGATAATACCTCAAAAGAGGTAGATATAGCCTCCAAAGAGGCGGATATGGCCTTCGAGAAGGCAGTCGGAGCCTCAAAAGAGGTTGGAAATGAAGGGGGAGGGAAGAGGAGGGGAGTAAAGGGGAAGGGGGAGGAGGAGGGAGTGGATTTAACTACCTCCTCTTCGGTAGCCATGGTTATCAGTGGTGGAGATGTCTTCAGGAGAAAGAACGGAGCGTTTCACCTCTCAGTTTCGTTCACTCACCCATGTACATGTATTATTGGGATCTGCTTTGTTGACATTTGATGAGGACTCAAATTTTGGTCAGCCCTTCATCACAATGCTGATATAGTAGTCACTGGTACGAAAGGCCTAAAACTGTGGATATGTTTTTCAAGAGTATTTTTTTTGTTTTTTCTTTGAAAAAATATTTTAACGTGTGACATGAAGGTAAAGACAACTTTAAGAGTTCTATGTATTAAGTTGTTTATTAATATTTTTGTTTTAAAAACATAAAACAGAAAGGATAAAGAAAAAGCTTGATCAAACCAACTGTTTTAATGTGACATAAGGGTGAAAAGACTTGACATTTTCACCGAGCTCCTTATGTGTGCTGAGGAGATTGAGCGTGGAATTATCATAGCCGAGAGTGCTTTTGATATCTTTGGAATACACACTAAAAAGATAAAGCGGCACCTGAATGATCGAGAATTAAGCAAACATCATGAACCCATTGGCCAAGAGCACTTAAGAGTCCACAGCTAGAGCATGTGGTGCGAGTGTCCATGGTTGCCGGTAGAGTCCACAGCTAGAGCATGTGGTGCGGTATTTTTTGAAATTTCTTGCTCGAATTTTGGGAATGGGAGTTGGGTGCGGTATTTACTTGCTCAGATAATCTACTCACCTGCAAGAATTTTTAGAGGATTCTTGTCTTGCAATGAAACTGCTTCATTGTATGGGATCTGAATCCCTCATCCAGAGTGATAACATATTAAAGTTTGAGTCAAACAAGTCTCGCAAATATTCCCAAACCCAAAGTAGACTATGAGATTGTATATAATCATTTTTTTTAAAAAAAAAATTAAGATTAATATACTTGGGAAAAAAATCTATTGATCAACCATATGAAAAAGGTGGACCAAAGTCTCCTATAAATACGAGTATTTTGTACTATAATTTCATCAAGTAAATATGAGCAAAATTTAGGCCTTAGGGCTTCAACTTCTTGGTGTAGGAACCGAACCAAACCACATAAATTTCCACTGTGTCAATTTTCTTTATTATGCTTTTAATTTCCTTTACTTTATCTTTTATTTCATGGTATCACAGCTACAGGACTATGGTTAATACAAAGTTTTTCAATCTTGGATTGCAATTTTTATTTTGTTCCTTTATCTTTTGTTTTAGATGGTTGTCGATCAAAGTCATGGAACCTTTTTGGTTCTGTTATTGATGCTATCATTTAGCCCATTGTTGGCCCAATTTTTACACCTTTCTAGTACTGTTTGATGACTTAGACCCACTTAAGGCTTATAGTTGGCCTCATTTCACCCATTTATTATCTATTACTTTAGCCCCATCGTTGACTCTATTTTCGCCCAAGATTTTTGGCATATTGTTGTTAAAGGCCTATTTCATGTCATTATTGCCGTTATCAAGTCATTGTCACTTGCCGTCACTAACTCTAGCTAGTTTTTGGCCACCATCTTTGGCTTCCATTGCTGGCTGCTATAGTCTAAAAATAAAGTTTAAATTCAAGCTTTCAAAATATTTAAACTAGAGTTTGATGGGAGATATTAGAATATACGATATGATAATTATTCCTTAATTATATTTTAGGATTGATTGTAATAATAATAATAAACAATTTTTTTTTCAGATTTTTTTATTATATAATTTTATGATGGATATCTTTATTATTGAGAGATCTTGATATATATATATATATTATTTGTTTATAGTTTATATGAAATATTAACGCAATTAGTAGTATGAAAGGATATCAACAATGAGGGATTAGGGATAACTTTGAAGGTATGTGTACTTTTACCATAAAAATGTGAGAGAGAGAATACCAGGCAGTTGAATAATGCCAAAAACACAAGACACGGCCACGCCGCTGGAGATGGACACGTTGTCGAAGACAAGAACACGCTGCCAAAGAAGGACGAATGAGAGAGAGAGAGAAGAGAGAAGGACGGATGGTGGAGATGGCCCCGATGAAGGGAGACCATTGGCCAAAGAAGAGAGAGAGAGGGAAACACGTTGGGAGGGGAAATGAAAAAACTTTCCCCCCACGCGTTTTAGGATTCAAAGGAAAATAAATAAATAAATAAAGCCACGTATGCAAGGGTGGTGGGATCCCGGTGGGTACCCAAGCATTTTCCTAATTCAATTACTAAATAGGCTTGAAGGAAAAGCTAAGTTTGGAGAGTTTAGAGAGAGAAGCTCCTTTTTCTCTTAGGCCTCCCCTATTATTCGGCCATGGGAGGGAAGCTTCCCTCCCCCCCCTTTTTTTTTTGTACCAACCGTCTCTTCTGAGGTTCTTCTTCCCTTTCCAACACTAAACTCACCGGTGGTTCCCTTTTGTCATTGTGTTTTGTGCGATTTTTGAGAGGGTTGTAAGTTGAAATATTTGGATTTAGATCTATACGCTTCCCTCTCTATTATTTCACAACATGGGCCTCACCATTGGGTTCGCCGGACTCCTCCAATTCTCCCGCTAGCCAGCATGTCCCCCACCAACCCTAGCACATTGGCGCGTGGCTCGCACGCACCAGGCGCTATTCTGGCACGTGGCGGTTACGTGCCTCTCCCCCGCCTTCCCCCCACCTCAATTTGCAGCGGCCTTTGGCGAATTAGACGTTTTTCCTATTGGTGGCACTCTCTCCCCTCCCTTGACTGGACCTCAGTTGTTGGTTTTTATTATTGTATATTTTTTGCTTTTTTAGGTTAGTTCTTGTTGTTTGCCTGATATATGTTCAAGGATTGCTGAATCTTACAACTTTTTTTAGCTTAGAGCTGCCATCTCTTTTTTTTTTTTTTTACTGAGCTTCATTTTAAAGAGGTGTTCTTTATTGTTGTTGTGTAATCTTTATATTTGTTTTGGTAGTTGCTTACAAGTCAGTTTATGGCTTTGTGTTTAAAGAGTCTTTTTACAAGTCTTTATGTTCCGTGTAACTTCGCTTTTTGGAATTTGTTTTTTGAATGAATGAAGATGGAGTTTCTGTTAATTTTTTTTTTACTAAATAGGCTTGGTCGCTGTCGTTTTTTGGCTACCTTTCACTCAATCCATCACTCTCGGTTACGATTATCGCCAACAACCTCTCTCTCTCTCTCTCTCTCTCTCTCTCTCTCTGAGTTTGGGCGTCATAGAGACACTTCCTTGTTGATGAACAAAGGTAAAACAAAGAAAGAAAAGAAAAATCCAACTTTTTCTTGTCTCCATGTAAAAATTGGTGATCATTTGCTTTAATTTATTCCATTTCGTATTCCGAAATTTAGGCAAATAAATAAAGATCTTTCAAAAATATTTTCTTCTAAAGTGTCTGTGCTTCATTTTCTTGCTAGAAAAACAAAGAATGACTCCTTCTCTTTGTCAATGCAATTAATCCTTTTAGCCTCTTCCTTTCCTTTATTTTAAATTTGATATTTTCCTGAATTAGTGAAAATTTACCGTAATTGTAAGCTTTGCAGTATTGGACAGATAAGGGTTTGTGATGAGGTTGAGAGTTTTGGTAATTCTGTAGAAGTTTGATGGGCATTTTCATGAAGGGGGGTGGGGTTTGTGTGATTTTTAAAGCTATCACCGTAAGCTTTGATAAATTGAGTCTGTAAATGCTAATTCAGGCTTTGAAGGTTGGACAGACAACTGGGTTTGGCTTATAATTTGGAGTAGTTACTTGACATGGAAGCTCGTATGGATTTATTGGATCAGCTTGGCCCCAACCTGTCTTCGGAGATTCTAACGTATTTGGAGGATCCGTCTGATCTTTTCCGTGCTAGTTTCGTCTCACGGTCTTGGCGACATTGTGGTGAGCTAAAACAGTTAAATGTCTTTTTAGTTATGCATACAACAATGGTAGTAATTGTTTTTCTTTTTAATTTTTTATTGGTAAGTTTCACATGTGGGACTTGAACCCACAACCTCAGCCTCCACCTTGCTACAAAGGGGGGAAGCACCATTTGAGCTAAAGCTCATTGGCTTATATGAGTGATTGTTATGGTAGTAATTGTTACTTACATCTTTTTGGTATGAGTGATTACCATATATGATAAATATTTTTGTACTTAACTTTAAATAGAAAACTTGATCATTCTGGTTGTCTTTGTAACATGTAGGAACAATTAGAAAGAGGCATTGTTTAAGTAGGTAACCTACTTCGTTAGGGGAATAGATGAATTAAGTGAAGTTGTAAAAATTGGATGCTGGAGAGCGGATGGACAATGGGTGGTAGAATTTTATTTGATAGTAAAACATTTTGTCAGATGTGTATTTTCTATTTTTTCTTAAAGGGAAAAGAAAGATAACGAATTCAATGCCCAGTATTTTTTGCCACCTCTTCTCATAGAGTTGTAGTCTGAGGTGATATCACCTTTGGTTGATATGTTGTGCTTCTTGCATAACCTATGTGATTGTAACTTTTAAGGGAAAAATAATTATTGAAAGCTCTTTTTCAAAGGGGTTCAGTTGCAGCAGAGACTAAAGATAATGATTGGTTTGAACTTTTGATGTTCTGCAGTAATTGCAAATGGTCTTTGGAAGCAGTTCTGCTTGCGAATGTTTCCTCAGTTATCTAGAGTTGCTCGTGTTATTGAATTGAACAATGGCAGCGAAAAAGAGCTTGTTGAAGTCGGATCTAGCTATCAAATGGAATGGGAATCTTTGAAAAGGGATGATAGGGTCTATGCTCTTTTAGCTCGATATTGTACATCATTTCTTGTTGGGAATTGCATTTCACAAGCAATTAGTGCATCTAGCACTGATAATTATCCAGAGGAAAGCATTGAAAATACTCTACAACCAGCAGATGTTGTTGAACGGAGGGCTTCGTACTGGTCAAGTAAAGGACAAAGTAATCCTGCGATACCTGAGACACTAATATACAAGTTGGCCAGTGAGTTGTGTGTTGTTACTGAGATCAATATACGCCCTTTCCAAGGTGTAGTGTCAAAATTTCTGTAAACTATATGCTCTTCCAGTTTGTTTTGACCGTTTACACATCTTTTGATGATGATGTGATATCTTTACTTGTCCAGTTTACTTTCATTTCGGTTTACCTATATGTTCGGCTAGATCTGTGCGATTTCGAATGGGTCATCCCAAAAGCCTTGCGGATGTAGGGAGTGATCTCCCTGGTGACTCATTTCCTGGTTCTGCTGATGACAAGTTCGTATGGACCTACACTTCGCAAGAATTTCCAATGGCTCAGGTGTGTTCTTAGACTACTTTCTGTTTTCTTTTTTCCTTTTACATTTTATTTTAGGTGGTTTCTAGTGTGAGGGGATTTTTAGGGATTAGGGATGTCTATTTCATTACAACCATTAAGGAGCTGAAGTGTGATCTTTTACAGGCGTTGCTCTGTTGACACTTAACTAAAAGTCCTTGACTAAAAGTACACTGTGCTTTGCCGACCAAATCTGCTTTCCTTTTGATTTTAGCTTGAAAATATGTTTCTTTCTTGTGGTCTGCTTTCCATTCTGCCATAATAGTTTTTAAGCACTTTAATTACCCCTTCTCCCCTCTCTTCTTCTACCGAAAAAAGAGAGAAGACTAAGGATTGGGGAAGGGACAGAGCTGTCAACCCAACTAGGCAGTCCATTGCTGATCACCTTCCCAGAACCTGAATATAGCAGCCCATCTGGCTGCCCTATGTGAAACACTGTTTATGCTTATATTTTATTGCAACTTATTTGGAAAGTTGAAAGTGGTTATGACTTGTCAATTATAAGCATACCTATAGATATGAACGACTTGCCCCTGACCTCCTTCATCACATCAAGGACCTGAAGCGAATTCAAGAAGCTGCTGGATTTGACAATACCTCCCTGGACAAGCTTCAGCAATGAAAGGATTTGGAGTGAACCTGATGTCTGCACGTATTGACACATCCCCCTCCACAAAAGCTTAGGATGAAAGGATTTATAGTTTGCACATATAGGACATGCTCCGGGCAGTTGATAGCAATATTTCCATAGCTACTGGGGTATGCTAAGCAATGTAATGGTTCCTTCAGTCTTCTTGCTCTGTGAGAGGTGATTAAAGCTTCCCAGAATCAATCACAAGCTGTGAAACAGACTTCAATACCAGCATCCGATACAGAAGATGTGATTGCGGACAGCAATACTGTGAACTTAGGCATAATGACAGCTATATATGTTCTGTAAAGTTTTTGTTTGTGTTTGAGTTCGTGTGCATGAAAGAACCCTAGTTAGTAAACTAACATATGGATTAACTGATTTATAACAAAAGACGTAATGGATTTTATGTACACCCTATTGTGGTAAGGAATGGTGGAATAACCATTGATCAGAAAATAGCATTGTTCTCAAGCCATAAAAGCTGCATTACAGATCCTTCCATGGTAATTGCTATTAAGGATACAAGACTACCTGAACCTCCCTCAGCCAACTTAGACGCCACTACAGCAGACAAACCCTACATTACTGCCTCAACCTCACTCGGTGACAGTAGACAAACCCTAGAGTAGTCAACCGTGATTCAAGGAAGACTTCCTAAACTGAACAACAGAATATCCTTTCCATATCAGACCTACAACGGCTAGCATATCTCCGTATCCTCTCATTAATCCTATTCCTCGCAATACACACCAACGGTTGTATTGCCTTTAGGACAGGATACTACTTACCATATCTAACCTATTTAATTATAGAATAATTTTTTGCGTTCCTTTGTCTCTGACTCACGGCCATCAAAATACAGAGAAAATCAAGAGAGGATCTGCAACCATAAGAGATCTTTTTCTGGGAAGCTTGCGTCTCTCTAAATTTCAGCCATGTGAGGCGTGGCGGTGGGCTGTTGCGAACCCCTTCGGGGGTTGTCGTGTGAGGTAGGGCATGGAGAACTGGTTCTTTGTGGAGGCTAAGTCCTTCATCTTCTCGGTAGTGGAAGGGTCATTTGAGTTAAGGGTGGCGGAGAAGAGGAAAGGCTTCTCAGGGTGGATTCGGCTGAGCACAGGATGTGTTGCTTGGTTATTGTCAATGGTGGAAGAGGTGTTGCAAAATCCGGGCTTCAAAAATTTTGTTAAATCTTTTAGAGAGGGCTCGAAGGTGACCATCGTTCGGAGATGTGGGAATTGCTCCGGCCGATTCTTGGAGGTGGCGGTGTACGCTGTGGGTGGTCAAAGAGGGATGATTGTATTTCCTGAAGGCCTTGACGGGCGGGGTTGGCGGCAAGTTTATGGGGAGTTGAGTAAAGTTTTGGCTTTCTTTGGAACCTCGGTGGTGTCGTCTCCTTTTAGTGGCGTCCCGACGGAGAAGAGTTTGGGCAAGGTTGCGGGTGTTTTGTCGTTCACAGAGGTGGTGGGCTCGCCGGTTGTTGGCGAGCCTTTGGTTCAGTAGGCAGCGGCGGTCTAGTGCGAGTTGGAGAAGATCTATTCGCTGGATTGGGAGTCGGTGCCCTTCCGGCAAGTGGTGGATTGTTACGATTTGGAAAGGTCCTCCTTCGGTCCTATAGGTAAAGGCCTTGTGGTCGACTGCTACGCTCTGGAGTGTTCCTCTTCCAGTCCTCTGGGTAAGGACCTTCTTGCGTGTTCCAAGATGCGGGATGCAGTCGATGTTGCTGAGGCTGTAGGTGACGTTGCAGTGCAGGAGTTGGGGATATTCAGGAAGCTTCTTGTTATTTTTGAAAAGTGGCTTCTTTGGGCTTGTGCGATTTGGGCAAGGTTTCCTATGATGGGCTGAAGCGGAGCATGGGCAGGATTAAGTGTTGCCTTGGGTTGGGCAGAATGCGTTTTAGGGCTAGGTCTAGAAGGGTGGGCTGTAGGTCTTTTTCTAAAAAGACCAGTAAGTCGGGTCTTATAAGAGTGGTTTACATTAAGAAGGCTAAGAAATGTGGGTTAGCGTCGGTTCATGGATCTGACGCGAGTATGGGTTCTGTCCCTTTGGGCTCGGGTTCCTCGGTGCCGAAAGTTGTGGGTTTTTCGTCAGCCTCTTTTCCGGCGTTAAAAGAGCATTCCTCTCCCTATCCTCCGGTTTTTTCTGCCATGGAGTTACTCGTGGATAAGTCCTATGCTCCGTCCAGTTTTGAAGCTTCAAACGTGTCATCGACGGCCGATACTTCTGTTTTTGAGGGTGTTGGTGTCTCTGCTTTGGTGAGGTCAGTTCTGGGTGGGGACCTCCTTTGTTGCCTTCGTCTGAGATGGCTCCTTCTCCGGCTCTTGTTGGGTTTGATCCAGCTCTCGGCGACTGCTCTTTAGGCTCGGACGCTCTAGGTGAAAGGCTGCGTTACTCCCTCCCTGTGATATCGGAGTTTGGCGCACCTATTTATCCGTCGGAATCCAAGTCAATGCTTAAATACTCTCGGAAGAATATGGTGGGCTAATTGGATAAGCATTTGCTTGCAGAGGCTCTTGAGACTTTCAGTATTCCCAATGAGCTTTCTGGGCCGTTTTGTGGGGTTGTCTCCAAGCCCTTGTCAGCTCCTGCAAAGTCTAAACCTGCTCAAGATGAGGGCTATCAGCCTCTCCTTCGGCGTGGCTTCCTTCTCCCAAGCGGCGCGGCTCTTCCTCCGTCAGAAGTGGGTGTGGTTCCACTCTCATTGGTCCAGTCTGTTCTTGGGTGCCCGCCTTTGATGTCTTCTTCAAAGGTGGGTGAATCTTCGCGAGGAGGTGGTTTTGAAGAGATTGGTGGTCCTCTTGGGGTAGCGATTGATCTTAGTTTCTGTTTTAATACTTTTGGGGTCTCCCACGAGGGGAATGTGAAGGGCTTTTTAGACTTCATGACTCTAATTGATGCGGAGCATCGTCTAGAGGCTTCCGTTTCCTCTTCTAAGTTCAAAGGGAGTCGTGAAGTGAAGAACTTAGAGTGCTCGATTAATTATGATGTCAAAGGTTGTAGTTCTAGCAGGGGCAAGGCAAAGCGGCCTAATGTGATGTATTAGTCTCTGGGTTTTGTGGGCTGGTTTTGTAAGGGTTTTTGGGTTTCCTTCTGTTTGGGTTTTTCGGGTTTTTTTTTTCCCTTCCCCTCTCTTTCTAGTTTTGGTGGCCTTTTGTATACTTCTTGTATGCTTAGGGGCGCTTTTTTGCTTTTTATAAAATTCAGTACTTATCAAAAAAAAATTATAGAATAAACCTTTGTAATTGTAGAATGCCATATACACGGCACCCTGTATAAATCTATATATACTGTATCAATATCAAAACTTAAGCATCAAGTGCCAAGGCCTTTTACCCTAATATTTCTCTAAGTTTACATGGTATCAAAGCCACCCAACAGCCAATGCTCTCTCATTGCCACCAATTCCGCACCTTCTGATCTTGCCTCTTTGATGCCCAACGTCACACAGCTTGGAAGCATCAAACTTGAGGGACCTAATTATCTCGGATGGTTCGCTTAATTCGAGCCCATTGTGTGTGGTTATGATCTCCAAGGTTTACTTGATGGAACGGATCCTTGTCCTCTGAAACTCATCGCCAATGCAGCTGGTGATGCTCAAATCCCAAATCCAGCCTATGTTTCAGGGCTGCGCAGAGATCAACAACTACTGAATCTCATCATTTGCTCTCTTGCTCCTTCTTTGGTGCCATTGATGTACGGTTTAAAAACATCACGGCTTGCCTGGAGTAACCTGGCAACACGGTTTGCTGCCACATCCCGATCCAGAATTTCCCACATCAAATGTTAGTTGCAAAGCTTGCAGTAAGGGAATAAGACCTGCACTGAATATCTTAACCAAGCCAAGTCTTGGGCCTACGAACTTTCTGCAGTAGGTAAGCCCGTTGATGATGATGAACTTATCTCCCTCATCATCAATGGCATCAATCCAACCTTTAATTCCTTTGTTACTACTGCCTTCACCCTACGTGACCAAGAAACATCCTTCCATGATTTTCAATCTGAACTTCTTAGCCATGAAATGTTACTCCAAAATCAACAGCACAACAATGCTCTTGAGGCTGGCTCCTTTGCCCTCCATGCTCACCGCACCAAACCTTCCTACAGTAACAACTTTACCTTCAGAAAACCAAGATTCTTTCCCAAACCACCTAGTCAGCACCCCACAACCATTTTCACAATCCTTCTCTCTCCCAAGCGCTAGCCACCATCTCCTCCTCCACGCCAGTACTCTCCCTGCTAGATCTGCGGCAAAACCAGCCACCGTGCCTTGGACTGCTACCATGCCAAGGGCGCCATCCTCCCATGCAACTTGCTGCCATGACAGCTCAAGCCAATGAGGAATTTGCCACTCAGGACTGGCTAGCCAACTCTGGAGCAAACACACACGTCATTGCAGATTCATTCAACCTCACCAATCCTCAGCCTTTTGATGGACTCGATACAGTTGGCGTAGGCAATGGAGCAGGTTTGCATATCCAACAAATTGGTTCCTCTTTAGTTCATTCTCCTGCATCCACATCTAATAATTTTCTGCTTAGAAACATGCTGCAAAAACACAAAGGTTAGAAAAAAACCTCTCGTCTCCCTCTCAAAAAACCCTCTCGCCTCCTCTCAGTTTTGTCTTGTGAGGAGGTGAGAGCTCACCTCCCTCCCTCCTCCTTCTCTTCCGGGTCCTTCCTCTCTAGGCCTCTAGTGGCTTTTCTTGTTCATTTTGGCCTTTTGCTTTGGGTTCTTTGCATCTTCGGAGTAGATCTACGCTGGGTGGGTCTCCTTCGGCGCACTCATGCCCCGCCCGTGGCCTCGCCGGCTTGCTCCAATCATCACTGTCGTCGCCGTTTCTGTGAGTGGCTGCCGCGCCAGTGTGCGTGGCTATTTTGGTTCCTTTTTACCTTTGGTTGTAGATCTACAGTATTTGGGTCCTCCATCTCATGCACGTGCCTCACCGGGGGTCTCCTGTGGTGTTCCGGATATTCCCCATAGTCGGCGCAGCTGCAGGTGACCGCCACGGGCCGTTCCGGCGCGCGTGGCCGAAGGTGTTTTCAAAGTTTCAGTGTTAGATCTACGGTGTTTGGGACCGTTTCTCCACGCACGCGCCGCTCTATGGGCTTCTTCAGCTGATTCCGCTCCTTCGGCTGGCTCTCCGACATCTGCAGCTGGGCGCGTGGCTCCATGCACCACTGCCGGAGTGCGTGGCTTCACACGTCGCCACCGTTGCAAATTTTTTTTTTTTTTTTTTTTTCCCCTTGTAGCTCTAGATTTTCCTTGTATTTTGGGTTTGTTTTCGGCTTCTGTGGGTTTGGGTCTTTGGGTGTTTTTGTTTGGGAGGGTTGTTTGGAGTTCATGTGGGTTTTGGGGGGTTTGTTGGGTTGGATTACTTTAGGGTCTTGTTTGGGTGTTTGTCGGGGGCTTCTTTTTTTTCTTTTTTCTTTTTGGGTATTGGGTTTCTTGTGGGTTTTGCTTGGGTCGGTGTTGAGGCTATTATTTCTTGTATACTCCGTGTGTACTAGGGGTGCCTTACGCTGTTATTTATAAAATATGCACTTACTTATCAAAAAAACATATTGTATTGTCCTTCGGCATCAGCAAACTTATTATCTATTAATAAATTCTACAAAGATAATAAGAGCTGGTTTGCTCTTACTGATGTTGATTTTATTGTGAATGATAACTTGAGTGGAATAGTGCTGCTCCATGGCCCTAGTGAGGATGGGCTATATCCCATCAAACTGCATCCCAAGTCTTTGAATAAATGTAGCGGGTTCACTACCCTACTTGGTGTCAAAACCACTAACATGGTTTGGCATCAACGTTTGGGTCACCCGTTTGGCTCTATGGTGGGGTTTTGGGAAAAAGGGGTAAGAGGATGAGACTGTGGCTTACCTCTCTGCCCATGAGGAGGAGCATTTGCGGGAGATAAGCTTGAGGGGTGTGAGTTTTAGGGGTTTAGGGGCTGTTTTTGTTTTGTAGGTTGTTGTCTGGGGTGGGTCGGTAGTGAGGTTTTTGTTTCTTGTATACTCAGTGTGTATTAGGGGCTCCTTACGCTGTTATTTATAAAATCTGCAATTACTTATATAAAAAAAAGCTAATAATGTGGCCACCATCCAGTCCATCATGACAAAATTGCAGGATGACTTTGCCATTAAAGACCTTGGTTCCGTCTCCTACTTCCTTGGCATCCAGACTTTACTGGACTTCACTTACGGTAGGCCAAGAAGATCCAGGATCTCCTCACCAGAGCCAGCATGATTGATTCCAAGCCGTACCACACTCCCTGCACTGCCGGCTCAAAAATGTCCCAAGTTTGATGGGGAAGTGCTTCCCAATCCTACTGAATACCGCCACATTGTTGGAGCTCTTCAATATGTCACCCTCACACATCCGGACATCGCCTACTTCGTCAATCAGCTGTGTCAGCACATGCACACCCTAACATCTACTCACTGGACAGTAGCTAAAAGAGTGCTTCGTTACTTTAAAGGGACCATTGACTTCGGCCTTCACTACACCACAGTTGAACTCCAACTCATGTGGTTTTCCGACTCTAATTGGGCCGGAAACCCAGACGATCGCCGCTCCACCACCAGCTTCGGTATCTTCCTAGGGCCCAATCTTCTATCCTGGTCTACAAAGAAACAACATGTTGTTTCCAGATCTAGCACAGAAGCTGAGTATCGCATCATGGCCCTTGCAACGGCTGACCTCTACTAGCTCCTCATGCTCTTCCGAGAATTGCAGATATCCCTTCCATCACCACCAACCATCTAGTGTGACAACTCAGGCGCATTGTCTTTGGCTACCAGCGCAGTCTCGTATGCCTGCACCACGCATATTGAAGTCGACGTGTATTTCATCCTGGAAAAGGTCACCAACCGCGACATCCAACTACGTTACCTCTCCACACTTGATTGACATCTTCACCAAACGCCTCACTGCCGATTGGTTCCGTTTCTTGCATGACAAACTTCTGGTCGTCCCTCCCATTAGTTTGCCCAAGGTGGGAGGGGGAGGGGTGTTAAGTATACAAGTCAAACCGAACCATCCTCAGCCAACTCAGCCGCCACTACAGCAGACAAACCCTACACTACAGCCTCAACCTCACTCGGTGACAGCAGACAAACCCTAAAGTAGTCAGCCGTGATTCAAGGAAGACTTCCTAAACTGGACAACAGAATATCCTCACCATATCAGACCTACAACAACTAGCATATCTCTGGATCCTCTCATTAATCCTATTCCTCTCCATACACACCAACGACTTTATTGCCTTTAGGACAGGATACTACTTACCATATTTAACCTATGTAATTATAGAATAAACCTTTGTAATTGTAGAATGCCATATACGCAGCACCCTGTATAAATCTATATATACTGTATCAATATCAAAACCTAAGCATCAAGTGCTAAGGCCTTTTACCCTAATATTTCTCAAAGTTTACAATTGCCTCCTTTTATGAGAAGTGCACTCCCATTCTTATTGAGTGATTAAGAACCAATTTTCTGTTTTAGGAAAGTGGACTGTTCTAGGATAATATAGAAGCAAGCTATTAATGATCTGAGAGATTACCCTGGTTGACACATTTGAAATTTTAGCAATTTTAATACTAGTTTGGATTACTTACTCTTTCTTGCAATTGAAATCTTCTGTCTTCTATTATTTTTAGCTGAGCACTATCTGAAATCTTTTCTTTCTCTTGATCTTATGCTTGTTTGGATATAGCTGACTTCCTTAATGATTTCCTCATGAAAAGGAATGCGAGTTGCAGAAGTTCAAGCTTCCAGAACCTGTTCTTTGTGTTGGAGGAATTTTGCAGATTGAGTTGCTGGGTAGTGTCCACAGATGTGACATAGATGGCCTATTCTATATATGGTTTGTTTCATACGTTCCTTTTTTCATAATTTATGTTTAATACTGATTTGTGGTTATACTATGGAGGATTTAGTTGGCCCATGTAATGCAAAATTTTTTGATCAACAAGATCAGTACTATAAGGCCAACACACACACACACACACACAAAAAATACTGCACTGCTACTTGTAAATTATAATCTATTATATGCACCACTATTTGTAATTTTTTTTAAAAAAGTGATGTTGTATATTTTCTCATACTTCCGGTTCATACATGTTCATTTTTGTGAATTGGCCAACAAGAGGTAAATTATAAAAATAAAAGGGGGAGAGGATGGACAACAAGATCTGTATCTTCCGTCACCAGTTTGCTGCTTGGTTTGCCTCCACCACTTTCACATATATCAGTAAATTTTGGAAATTTATTTCATCCACATGGGGAGATTTTTATAGTAATAGCTCATGCTCTCAAATCTCGTAGTTTGATTATTTTTTCTCTAGTTTTATTTTCAGGTCCCTGTTAACACTTTTGATATTAGCCTAAGCTTTTGTGAGAATGATGATGCAATCAAATAATAAAAAGAAACAAAAGAAAAAGATATGGGCTACTTCGAGAGAGCCTTGGTCTCTAAAACAACCACAAAGGTCTAGGTTTTCATAATATTTAACATGCTTATTCCTTGAGTAGGATTACACTTAAATAGATGACAGCTAAGTCATAAGACATAACCATTAGGTCTAGCTGTTATAACACAATGTAGGAAAATAAACTAAGAAGAAAATAACTAATAGAAAATACATCCCTTATTAAACTAAATACTTAAGGAAATAATATATGGAGATTATACTCCTTATTCACTGCTGTCTTGGGGATTCGGTACTGCCACGTGTATTGCCACATAAGCCATAAAATTCTGAACGTGTCAAATGACTATGGACTGGCTTAGCTGTCACATATCTAAGCTTTAGATTCTGTTAGTTTCTGTGGAATATGAATTTTTGGAAAGTGTGCCAATGGAGTCTGTTGCAAGGATAGTATAATTATTGCAGTACTGTATGCTATCATGTACATAACATGCATGGTTCTACATAATCAATCCTTGTAATCCAGCCTTTCTGCCCTCACAGCATTCTACAAAATAAGGGCCTATTGGGGCAATTTTTTTCTTTCCAAATTAATATTTTGCGTGACATTCTTCTTGTGCTGCAAATAAACGAAAGGCAGAAAGTTGTATATAGTTTTAAGTTTGATGCACTTTATTGCAAATTGCAGCATATCTTATGTTCAAGCTGTGGGGCGGTCCTTATCACCAGCATTTGGTGTAGAAATTCTTGAACCATCTGGGAAGTTTGTCTTGAAGAATGACATGAAGCACAAGCCTCATACCCACCCGAGCTTACCTGAGGATGAGCCCGGTGAAATCTCTGCTGATCTCTTGCAGAGACGTCTCAGGGAAATGTTATATGAATTTGGTGAAGAGGAAAACGAAGCATGGGACGCAGATGATCTCTGAATTTGTTATATATTGTATCTACTTAATCACAACCCCCCCTCCCTCCTTTTCCAAAACAAAACAAGGGATGCTATTGAACTGAATTTGGCTCAAGTTTCTTGTCTCTTAAGGCCTTTCCATATGAAGGATTATATCAGAAAATCCTTCTTTCTTCCTATGCAGTCCTTCTATCAAGAGTTGTATAGCCTTGAATATTGTTTTTTTCTCGTGTAGTGGTATTAACGATATTGTAAGTCTTTTTCCTATTAGAAATTGTTAAGACATTACTTATCAAAAAAAATATATTGTTAAGACTTTACGTCTATTTAAGGTGAGCGAGAATTTTGTGACAAACGGTTCATCACTGTTCATCTCTATGTACTTGAAAAGGAATTACAAACTAAAGCCAAAGCTAAGCTTTAGGCTTAACAAAAAAAAAAATTATAACAAATTAGGGCTGGGCAACCCAACAATAAACACGAGAGAAAGCAGACAAGACAGTGCATCAAATGAATGATGTGGACCTATTGATTCTTGGCACGAATGTCAAGAACTTATGCCACCAACAAAAGTGGTTAAAGGTGTGTATAGAATTCTGATGTGAACCCTACCCAAACATCTGGCGAGTAACAACTACAAGAAACATTGAGAAAAGACATAAAATAAAAAGGCTAGAAATAATACAAGCAAAACAGCAAAACCAGCACAGTGGAGCGGAAGACAGCAGATGAGGTGGTAAACAGCCAAATGCATGGCAGAAAGCCGTCTACACGTTGACGCGTGAGAGATGCACCAGCGAGTGAGATCTACTCGCAAGCGCGTATGGGCCGCATGCTAGCTGGATGGAGACAGGACCGGTGGCAAATGGAAGTGGTGAAGCAGATGAGCACAGTGGAGTGGCGCGTCTGATTGTAAAGCTTCCTAAAGTTGATAGATCTGAGTTTGAAAAACATATCCAAAAACTTCAAAAAAGTGATGGATTCGTGGATAGGAACGGTTGGGCGAGGTAGAATTTGAATGATTGGTGATGGAAGAGCCAACATAGCTGATATTCAAAGATAATACCTCAAAAGAGGTAGATACAGCCTCCAAAGAGGCAGATATGGCCTTTGAGAAGGCGGTTTGAGCCTCAAAAGAGGTTGGAAATGGAGGGGGAGGGAAGTAAAGGGGAAGGGGGAGGAGGAGGGAGTGGATTTCACTACCTCCTCCTCAATAGCCATAGTTATTGGTGGAGATGTCTTCAGGAGAGAGAACGAAGCATTTCACCTCTCAGTTTCGTTCGCTCACCCATGTACATGTATTATTGGGATTTGCTTTGTTGACATTTGATGAGGACTCAAATTTTGGTCAGCCCTTCATCACAATGTTGATATAGTATTCACTAGTACGAAAGGCCTAAAATTGTGGATATGTTTTTCAAGAGTATTTTTTTTTGTTTTTTCTTTGAAAAAATATTTTAACGTGTGACATAAAGGTAAAGATAATTTTTAGAGTTCTATGTATTAAGTTGTTTATTAATATTTTTGTTTTAAAAACAAAAAACAGAAAGGATAAAGAAAAAGTTTGATCAAACCAATTGTTTTAATGTGACATAAGGGTGAAAAGACCTGACATTTTCACCGAGCTCCTTATGTGTGCTGAGGAGATTGAGCGTGGAATTATCATAGCCGAGAGTGCTTTTGATCTCTTTGGAATACACACTAAAAAGATAAAGCGGCACCTGAATGATCGAGAATTAAGCAAACATCATGAACCATCGGCCAAGAGCACTTAAGAGTCCACAGCTAGAGCATGTGGTGTGGTAGCCGCAACCCGGCTACGTGGATTTTAAATTTATAAGTTTACCACTCACAATAGTACGTATCGATTGTACTATAGTAAGAGTGATCGAACCACATAGATTATGGGTTGTTTTTGCATAATAGGGTATCTAAAGAGTGTATTTAACTTAACTTAAGAGTAAAAATAAAAGCAAATGTTGTAGAATTGAAGCTACAACGAGTAAAATAAGAAAAGCGGGAAATGAAAACAAACTTAAAGGAAACTTAGGGTATTGATCTTATCCACTCCTCAACCGATGAAATGCTTAAGGTTTATATGGATCTTCCTAACATGCATGATATGAGCACGTAATGGGCGTCAACCATTACGACGACCTCGACATGAAAATACTTTAGTTAAGACGTAATCATAAAGCACCTAGTTTTACATTAAACAACTCCACATAAAGATTTAAACTACAATTGAAAAACGTTTACACTACTAACGGCGTGGAGTGATTAATGCTCCCTAGCTTACTACTTTACAACACATTCTAATAAGCATACACAATACATGCAAACCCTAACTAGGCCACAATGATAAGTTATCTAGTTTTACACCGATCGCATCACGTAAAAGTTACACTATAATTGAAAAACGGTTTAAACTACCAAATGTGTGAAACGACCGGTATTCCCTAGTATACCCTATAAGGTGATTCTAATAGGTAAACATAAATCATGTCAAATTAGAACCATTACAAAAGACATCGTTCTTGTTTCCAAGAACGTTGGTTTTACTTAAGAAATCTAAGAAAACTCATAGACAAGTTTAACTCTTTTTTATGAATAATTAGATTGGAATATTGAAAACAAAACATTTTAGCATGGGTTTTGAGATCCTCTAACCCTTAACAATCATCACACATCTCAAGAAAATCCTAAGAACCTCAAGAACACTTCATGGTTTTTTGGAAAGGATTTTGATCAAACCCTAAGAACTAATTTAGCTATACATGAAGTAAACTAAACTACACATGTAATCTAAGGAAAACAGTAAAGGAAACAAGATTAAAATGAACTAAAAACAACTATATTAAAATCATAAAATTCGGATTACATAAAGGAAGGAAAAACTAAACTAAAACTTAAAGAACAAAGAAGAGAAAGCAAAGGAAACAAGCTCTTTGGATTTCGGTCTAGGGAGTAGCATCAAAGTAAACTAAAAACACAAGAATTTAAGTTGATATACCTGAGAAAATCCGAAACCCCCAAAAGATGCATAAACTAACCTAAAACCCTAATCTCATATATATAGAGATTTAATTTACAAAGGAGACATCAAAGATTGATTTTTGGCCGCACAAAGTAGTGTCGACATCCTCTGTGAACCGCCCAAATTGGATTAATTTCATCCACACAAAGCATGTCGACATCCTAAGATTTTCTCGGAAAATATCAAGGTTCGATCAATCAACTTCGCGACTGCATAAATAATCGATTGATCGACTTTGGATCGATCGATTTTCTTCGACTGATGATGCGATCGATTTGCCTTGGTCAATTTTTCATCTTTTCAGGATCAACCTCAAACTCTAAAAATGACCAAATTGCCATTGATGTATTTTCAGGTATAATTCAAGTGTTTTGAACTAGATTTCAACTAAGACCTAAAAATAAGACATAAAATAAAACTACAACAAAACGTTATATATACAACACAAACTAGGTCTAACAAATGCAAATTAAAGGGTCTTCAATCGAATAATTCAAGACTTATCATGGTGCGAGTGTCCATGGTTGCCGGTTGATGTGAATTTTAAATGTACTCGTTTGTAATAAAGTGTTTTGCAAGTGCGATGTCGATCTCACAGGGAATTGTGTTTATGAAAAACAATTTTATGTCTAAACTAATTAAATCCTAACCTAGTTCCAAAACAATTTGATTTTGGTAAATAAAAGAAAAACATAAATAAAATAAAACCAAAATAAAACAAAACAAAAAGGTACTAAGGTTTTAGAATCCACACTCACTGAATCATAACAACATACTCCATGTTCATCAATATTAATTCGAAGTTCTCACAATTAAAATCTTAAGTATGTTTTACTATGCTTCAAACAGTTAATCAAAACATTTCATGTATCCATTCTTTACACAAATCACAAAAGAAATCCAATTTAAATCAAAACATTAATTGTATTCGTAGAATAAATCATAAGGGATATCAAATTGTTTTATAAATAAAAACCAAGCAATCAATTATGTGAAATTATCTCAAATCATCAAATGTATCCTTGAATCACAAAAGATATCCAAGAATCATTCCACACATTGAAAAGAAGTAAAACAATTGAAATATTAAACCCAATAAAATCGGACAATAAAAACTTACATGGAAGTATTGTTGTTCTTCATTGGTGAAGCTTCATCATCAACCTTAGTTGAAAAATTAGCTACACATGGCTATGAAAAATAAATCCTAAACTAAAAAGAGAAGAATATATTTGGTCTCTAGCTTCTCACTATTTTTCTTGAGGCTTAGAGGTCTATTTATAGGGAGAAAACAAATCCTAGAAGCCCTAAAATTTCTAGTACAATCAGAGGTTAGTCTTCTAATTTGAGTAGGAGACTCAAAACAAAACTCAATCCAAGAAGGAAAATGACTCCAAATTCGTCCAGATTTGCGGTCTTTTATTTCAGGACACTTTTGACATAGTAGACGTCTGAATTAGGAAAATACTATTTCACAATGATTTGTAGAAAATTGAGATAGATTTCCAACGCCACTTGATTCACTTTAATCGAATATTTTAGCTGAAAGTTATGGCTAAAATACTATAACATATGCAAAATCTGAATTTTAATTCGATTTTGACTCCAATTAGAGAAATTTCGATTTAGTCATCTCCTTAATTTGGTTGAACATAACCACATCATCTAGGTATTCTCAAAGTGTGCTTTCTTTCACTTTAAAGCTATTGTTTTCTCTTAATGACCTGCAAAATACTAAAATACCAAAACTAACAAAAAACATTAAAAAATAACAAAACTAAAGGTTTAGTAAATGTAAATTAAAAGATCCACGTATGCAATATTTGGCACTCATCACCGGTAGAGCCCAGAGCTAGAGCATGTGGTGCGAGTGTCCATGGTTGCCGGTGTCAAGTGTTGACCTTCCACATCTCTATTGCCTATTGTAGTGCGATTTAATGAGATACTTTTTCACGATTTTGTTTAAAAATAAATTTTTGACCTGCAAAATCATAAGGCCAAATGGACTCTTAAAATGGTTGCCATAACTTCTGACGGCTCTGGTTACTGTGGGTTGCACTTAATTGTGTACCTTCTTTCTGTATTATTATGCAAGTGCCCAAAATGAGTAGTTGGTAGCGAGAGCTGTAGGATCGGAATTTTTTGAAATTTCTTGCTCGAATTTTGGGAATGGGAGTAAGGTTGGGTGCGGTATTTACTTGCTCAGATAATCTGCTCACCTGCAAGAATTTTTAGAGGATTCTTGTCTTGCAATGAAACTGCTTCATTGTATGGGATCTGAATCCCTCATCCAGAGTGATAACATATTAAAGTTTGAGTCACACAAGTCTCGCAAATATTCCCAAACCCAAAGTAGACTATGAGATTGTATATAATCATTTTTAAAAAAAAAATAAAAAATAAAATTAAGATTAATATACTTGGGAAAAAAAATCTATTGATCAACCATATAAAAAAGGTGGATCAGAAGTGTCAGAATATAAGATATGGTAATTATTCTCCCTTATAGGATTTAGTGTACTCATATTTAATTGATTATTATACTTATGTACCAAATTTTTCTATAAATATGAGTATTTTGTATTGTAATTTTATCAAGTAAATATGAGCAAAATGTAAGCCTTAAGACTTTATCTTATTGGCGGTAGGTTATAAACCAAACCTAATTGAACCACATAAATTCTCTTTGTGTCATTTTCTTTATTTTCTTTCATGGTATCAAAGTTGGAAAGCTATGGCTAATACAAGTTTTTTAATTCTGGATTGCAATTTTTAGTTTGTTCCTTTATCTTTTGTTGCGGATGGTTTTTAATCACAAAACCTCTTTTGTTCTGTTATTGATTCTATCATTTAGTCCATTGTTGGCCCAATTTTTGCATTTTTTTAGTATTGTTTGAAGACCCAAGCCTATTTAAGGCTCATAATTGACCTTATTTTACCTATTTATTGTCTCTCATTTTAACCCAAGATTTTTGGCATATTGTAATTAAAGGCCTATTTCATGTTATTGTTGCTGCTATCAAGTCATTGTCACTGGCCGTCACCAACTCTTGCAAGTTTTCGGCCACAATCTTTGGCTTCCGCTGCTACCCGCTATAGTCTAAAAAAAGAGAGTTTAAATTCAATCTTTCATAATCTTTCACCTTGAGTTTGATAGGAGATATTAGAATATAAGATATGGTAATTTTTCCTTAATTACCTTTTAGGATTGATTGTAATAATTTAATCAAGTGAATAGTAGTAAAATGCAATCCTTAGGGCTTTTTTTTTTTTTTTTGAACATGAACTGTATTCTATCATTGATATGGCAAAAAGTTCAAGGCTTACAACTTGAAAATAAAGGACAAGACCTTCCATTCTCTAAACCAGAAGGATCTGACTTAATAAAACAGTTGCTTAAGCAGAAATACAAATCTTACAAGAATGGCATTTGAGTCTCTCTTACATTAACGCTCACCCTCTAAATAAAATAGACTTGATCTAGCAATTAGCCATAAAATTTGAACCAAACACAAATATTCCCATAAAATTTGAACCAAACACAAGCAGACTGTGACTGGAGAAATACGAGAAAAAACACAAGAACACTTAAGCAAAAACCACCCAAAACAATCTGCCGGCAGTGGAGGAAAGGGGCCAAAATGCCGGACGGCGGCACGTGAAGGACACGCGCCGACACCGATGCCACCCAGACGAAGGTTCGACACTGTATAACTGGTTGCCACCGAGCACGGCCTGAAAAAGGCGAAGCGTGGCCCACACGCGCACAAACAACAGAGAGCTCCCAGGCACGTGGGCACCACGCGCTGATCTCTGGCGACCGACACGACCGGATCTTGCGGCGACAGGGGCGGAAGACGACAGAAAACGCGGCTGGAGAGCGAGTGTCAGTTAGAAGTCGGTGAGGAAGTCAGCAATCCTTAGGGCTTTAATCTATGAACATAAGTCATGAACTAAATCATATAAATTTTCTTGTATCTATTTTCTCTGTTATGCTTTTAATTTCTTTTACTTTTATTAATTTTTATTTTTTTCAAGAAGTAGTCCATTTAGAATTAGATCTACCGTGGAAATAAATAAAAAAAATGGGAATTTCTCAATAAAAGAGACCCTAAGTACGAGGTTGTACGACAAGGTTTCCACCAATAGGGAAAATCAATTACCAAATAAGAGATATGAATTTACTTATTTAAAAGAAATGTCTGCAATAGAACAAGAAATTATTTATGTGGAGGAAAAAACGTTAGAAAAGTATAATCACCATTTCTTTTTTCCTTTGACGAATCATATTCTTTCAATCTTTCAACTTATTATTTGAAATAATTCTAGAAGTTTATTTTGTGTCACTTAAAAAATAATAAGACTTTTAAAATTAGACTATAATCCTCTCAAATTATTTGTCCGAATTATTTGAGAGAATTTAAACAAATAATTATAAAAAATTAATTATAAAATTCACTGATTTACCATTTAATCAAAATCTAATAATAATAAATCATAAATCTAACAATTTTTAAAAATCACATAATTTTGTAAGGAACACAAACAGCCTCAGTGCAAAGGCCACTTGCCCGAGTACGACACCTCAAAACTTGAGATGATATCTTCATCTCCCATTTCCTATCCAAGTTCTCTAGAAGTGGAGGAGAGAATTCCAAGGTATCCTAATCCTATTATTTGTTTCTTGTTCTATTCGTTACAAATTTCGAATTTTAAAAAATAAAAGTAAAAAAGAATAATTTTTAAATATCAGTCAAAAGAATGATTTATTTTCCTCATCTGGTCTTTCTCATATTCTTTTATTTTTCAAAATTATTATTAAACCAGTTGTGCTCATGTTGATTCCACACATAGACCATACAGATTCAATGATAATTTTAAATCGAGAATAATAAGAAAAGGATTAGAAGATGATGTATAACATATCTCTTTATTAAAATCAGGAAAAGCTTCACTTACTCTTAAATTGTCACTCTTTTTGTAATGTTTTTCTTAAAGTTCAAAATCTTTTTTAATTTAGTGTATCAAATTTTTAATTTTTTGCAATATTACACCTCTATTAGGGTTTGAGGTTAAATCAGATAGTAAAATGAATAAAATATCTTTTATCTTCTTAAAAATTTTAAATTTATCCGTACTTAAATATATATTCATTTTTTATTTTTTTTTTTAAAAAAAGACAGAAAAAACTTGACCCAACGGTGAGACTCATGAGTCACACCCATATCATATATTATTATCTATTTTTTAAAGAAAAAAATTTGGGCATTTTAAAATTTTCAATACACTAACTCATATCAAACTTCTATTAGGTTTGAGACATGATATATTTATAACTTTTATATAATTTTTGTACAACTCTAATAATTTTTTTTTAAAAATAAATCAACCATTAAATATATAACATTGATCATATAAGAAAATAGATTGAATAATTAATTTTAAAAAGACATAATTCTTACAATTATATAAGAGTTATATATAGAAATTCTAAACGTACGTATCTCAATAGGTCCCGTTGTCCAGATAAACTCTTTAAAGCTGGTCAATTTGGGATCATTGGCTTTATTTTGTTGTATCTCGTAAACCCTAAGTATAGAAAAATAATTAAACATCTTGTAAAAATATTTTCTCGGAAGTTTCTGTGCTTGAATTTTCTACAAACTGCAGGAAAACAAAGTACATCTCTTTCCCTTTATTCGTGCAATCATTTTCTTTTCCAATATATTGTGAAAAATTGAAGTAATTATATATTATTTTACAGTATTACACAGATAAGGTTTGTGACGAGTTTGAGTGATTCTATTAGGGAACTGAATTCTGTTGAAGTTTGATGGGCATTTTAATGAGGGGATTCTTTGCTAGGGCTTCTGTGTGATCGTGAAAGTTATCACTGTAAGCTTTAACAGATTGTGTTTTACAATACCAATTCAGGTTTTGAAGGCTGAACAGACAACTAGGTTTGGCTTACAATTTGGAGTGGTTGCTTGATATGGAAGCTTGTATGGATTTCTTGGATCGGCTCGGCCTCGACCTGTCGTTGAAGATTCTAATGTATTTGGAGGATCCATCTGATCTTGTCCGTGTTAGTTCTGTCTCACGGTCTTGGCGACATTTTGGTGAGATCAAACAGTTAAATGTCTAAGTTCTGCTTTTATGATTGCCATGGACTCAGTTTTCTAAAGCACGTAACCCCAATTCATTTTGACCGAAGTAATTTATATAGGTTTTTGTTGAGTTGTTAGTAGTTTTGGTAGCAACTTTACCAAATGCAACTATATGAAGCAAATAAAGTTTTTACTAATTGTAGTAACTTCTAGTTGAATGTTTTTGCTGTTAGTGATTATTATTTATGATAAAGATGTGCGCAGAAAATTTGATCATATGGGTAGTCTTTGCAACATGTAGAAACAATTAGAAAGAGGCCTTGTTTGGTAGGTAACCTACTAGATTAGGGAATAGACGATTTAAGTTAAGGTGTAAGAATGGGTTGAGAGCAGATGGATAACAGGTGGTAGAATTTTGATTAGGAGCGCGCGTCATGATGTCGTGTTAGTATACATAATCTTTGTAATAGGAAAGAGAAAGAAAAGGTGTTGAAATTGCAGTTTTTTTACCTCTGCTCTTAGAGTTGTAGTCTGATAACAGCTTTGAAATAGTAGGTGGCGTGTTACAGGATACTATGCCTATGGTGTGATCATTTGGTTGATATAGACTCTGAAAGTTAAGTGTTAATCACTGCATCATTCCCAATGTGATTGAACTTTTTTAAGTAATGATAATAATTGAAAGCCCTTCTTCAAAGGGTTTCAGTTGCTGCAGGATCTAAAGATACTGACTGACTGGTTTGAACTTCTAACGTTCTGCAGTAATTGCAAATGGTCTTTGTCAGCAGTTGTGCTTGAGAATGTTTCCACAGTTATCTAGAGTTGTTGGTGTTATTGAATTGAAAAAATGCGCAGTAATAGAGCCTACAGTTGGATCTAGCTATTCAGTGGAATTGAAAGATTTGGAAAAGGATCATAGGGTGTATGCTTTTTTAGCTCAAGTCTGTACATCATTTCACGTCCAGGAATGCATTTCAAGAGCAATTTGTGCCTCTAGCACTGATAGTTATCCGGGGAAAAGAATTGAGAATACTCTGTCACCATGTAGAGCTTTCTACTGGTCAAGTAAAGGACAAAGCAATCCTGCGGTGCCTGAGGCACTAATATACGAGTTGGTCAGCGAGTTTTGTATTATTACTGAAATCAATATTTGCCCTTTCCAAGGTATTGTGTCAAAATTTCTGCAAAATATGTGCTTTTCCAGTTTAAAAGTTTTCCGATGATGATGTGATATTTTATTTTTTCAGCTTACTTTCAATATGGTTCACCTATATATTCAGCCAAATCTGTGCGATTTCGGATGGGTTATCCCAGAATCCGTACTGGTATAAGGAAAGCTCTTCTAGATTACTCATACCCTTCTGCTGATGACAAGTTCATATGGACCTACACTTCACAAGAATTTCCAATGGCTCAGGTGTGTTGTAGTACTAACTTCTGTATTATATTACTTTTCTTTTACAATTGTTTTTTTTTTTTTTTTTTCGGTTTCTGGGCTGAGGGGATTATTAGGGATCAGGGGTATCTATTTCATTACAACAGTAAGAAGCTGAAGTGCAATGCAGTCGTTGCTCTATCAACACTGAGCTAAAAATGCAATGTGCTTTGCCAACAAAACATGCTTTTCCTTTGATTTTAGCTGCCCAATGTGAAACACTGTTCATGCTTATATATGATTGCAACTAAATTGAAAAGGTGAAAGTGGGTATGACTTTCCAATTACGAGTGAAACTATAAATATAGGCCACTTGTCCGCAACCTCCTTTGTTGCATGAAGAACCTGAAGCAAACTAGAAGAAGCTGGATTTGACAGCAGTCATCAAATGAATTCCCAGCAAAAGCTTCAGCAACGAAAGGATTTACAGTCAACCTGATTTTTGCACATATGTGACATATTCCACTCTGCAAAAGCTTCAACAGTGAAGGAGTTTAGAGCCACCCTGATTTCTGCGCATATGTGACATATTCTCTTCAGTCAATAGCAGTAATACCAAAGCTACTAGGAGATTCCATGCAATTTAATGATTACTTCAGTATTCCTGCTCTGTGAAACCTGATCCGGGCTTCTCTCAATCAATCAAAAGCTATGAAACAGACATTAATATCAGCATCTCATTCAGAAATGGAGTTGGAGACAGCAATTCCCTTAAGGCACAGTGACACAGAAATATATGTTTCTGTGAATCTTCTACATCGAATACAATTTTTGTTTGCGTTTCAGTTTGTGTGCCTGGAAGACCCCCAGTTAGCAGTTAGTAAACTAACATATTGATTAACTGATATATACCACAAAAATAACATAATGGATTTTACGTACACCCGTTTGTGGGAAAGAACAATGGATTTCTTCACATTATGGGTCCTTCTGTCATAACTGCCTCCTTTTGTGAGAAGTGTCCTTATCCAGAAATTAAGAACCAATTTTCTGTTTTAGGAAAGTGGACTAGTCTAAGATGACATAGAAGCATACTAATGAGGATTTGTGAGACTACACTCTGTAGACACATTCTTAAATTTTTTGTGGTTTTGATGATAAGTTAGGATGATAAGATAATTCTTTAGTCACTTGCTCTTTCTTGCTATTTATATCCCGTCTTCTATAGTTTTTAGCTGAGCGCTATCTAAATGATACTCTCTCTTGAACTTACACTTGTTTGGAAATAGCTGACTTTGTTAATGACTTCTTCGTGAACAGAAAAGTGACATGCAGAAGTTCAAGCTTCCAGAACCTGTTCTTTGTGTTGGTGGAATTTTGCAGATTGAGCTGCTGGGTAGGGCTCAGAGAAACCAAGTGGATGACTTATCTTATATATGGTTTGTTCGATTAACTCTTTTTCTTTAGTCTTGTTTGATATTCATTTGTGGTTATTCTGTGGAGGACTTATTAAGCCTATGAAATGCTAATTTTCCTGATCAATAAGATCAGAATTATAAAGCCAAACACCACCCCCCCCCCCAAAAAAAAAGCATTTATTTTTTCCTGCACTGCTGTTCTATAAATTATAATATTGTATATTCCATTTATAGGCTTAAATAATTTTCAAAAAGTGTTGTATTTGTCTTGCTGCTTTTGGTTTATATACATGCCGTTTTTGTGAATTGGTCAACAAGGGTTTAACAATGCATAAAAAAAAATGGGTCAAAAAGTAGCCACATCCAGCTAGCCATTTTAGCTAGAAAAAGAAAAAAGGCTAGCTGCAAGAGTTTAACAATGCATAAAAAAAAAATGGTTAAAAAAGGAGCCCCATCCAGGTAGCCATTTAGCCATATATTAAAAAAAAGAAGAAAAAAGAAAAGAAAAAAGAGGCTAGCTGCTATAGTAATCAGCAAATTTGCTGAGCACTGTAGCTTAACAATGCTTAAATTAAACTAACAAAAAAAATCAATCTGATTCTCTCTCCTCTTTGGGAATAGTGAAAGTGGATAAAGAAAGAATATTTTAAATGGAATAGTGAAATTGGATAGATAAACTAGAGAGTGAGATGCAAGTGCTTTGAAAAAGTTAATAGCTAAAATAGAAACAATGTGATTTTTTATGGATGTTAATGCTTTAAAGTTACCCCTAGACGGAGAACGATAAGACAATATACAAAAGCGGAAGGGGGAAAAGGATGGACAAGAAGATTCGTATCTTTTCTGTCACCAGTTTGCTCTTGGTTCACCTCTGCCGCTTTAACATATATTAGGAAATTTTGGAAATTTATTTCCTTCCATATGTGGAGATTTTTATAGTAACAGCTCATGCTCTTGGAGATCTGATTTTGTTTTACTTTCATTTTAATACTTCTATCATATTGTTAGCCCAAGCTTCTGTCAGAATGACTAGGGACTGGATTAGCTGGCTCATATGTAAAAACTAGGTTCTGTTAGTTTCTTAAGAATATGAAATCGTGGAAAGTGTATGAATGAATTTTGATTTAAAGTTATTGGTGAAGTAATGTTACTCTTCACAATTATTTCACACCAACTAATGTGGTGTGTTTTAAGTGGTTTTCTTTTTCTTTTTGTTTTATTTTGTTTTTTTTTAAATGGTTGACATGAAAAGCCACTTAAAACATGCAATGTCAATCGGTGTGAAATATGCTATTATATACCGGCTATTTTTTTCTTTCCTTATTTATATTGTACCTCAGTCTTCTTGTGCTGTAAGTAACTTTAAAACATGTCACATTAACCAATTTGAATTAGGTATGAAGAGTAGCATTAATCAAATCAGAAATTGGTATTTCTAATTCACTTTATCTCAAATTGCAGCATGACTTTTATTCAAGTTGTGGGGCGGTCCTTATCTCCAGCATTTGGTGTGGAAATTCTTGGACCATCTGGGAAGTTTGTCTTGCTACAGAACAAGCTGGTGAATTTTCACGACCAACCGAACGAGCCCGTTGAAAACGCCGCTCTTCTTGTACGGAGTAGTGCCAGAGATTTGCGGCATATTGTGAAAATGTTGCATGGAAATGTACTAGAGCCAATTGATGGATTTGAGTAGGGTGAGGAAGAACATATTTTCTCTGAATTTGTTATTTGTTTCGTCTACTTGATGAGCAGCCACCCCGCCAAACCGGGGAACAGCAAAAGAGATGTTCTTGAACTGAATTTGCTGCCAGAGCTGGACCAGTTTCCTCATCTCTTAAGACCTTTTTATATAAAGGATTGTGTAGTGGTATTACGCTACTCTAAGTTTATAATTTCCTGTTTGATTCAAGTGTCTATTTTCCTCCTAGAAGGTGATGAACATGCTGTGACGAAACGGTTATTAACTGTTCATCCCTACTCACGTAAGTATTTATATATGCTCCATTAATAAGATGAGGACGTCAATTTTGGGCAGCCATTAGTCACCGTGTTGAAATGTAGGCTAACAATTTTTTACATGACCTGCAAACTTGACATAAACCCAATATAAAATTGGTAGATTAGGGTCGAGAGGTTTGACTTTGTGAATTAAATGTGTCGGGTTATGGTTGATTTATATAGTTTTATATTTCTACCATGACACGACTTATACTCGATACGCAACATTTAGAGCTAACAATTTTGGACACGCCCAACAAACCCGACACAAACTCAACAAAAAAATTGGTTAGTTAAGATTGAAGAATCTGTTCCATTTTAAATCGGTCTCAATATTTCAACATGATCTACACTCAATACGGGAGTACAAACTACTACTACTGAAATGATAGAAGTTTTTTTTTTCCCAAAGAACTGAAATGATAGAAGTTGAGGCAACTTAGACTTCCCGTTATATATTAATAGCCTGATGGCCAAATGATATCCGGCCTAAAGAATGTTTTTCACGGAGAGGCTTTTTTTATTTGTTTATGAAACTTTTCATTTGTCCGACTAACTCAAAACGTTTTTTCAGCGTTTCTGAAATAAAGAACAGTTTTACATTGGTCACATTTACATATTTTAATATTAAAGTCTTTTTTCTTCGATTAATAATCTCAAAAGTGTACATTGGAAGTCCTGGAAAAATAATATTTCAAATACAGTATGTGATCCTATCTTCCTATACTACACTTCGTTTCTCAAGGTGTTCAGGAATCAGGATTTTTCAATTATATAGAGAAACAGAGGAAAAAAAAATAAAAAAAATCCAAGAGGCCTATTTATAATTTGAAGAATTTTAGCTTAATAAAACCAAAGAGAATGACCTATATAGCAATCCTGCAGCATCCTATGATTTAAAAGTTTCACTCATAAAGGTTTATTCTTGTTTATGAAAAAAATTTCAGGTTCTCTTTTTTGATGAAGCAGAACCTTACCGAGGGCGGAAGGCCCCTTCAGACCCACCCCTACGAGTAAAGCCCGGATTCACAATTCTGCCCGCCAAAACCGGGGTATCAGGTAATCTAGCAAAAATCCTAGTGCAGAATCGAATCCAAAATGTCCGAGTCTACAGCTCATCTCAAGTCCGCCCTTTAACCACTAGGCCGCACCCTTGATGGGTTAGGATCCTTCTATACGATATATAAATAGGATCAAGCATTACGGTTTGTATGACCACTAGTAAAACCACCATACAATAAGCTGATATAATCATATGCAATCACCAGCAGCTAATTATTAGACAAACTATGAAACAAGATATAACCACGTGATATTTCAATTGTGAAAGAACACATTGAACTGTGACAGCAGAGGCAAGTTGCTTAGAGCTCACACCAAGTTTATCTCATAGGTCTAAATAATTATTTGAATGACATTGAAGCAATTGAGGAAAACATGATTCTCTTTTCAGGATGCCTTGGACTTTGCTGGCGATGGAAGCAACTGCATAGCAGAAACCAGAAATCTACATCAGCAAAATATGGAAGATTTGCGAGCACTAGTTGCGAGAGAAGCTTACTTTCTGTTAATGTCATCAATATCATACCTTGCTCCTCCCCTTTCAGAAGACAATGTCAAAGCTAACTTTTTCATCATAATGGGTTTTCTTTTTCCCTTTTTTTTTTTTTTTTTTTTTTTTTTTTTTAATTTTTTTTTTAATTTTTTTTAATAATGTACATATCTTCTTTTATTATGTATTTTACAGTTGAGTTCCAGATGCCAGAGCTAAACAGGAGAACATGGGATCAAGATTGGTGGCAAGGAATTGATAAGCACCTGATAACAAGAGATTAGCGAGGAAGCAAATCCAAAGGCTCCAGTTACACGGGGATTGATTTTCTTGGGTGCCAATTGAAGCAGCCCAACAGCTACCACTATATCCATGCCAGCTTTAATTAGGGCCAAAGACCTGTCATTTGATTTTTTAAGCTTGGCACGATATTCCTCATTCTGCATCCATGGAGAACAAAGCATACAAGGGGGAAGGGTTCGTTGGAACAGAAATCAGAATGGCGATTAAAAAACAAAATCTGATGGGCAATCCATTGTAAAAAAGAACGGTAAACGTACTTGATATTTATCATCATTCTTAAGATGCTTTTCTAACTTCTTCAGCGATGCAGAAAGTCTTCCGAGCTCCCCAATCTGATATAAGATGGGGGGTCAAAAACACATAATACCAATATTTCCATTTCTTTTGGTGGGGGGGATACAAACCAATTGTGAAGAAAGAAAAAAAAGTCAGCAACAAACCTCAACCAAAGTGGTGCAAATCGAGGAACCCATCCAACAGAAAAGAGAGATGCGGCCAATCACGTCAGCCTGTTCCTTGTTCTACAACAAACCAAATATCTTTATTTCTTCTAAGAAAAATAATTCAGAAACCAATATAGAACACCTGGAAATAGAAAAGAAAGAAACTTGCACTCCATACCTTATAAATGCCTGTCCTACCAAGCCACACAATTTGATCAAGAAACAAGAACGTGGACAGTAACGCATTTTTGGACTGTAGCAAGCATAAAACAGGGTCACCAAGAAGAAGAGTAAGAACAAGATCTTAGAGGTGAAAAACCATCCATACCTTTCCCAGCAAAACAAGGGGAAGGGGAGTTCCAGCCGGAGTTGGACTGATAAGAGCATGCAAGTCATTGACAAACTGCAAATCGACAGAGAGAACCATAAGATGTTCCATAATAAAAACTACTAGAAAGAAAAATCAGTCTCAGATTTCTTTTGCAACACTAAGAGCCTGTTTGGCCAGGCGATTTCGCAGATCAAAAATACGATTTTAAACAAAATCGCAAAAAAGTGTATCGTTCAGAGTGCTTTGTTAAAAAATTGTAGTTCAAAAAAAAAAAAAATCTTTGTTTTCAAATCACAGGCAAAGGAGAGCGTTTAAAGGCTAAATTGCAATTTACAAGACCAAATCATGATCATACTGAATGTTTAATTGCGTTTTTAAAAATCGCTATTTTCTAAATCTCATATTTTGAAATCGCAAATCCAAACAGCCCTAGTATCTCTTTATTTCCATTCCAGTACTTGAGGAGGTGAAAAATTACAACACGAAAGCTTCCATATTATGAATTATATATTCTCTCTTTTCTTTTCTTTTCATAAGTAATTACTGTAATTGTCCCCCAAATGGGAGGGGGAAGGGGAGATTCTCTCATCTATTTAATTCTAGGAAGCAAACAAAGCATCGATAATTAAACAGAGCTTACATTTATCTATAAAATGAACAAAAAGGAAGTTGACAGAACACTAGAAATTTCTTGGGGTTAAAAGTAAGAAGTATCAAATTATGCAACAATTCCAAATGAAATAAATAGAAGGAGTTGGTTCACATGGCAAAACCAAACCTTGAAAAGACGGAAGACCTTCCGTGCCAAGCTGGTGGATTTGTCAACATTTTGGGCTGTACCAGGCTCTCCATTACTCAAGTATTTGGAACCATATTGTATTGCCCTGCATATCTTGTCCCTGGCTTCTGCCTTGTTCAAATACAAAACAACAAGACCAAGTTCTGCCCTAGCTACATCCAGCGTACTCATCTTTCAGCCTACTAGCAGCCACTAAAAAATGCAGAAAGGTAAGTCCAAACATCGTCTTCCCACAAAAGAATCATCACAACACCCACTACAGGAACAGGAACATTTATACACTTATCCAAGCTCAGAAATCAATGCAACGTATCTAAGTCTTGTTCAACAACTGAAGTCAGAAAATCAATTCCGTTTATGCAAAGACAGTAATATGAAAAACATTATCCAAGACCAACCAAACTGTTGTGTATTTTGGAATATTCATTAAACTCTGTTTGGCTGCTTAAAAGAGGTAGGAAAAGGAAAAGGAAGGAATCAAATCAAATACTCGAATTTAAAATTTTTTCTTCATTGGGTTTAACCAAAAAAAGGGAAATTCCTTCCTTTTGACGGATAAAACAAAACCCTTTGCTCAACTTTGCCTACTACGAGGCTATGGCTTTCCCAGTTAACTTCTACTTTGAAACAATACTCGTACACTCAGATTCTCAGTTTTGTTTCCTTTTCTTTACCCCCCTCCCCCAAAAAAAAAAGGGAAAAGAAAGCGAAACAGCAAACAAATCATAATATACAGACGATTTTGAATTCACCGAATCAACCAAATTAAAATATCTCAATCCACAGTAAAACAAAAGTACCGATATGAAACCAAATAGCAAGCAATACCCAGCTGAAAAACTCAATCTTTCATGCGAAAAAACTCAATACCAAGCTGGGAAAAAAAAAAAAAAAAAAAAGAATCATTTCCGCAGAAAAATAATACCCAGCTGAAAAATCAAATATTTTCCAATAAAAACAAAATACTCAAATACATAAAAAAAAAAAAAAAAAAATGATATTTTCCATTACCGGTGTACCTGAAGTGCAAATCGGACCTGGGGTTTGTGAATTCTATATTCTATATATGCACAGAGAGAGTGAGAGAGATAGAGAGAGTGGTACCGAAGCAAGTGACCGATGAATTGGCCTCGAAAAGCGCAAAACCGCTGTCTCTATGAACCTCAAAAGCTTTCTCTGGCGTCACCTCTCCCTCTCTCTCTCTCTGTGAATCGTTAGCTTTCCTCGTTGATAGGCTCTGATAAGGGCTTCTTTGGTCCTTCTTTCCTATAACAAACCAACAAAATAAATACTTCCTTATACATAAGCTTTTCCAATGTACATTGAAGATATATAATCTAAGTCTATTCTTAACCGTGGATATAAGCATCAAATGAATGTAGTGGAACATCACCAGGGCCCGCTTCTGCAAATTATGATCTGCACCGTTCAGATGAGATCACTAGTACCTGAATGTTTCAATTTTGGGTGCCATACGATTTTGGTCAACCACGTATCTCAAGGAAGATATGGATGGACGGTTCATGATTTGTCATCTGTCATCCTTATCTGGATTGTTGACACTCCACTACTTCGGACAAGTTTCCCAGACAAGCATTACGGACGCAAGAGGTGCTTCGACACAAGCACCATTGGCACCGTTTGACCTTTTACTTATGTTTGAGGTGAATTTATATATATATATATATATAAAGCAAAAAGAATTTGTTTAAAAAAGTTAAAAAAAAAAAAAAAAAATTGTATTGTAGTAAGTTTTTTTATTTGAATATCAATAAAAAGTTGTTGATTTTTTTAAAAAAATGAAAATAAAAGGAGATGAGTTGTCAAACATCTAAAGGAAAAAATTCGAAGAGTAATGTTTCTTGCACAATTTCTGTACAATTCTAACAACTTTTTTTTATGATCAACTATTAAATTTATTTTTCCTCATGTGTGCCATAAATACTCAATTATTAATCTTAAAAAAAAAATATTAAAATTATGTAAAAATTGTATAACAAACATTATCCTCTCGCAAATCTTGACTGCCAAAACCGCACAAACAATCAAGAGAAGAATTTGACCTTGGGAGTGGAGGCCTGATAGACAGAAGACGGTTTACTGTCTTCTGTAATCCTCTTTTCTTTAAAAAAATTGTTTTTTATTAAAAAAGTAGTCTATGATATGACATAAGAGACAATTTTTTAATAAAAAATAATTTTTTTAATATCAATAGGGTGCTTAGGGATTGTAAGTAATTATTTCCCTTGGGAGTGTTGGTATTAAAGGGCTGGAGGTTGGAGAAAGAGAGGCGCCCCTCTGAGGGGCGATTTCATTTGATGGGTATCGATTTTGGGGGGTTAAAGAGAGGGGAAAAAAGGTGGGGATGAGGAATTGTTTTGGTGAAGATGAGAAGAAGAGAAGGGCTGACGTAGAAATCAACAAAAATATTAAAACTGACGGTTGGAAAATTCTTATTATATTAGCAGAAGGGCGCCTATGCTCTCTGACTGCGCGTAGAGGCCACGCACCGCATTTTCAGGCCGAGCTTGGCGGTGCATGGGGTCCACGGCGACGGATCTACTGCTGCGTGCGTCCAGATGAGGCGCGTGTCCTACACGCCCAGTCACTCCGGTGAAGCTGCTTCCCTACTCCATTGCCGGCGACTTTTTTAAGGTTTTCTGCCTTTGTGTTGTGTATTCTCATGTTTCTATGTACAGTTTGCCTTCGTGTGGCTCAAATTTTATTGGAATTTTATTGTAAGGGAGCTTATTTGTAATTTTAGTAAGATTTGAGATTCTGCTTAGGCAGCTATTTTTAAGCCAGATCCTTCTGGCTTAGATTATGAGAAGTTTGTCTCTCATTTCTCATCTTGTATGCCTTCGGACTTTTTAGTATTAATGTTTAGCACATGCTAAGCCGTTCAAAAAAAATAAATAAAAATACACTTACGGTAAATTGATGGGGAGCTTTTATTTTAAAAGGTTTATTGGAGTGGTAAATTAGATAATAATAACTAAATATAGTTATTATAACCAATATAAAAGTTATATTAGAAATGCTCTAAAAGTAATAGCGAACTTATTATTTAATTTAAAAAAAAAAAAAAAAAAAAAAAGTAAAGAAAAGAAAGAGGAGAGGGATTAGGGTGGCTGTGTGGCCACCTTAAGTGAAGAGGGGTAGTCAAACCCAACCTAACTGACCTTTTTTTTCTTAATTTTTTCTTTTTTATTTTTATTGTAAAAAAATTGTCTAAATATTGTTTCAAATCAATGTTAAGGACTCATAGAGAAAAGATTTTTTTTTTTTTTTTAATTTTAAAATAATGTTAAGAGAATTACTTTTACTTTCATAAATTTAAGGTACAACTTTTAATTTTCTTTGTGTTTCATTACTTTAGGAAACTACAAAAGTAATCCGATTTAGTTTTTTTTTTTTTTTTTTTTTTTTTTTTTTTTTTTTTTATGAGTTCTTTCAATATTTAAGGAAGTAAATGAAATTTAAGGAAGTTATTCTTAATGCACTTTATACGAGCGTTTTGTCAGCATCTTGTGCCTTAGTAATTAGGAAAATGTTAGATTTACAACACCAACACAATAAGTGCACAACAACCATTCACATGAGGGTGAGCCTAGATTTACAACATCAACACAACAAGTGCATAACAACCCATCACATGAGGGTGGGCCCCACACACTGAGGCTCCCCCTCATGTGAATGGTTGTTGTGCACTTGTTGTAATAGTGTAGTGCAGGAATCAAATCTCTAGTAATTAATACTTCTCCTTTAAAAAAGTGGTGTTGTACTTTATGAATAGATTGATTATTCCAAATACTTAAATATATATATATATATATATATATATATATATATATATATATATCCTATGTACTTGAGTTTATTTTTCCATATACGCATTTTGGATTAAAAGAAAAGGAAAGGAAAAAAAAAAAAAAAAAGATGAAAAACCATAGTCACCAAATTGTGAGTCTATTAATATCTTATGATGCCGTTTTTAAATCTCTATGGTTTGTTCATTTATTTTTTTAATAGTCTAAACATTTGTATAACTTAATATGAAATTAAGTATACTTTTATTTTATATATACGCGCGCACATACATAAAATTGACTATATATATTTATTTATTTACGTAGGTTCAGACTCCCCACACATAAATTTCTGATTCCGCTCTTGCCTGTAATAGAATGATTATTCTTATAGAATAGCCATTTTTTTGGTTTGGGTAAGTATTTTACACACCGAAAATGGTGACAATCAAGAATAAAGATTTGGAGGAAACTCTGCTTTTTTTATTTTTATTTTTAAATTAGGATCGTATATAATTATTTACCTAAATTTGAGAGAATTCGAGTAGGTGATTTTAAGAGGTTACTTATAAGACTCATTTTAACCAAACAAAAGTTGGACTGCATAACCACTTATCCGGTCAGTGGATCCTATAAATGATATCTCATAATTATTTGTCCGAATAATCTCAAATTCGGACAAATAATTATAGATGATCCTGATTTATTTTTTTGCAATATAATTCAACTTATTCAATTTAATTAATGTGTCCCACTACTTTATCATTGGGGTTTTAATGTCCCCCTTTACCTCTCAAAAAGACAAAAATGCCATAAAAATTGAAGGGAAAAAAAAAAAATTAAAATTTTTTAGAAGTATTTTTATATTTGTTGAGATATTTAAAGAGTATTATTATTGTCTTGGAGTAGAAAAGATACCAAAGTGATGAGATTGGAGACCTAAAAAAGTGCTGCATCTGCTGTATAACAAACTAAATCTGGCATGGTGTCATGTTGCAGGCGCAGCAAGGAAGATACAAATATTTACAACGTCATATCCAGAGCTTAACAAATTGGATTTTGGCACCATTCCCTGTCACTACTTTTAGGCTGTGTTCGGTGTTCCAGAGAAGAGAAGATAAGGGAAAACAGGGGAGATCTTTCTTCAATTTTCATTTCATTTCCATCCCTATCCTCTCATGCTGATTAAAGGGGTTAGAGCCTGACAGGGAAAGAGCTTATAGGACTTGAATATTGTACTTTTTCAGGAAGCATTGCCTAATGGAGTTAACCCATTAAACTTTATTAGGTCATTAATAAAATTTTAGGGTTGAGATACTAATCTCCTCCGTATACAAACAAGGAAGCAACTATCCGGCAGCGATGAAAAACTCGTCCTCTAACAATGGAGGTACCTTTATGTTTTCCACCTACTCTTCACATGCTATGGAGATTGGAGAACCAAAAGATTATAGTTTAGAACAAGAGGTGAGCCCCATGCAATGAATAGCTCTCACTCCACCCTATTAGAATCCCGAGTTAAATGCACTGCCAGCCTTTAATTTAAGGTTCAAATCCCGGCTGTCGTGCTCAAGTGTTTAAATCCTTAAATCCTCTATTCCTACCTCAATTCCTACCAACAAAGAGGGGAATGAGAGGAGTGATATCCTACCAACAAAGAGGGGAATGAGAGGAGCGATATCCGCTCATGTTGTCTACAGACTACAACTATTGTGCAGAGGACATTTCTCGGCGAGTAATCAAAGTTTTTTATAATTATTTGTTCGAAGCGTAAAGAATTCGTACATGTAATTGTGAAAGATTATTTAGACAAATAATTGTAGACAATTCTAATCCGAATAATATACCACAAATACAAAAATACTTTATGAAGCACATGAATAATCTGCTATAAATTGTAAAATCTCTCTTCGACAAAAGAGAAATGCTACACAAATTTCTGTTCATTTCTTTTCTAAAATAGCTTTTAAAATTATATTTAAATCAAACTAAGTAGTAACTTTAAAAACCATGTTGGAAAACGTGATTAGTGAAACTGTGTGAAGCAGTTTTATCCGCGAGGACAAGAGCCTACCCTGATTCAGACGCTTAACAGCTTTGATGTGGAAAGCCATTATGGCTTCTCAGACACTGGCAGAATGGATATATCACTTATTAAGGCTGATAATATGAACAATATTAAATTCGAAATTCCATTTAAATTTGATCATAGAACTCCACGAAACAAGAAATTTGATTGCAGGAGGATTGTATAAAAGGAACTGCATAGATCAATAAGCTTGCGCATTCCAGTTCATATCACGAACTACTTTGTTTCATATAGACAATGAAACAACGATCATACGAAACATAAAAGAAAAAATAAGGGAAAAAAAACAACATTATACAAAATACACTGGAAAGTTTCCTCTATTTCCTCCTGAACAAACTTCTTAGTTTTCCTCTTTCCAACCGCTCCAGTAGCTTCTTGGCACCCGGGATGTCCATTTCTGTAAGCTTTTTAAGATACCCAATTGCTCCATATGAGATCATCAGCTTCTTACATTTCTTACTTGAGGATAGAGATGCAAGGCAGGAAACAGCATACTTTTTGGAAGTGTTTTGTGGACTTGGGTCGAGCAATTGGACCAGATTTGGCACACTTTTATCATCCTTCTTAACTTCTCTGCAGTTTTGTGACAGCATCATCAAGCTTGAAATTGCCTGGGCAGCAACCTCTCTAACACTGTTTGATTTAGCCTCAAGCATCTTGACAAGCAAAGGAATGCACCCGGCTTCACCTACCAATTTCTTCACCTCTGTCAAGCTACAAACCCGACAAATTGCAGATGCAGCGGCTTGTTGTGCGCCCAATGATCCAGATTTAAGCACATGAACTAACCGGGGCAGGAAACCAAGAGAAAGCAAAACTTCTATTGAAACCGACCCAACCAAGTTTCTTAATGCACCAACTGCAGATTCTTGCGGCAGTGGACCATCAAGATAAGCCAAAAGGCTCCGAACACCGCCTTCTGAAATAACAGACCTTCTTAGATTGTCATTGCTGGCAGTGAGATTCTGCAAGCACTCTGCTGCGTATTCTTTGGAACCCAACAAAATTCCACAATCAAGAAGATTGATCATAACCCTTACAATCCCTTCCTCGGCTAGGGTTTGTCTCACCTCCGGGACAGCTGATATATTCTTCAAAGTACAAGCACCTGCAGCCTGTGAGACAGAATCACCAGTCCAACAAACCTCAATCAGCGGGCGAACCCCGCCATGCCCAACAATGGATCGAGCTGTGTCTGGTGACATAGACAGTCTCTGAAGAGAGATTGTAGCCTTCTCTTTGCCCACTGAACTACCTGACTCAACAAGCCTAATCAGAGGCGGCAAGACTCCTTCTGAAACAAGCCAATTCTCACAACTCCCTGATTCTGCTAGCAAGCAAATTACAGTGACCGTCTTCTCCCGGATACGAGGAGATGTTGCCGTGAGTAATTGAATTAAAGCAGCAATATTGCTCCGGCCCAAAACAGCCAAAACGTTCTTTTCATCCTCTTTCATTACTTCGACAAGGCTGTCAAGAGCTCTGTGCTTTGCTTCTAAGTGCCCGATTTGAAGCCGGGCAAGTAATTCCTTTAGATTACTATGAGTTGCAGCCTCTGGTTCAGCTGAAGAACCAGCCACAGATAACGGCAAAGTAGCCTCACCAAGCACCCCGGTCTTGATCAAAAGACCACAATCCCTCAAATTCAAGTCCAGCTTCCCTGACAAAGCATCCAAGTCACTCTGCATCCTAAGCTTCCCTTCATGCTTCTCCCCCACGCACAACTCAGCTAACTCAATCGCTTCCTTCAACGTCTTCGACATGGCCTGCAATTGCTCCTTACAAAGAGCATTCTTTGAGAAGCAAGGGTGGCTCGACAAGTCTGATAAACGCAATGGGATCTGCTCCAATTTTGATATTATCATCTTCCACCTACCAGGGAACCCCTTCACCTCCCTAGCCTTGATAAGTGCCCCCGGAATGAGCTCTTGGGCATGAGATAACCACTCTTCAGCAGACTGGGTGTCGGCCAAAACCTCAGCTCCACTCTCTTCCACCATGATTTCAATATCAGTATCGATCAAATTTGAGAATTCCAGAGAAAAACCGAGGCCTGTAAGCTAACAACCCCAGATGAGAAAACTAGGAAAGGAGATGATATTTGCATAGAAAATTAGATGGCAGTGGAGCAGTTGCAATCATAAACACATGAATTATAAATTAAGTCTGTAATAAAAAAAGAAATCAGGGATTAAAAAAAAAAAAAACTAAAAAACAAATGGGACACATCAAGAGCTTCGAGAATCTTGTATGATCACACAGAGCTTTTTTGCTGAAAACAAGACCCGACCAACCAAATCGAAGTACCTAAAGATGCCCCACGAGTCCTTTCCACTGCTCTGCAAGTGCTCATTTAATGCCAATACAACTGGATTTGATTATACAAAAGTATTGTGGATGAAAATGAAAGAATTACTTTTAACGGCTAAGCAGTGCCGTCCAATTAAGATTTAAGCAGACGTCGGCACGATATTTTTTTTCTCTCCAATCACCAAAATAGCCCTTTAGAATTAAGCAATGTACTAACTTATGGGGGTACTTTGGTAAGTATGAACTAAAGCTACAACTTTACTTTCCAACCAGAAGGTGGTGAATACAGAACACCATATCAGATTAATCTACTGATCCGGATCTGTATTCAAAAGGTCAAGATTTTTCTTCGAGAGGTAGGGATAAGTTGGAAAACCTTAGCTGTATTTCCATGTTTCTCACATAAATGGAGCGTCCTGGTTAGAGAGAGAGAGAGAAAGAGACTTTGCTTTGAATAGAAGGTAGAAGTCTCTATCTACAGGTGTATTTTCTTGAGTGTATTTAAATTTATTCAAAATGGACAATCCCCACTGGAAAAGAAAATGTCACGAAAATTCAAAGCAATATATACGAAATATAAAATTTTACCTCGAATTGACTTGACTTTCCTTAACTTTCACAGGATTCTTCGACCACTAACAGCCACCAAACAGTGGCTCTCTCTCTCTCTCTCTCTCTCTCTCTCTCTCTCTCTCTGTGAACTGTTCTGTAGGAGCAAGGAAAAAGAAAAATGATAAATAACGAGCAATAAATCTATGGTAGCTGAAAGCAAACAAAATTCCAAAATATAAAACAAAAGAGTAAAAAGAATAAAATAAAATCGCCTTTTCTGAATTAGGCATCAAAGAAAGGAAGCTGAATCAGCTTCAAGAACAAACCTTTAAGACTCAGTAACTCAGAAGGTTTCCCTTTTTCACGCAGAAAGCAAGCCAATATAGCTTCATCTTCAAACCTTCGTCTCTCTCTCTTTCAAAGCAGTAACTCAGAAATGCTTCAAAGAATCAGCAACCCACCATAGCTTGACCTTCAAATGTCTCCTCTATCTCTCTGTCTCACTAAAAAGAAAATCCAGAAATGCTTCTAAAATCAGCAATCAAAAAAACAGCTGGATCTTCAATAACCCTTTTCTAACTCTCACTTTCAGAAGACACTGACCCAGAAAACAGTTTTCCAGAATCAGATATGGCCAGAGCTCATTTTCGTTCCCTAACGAAGAAACTGACATCAAACGGTCGAAATCATTTAAAAGGGGACAAAAAAAAACCCAAGAAAAAAAATACAGAAGAATCTTCAACCTGGAAGAAGAGGAAGAGATCCAAGTTTGAAAAACGCACCTAAAGAATTTCAGCTTTTACCTATAAGACACACAGAAATAGTGCATAACAATCGCAACTAAATTCAAAAATCAAACTTCTTCGATCTCTCTCTCTCTCTCTCTCTCTCTGTAATGGTCCTAAATGGAAGGAAATGTCACTCTCTGTCCCTCAGATTCTCTGTTAAAAAAACGCATTATTTTACTACTCTGCATGTTTTAAAGGTAAATGTCGAGCACGATGACAGATCTGACGGCTGTGGTTGAGGTTGTGGACAGAGGATCCGACCGTTGGGATTGGGTAAATTTTTGAATATGCTTTTCGAAAGTTTACGTTACCGATGTGATGAGATGGCCGTGGATGCCACGTGTGCGGTGGGACGGTTTATGACTTTTCAAAATGGTGCTTATACCACGTGCGTGGGAGACAGATCATGGGAAACTGTGTCCCACACGGTTGGATTTACCTATTTGACCTTGTAATGTTTTTTTGAATTGGTCCATAGGGCCTATGAATGGTTCATATCAATGTCAGCCATTGTTTTTGTTGTAAATTGTGTTTGTGTCCCTTCATGGCTCATGCAATCGTTAAAAAAATTAATAATAAAAAAATAATCGAAATAGGGAATAATTATTTCATGGTTCATAATATATATTATCACACGGTAAATACGTTGTTATGTCATTTAAAATTTAAATAAAATAATACCATGTATATCGTTTAATGCTACAAAACAAAAATACATAAACCGTAAAATAATTCATTTTTATTTTCAAAGTAAAATAAAGAGGATCTTTATCATATAAAAAGGGTTTTAATATGCTAATGTGGACCAACCATGATGCAGGCCATGCGGTCCTCACTAAAAAATATAAATATAATTCTTTCTCTCTTAGGATTAGGTTTATTATTGTTACTAGGAATATGTTTACTTTCTCTATAAGTATTTATCTTATATAAATAAGCTTTTGAATTACTATCAAATCAGAGAATTCTCTCTCAAATATTCTGTGAAATTTTTTTTTTTTTTAGCCTGCGAGCTTATTTTTATCTTTTGGATAGAAGACGAATATGTTTTTCCTTGCAGAATCAAAGATACTGATCTTTGATTAGTTACCTGAATCTTCTGCTACAGCAAACTATAATTCATTGCATTTACAATAGAACAAAAAATGGGACAAAAAAAAGAGAGTCTATCTTCAAACCATTTTTCATTTTTCATTTGTATATTTTGATTTGTACTAATTTGGGGACATGCATAACATGCATTCATCTTACAACCCTAAGAAAACACCCATTAAATTAAGTGAAGAACGGGTTCAAGTTTTAAACTAAAGAATGCAATCATGAGCTTCAGAAGAGTCAAACAATGGGATGCTGTTATAATATTCATCTCATAATTAATGGAAAGAGAAAGGATGTGGACACCGAATGATTAAGCTAATAATTTATACAAATTTATTTTAGTAATGCATTTTGAATGTTTATAAATTACCTAGAAAAATAATGATTAAATGGCTCATTATAGATGATGTCATCAGGCTGCAGGGTGTATCCCCTCTCTGCCCCATGTTTTTCTCCTCGCTAGTCCAACTAATTTGGCCATGGCCCATCCATGCCACTTGTACTTTGACTCGAAGTGAAAAAATTAAAGAAAAGAAATGGAAAAATACATTTTGGCTATCACTATTTTTGCATTTATATTACCAAATTTTAAAGAGTAATGTTAAAAATTATATTTTATTTTATAATTATTTATAGAATATGATAACCCCAACTAACTATTGAATTGGTCATTAAAAAAAAAAATTATATATTACACTTTAATTTCACTGGATTGATAAGATAGTATTCATAAACCCTTAGTTTTTTATTTTTATTTTTAACAAGAACTAATTTCACGTCGGCCTAGTAGGATTAAGGTGTAGTATATAACATTATTAAAAAAAAAAATTAAAAATCAAGAGTTGGTGGGAACATTTAAGTCAATATTGTGGAATAAAAATATGGTTTATAGTATTTCTCAACTTTAAAAAGTGACATTTAGGCCCCTCAAACTACCACTCTATATCAAATAAGGCACGCTATTAAGAATTTGTGAAAAAGTAATCATGTGCTCTACACGTGACTACTTTTTAATGATTCTTACCATAATGTCCTTAAAATCTTAAAATAAAAATAAACAAAAGTATAATAATAAAATGAGAAATTAAATTAAACTAAATAAAATTGAATTAAAAATTAACAAAATTGAAAAACTAAACCAAAAGGGGTGGTTCCCCTCAAATGCAAATTAGGAGTGGTCGAACCACCTTCACAAACTATTGAGGTGGTTAGACTATCCCAGAAGACTAAAAGAGATGGTTCGGCCACTCTATAGTATTTTTTTTATCATATAATTTCAAAATTTCAAATGTTTATTTTTATTTTTTATTTAAAAGGTATTCTGAAAAGAAAAATGCAAAAGAGGTCATACGTAGCGGACACATCTTTTTCGTCTAATTTGATACAGGTTGGTAGTATCGGGAGTCTGATGTCACTTTTTAACGAATAATTTTATACTTCACACCCATGTTATACCGACTATGTTATACCGACTAATATAACATATTTTAAGTAGTACACTTTTGTTTTTAAAGTGGTTGACATAATAAGCTACTTAAAACATGATATGTTAACTTGTTGGACATGAATGTGAAGAGTAAAATTAATTCTTTTTAAAATTTGGTAGCATAAGTGTTAAAATGTATTTTTCTAAAAATTATGCCTTGTTAGAGTAGTATATTATTTTAAACGCATATATCTATTTTAATATGGGATTTTATTTTATTTTTTTTAAAAAAAGAAAGTATATTACTGATATCGATATGCGATGTACCATTCTGGTATAACTTTGAGGATGATTTCATAATAAAAACTGGAATAATAAAAGGATAGAAAAGGGAGAGGAGAAAGTGGAGAAGAAAGAGAAAAGAGGTTCTTTCAGCTAATGCAATAATTGCAGTCTAACGCACTTTCAGCTATCAAATCACCCTCAAATAGTTTTTTAAAATATGTTTTTAGTGGCCGAGGTAGTGAGGTTCTTCCGAATGGCTGCGGGAACAAAGAAGAAGAGCTCCATCGAAGAGAGAGGGCCTTTTGGCGAGTCAACTGAGACGCGTGGGGCTTTGGCGTTGCGTAGCCACGACGTGACTCTGTTGCCTGTCGGATACGCCACTTTTCCCCATTTTGTATTTCCTATTAGCGTGGGCCTATGGAGCATCCACCCACCTCCTTTTGCCATCAACATCAACACCAACACCATCGCTTTACTACGGGCTTATTTTTAGAAAAAACCAACTAATTTCAACGCATTCTGCTTTTATATCACATTAATAATTTTTTTATTACTACCTAAATAAAAAAATTCACTACAATATAAAATTTTTACACTTTTTCATACTTTTTTTAATTTATTTATTTATCTTTTTACTTCATATTACATCTACCACTTCTTATTACTATCCTCAACTCACTCCCTTACCAAACAAGACCTACAAATAGGGCCGTAGGTTGGTAATTCCACTTTTATGTGCTGGGTTCAAGTCAATCTTAAACTCTAACTATTGAATTAAACGTCATCTCAACCTTAATGTCTTATTTAAATAAACATATGACCCGACCCGACGTCTTATTTAAATGTCTTTTAATGTCTTATTTGAATAAAATCATGTGTTCTAAGTATACATGTCATATACTCGAAACATATAAAATTTGGGCGGCTTAAGAGAAGGGATTTCAGAGCCCATCTACCTCGCTCTTAGGTTGTCCAAGACAGGTAGGCCTCATAACATTTCACAAGCATAGAAAAATAATCTTTAGGGGAATGATCCATGCACTCCTAGTGCACAACAAGTGCCTTGGGGTAGTGCATTTGTTGTGCATTGGGAGTATTTTTTGATCATTTACCGAATCCTTATTCTCCCGACCGAGAGAGAGAGAGAGAGAGAGAGAGAGAGAAAGGGGGGGGGGGGGGGGGGGGGGGCTTGATGTGACCACTATGTTAAACTTGAAGTTAACCAGTTCAAAAGCATATGGAAATTCACAATTACCATACAATTATACAAATAACAAGTAGATAACTGAGCCTGCAATGTCTGCAACCAAACTACAAAGCGAAAGAAAAAGCAAGCCTACCAACCGTTTGAGTGGAACTTCTATTCTGCCTCTGTTCATGAACGGGATCTTTCCCGTGGTGGTGGTGGTGAACGGCTGCATTGTCAATAGTATAGTCAAAAATCAAGTATCATCTATTAACATATCCCTATTTTTTTAATAAGTATACAGACAGACAATAACTACTAAAAGCAAATGTCTGAGAAAGATTTGAACCTGTCATATCTCCCATTGACTGGGCTCTCAGGTCTTTCATACTTGGGACTTCCCCTTGGTTCAGGTCTGGAACTTGGATTTGATCCATGGCCATAGTCCGGGCTATCTCTATTCCTACGATATGGACTTGGGGATCGCACACGATCATAGCTTCTCCTATCAGGAGACATGTCCCGGCCTCTTCTTTCAGGACTAAAGCCAGTTCTTTTATCATCATCATCTCGAACAGCATATTCCACTGAAATGACCCGATCCATGAACTTACTGCACACCTCGAATATGAATAAGCCAGAGTTAATATAGATCTTCTTTGCAAGTAAGTGTTAAGCAGCCATAAAATTCATTATTTCATAGGACTCTTTCGAAAAGCAACTATAATGATATCCAATAACTTCTTGATCAAGTATACTACCAGTCTAAGCATTTGCTTACGGAAAATACAACCTCATATTCGTTGCCTCCAATGCTCTGGTAGCATCATCCTGTGACTCATACTGAATAAATGCAAAATTCCTTCTAATCCTTATGTTCAATATTTTTCCATATTGATCAAAGTGCCTCTCCAGATCCCTTGTCCTGGTATAACTTGGGTCAAAATTAATGACAAACAAGGTTTTTGATGGTCGCGTGCTAGCCGATGATCTTGAACCACCAGGCCTTCTAATGCCACGTTCATGCTGCAATACAATATATAGTGATTGGTTTGACTGCTACACTTAAAGAGTAAAAACACCAAAGAACTGCTGGGCACTATATGGGTATAACGCTTGTCCATTTCATCATGTTTAATAACAAAAATCTATCCTTCTGAGAAGAGTAAAGAGAAAATGCAACAGTTTCAAGTGCGTGCCTTAATGCACACACACCACCACAGAAGGGTATGTGGATATGTAATAACCAAAACCATCATAGCCATTGAGGTGAAGTCTTCTGTGGTGATGTTTTTATGAAATGAATCATATGTCAACCTTAAGAGAAATTTAATTAAAAAGAAGTCATGCATATCTGATATGCGTGCGTGCGTGTGTATGTGAGAGAGAGAGACATGCATGCCTAACAAACATGCTCCAAAAATATGCGATGCAAATATCGTAATAGGATCACATAACAGTGTTCAGACCCAAGCAACACAAGCATCATAAATCACCTTGGTCCACTCAACACGAAGTCGGCGGCCCTTTCGACCAAATTCCGTCCTGTCAAGTCTTCGAATTGCATACTCAGCATCTCGTTCATCTTCCATATAGACAAAAGCAAATCCTAGGAAACCAGAATGTTAAGAACCAGAGCAGGAAAATTTCAGCTATATAAACTAATTGCCAAAAGCAAAAATTCAGCTCATGGATAGTTTAGAAAATCAGGAAATGATAGACTCGTCAAACACCAAAAAATATTCATATTACAAAAAAAAACTGTTAGGAAGTAACACAACACCTGCCACTGGCTGAAAATCATCATGATTTCTATGTTGAAACGTGTCGGAAACTGAACACTGAGCAAAAATCATGAGGAATGAAAAAGCAATAGTATCTGAGGTAGTGTAGGATGGCAGGGCTAGGGCAGATCAGATTAATTCTTCTGGAAAAATACAAGAAGATGAAGCTTGGGCACATGCTAGAAAAGAAATGCAGAGAAGTACATCCACCCAAGAAGAGCATGGACATTCCAAGTAATCCTGCGCCAAAGAAATGGTTGAGTATGGGGGTTTACACTCTAATGAAACTTGCTTCTGTTAAGGGAAAATAACATATACACCCATTTGAAAATGATTATTTTAAAAAATAAAATATTGACCCTATTGAATATTAGCTATCGGATCATGAATTACATGAGGAATGAAAAGATGACATTAAATGCCATTTTTTAAGGGTACTCAAAACAGTCAGAAGAAAGAGCTCAATTGATTAAACATGAAGGTGCCATCACATATGCGCACCCTCTGCGTCCACTCTACTCAACTTCTGTCTCTCTTTAAACTAAATACTATAATATTTCAACTGACAGGAAAAAGGCATTTTATGTCATGCCAAGATTTTGATATAGTAGCAAAAAGTAATTTTGGCTATAAAACTGGCCAAACTTTTATTTTTATTTTTATTTATTTATAATTAATAAAACTGACCAAACTGAGAAGAAATAAATCAATAATGTAACTGGTCAGTATTATTGTTGGGTGCTGTGACTGATATATTAAAAGGGTCAATGAGTTCTTTCGACGTGATCATTTTCAATGGGTGTATGCTATTTTACCCTTTCTTAAACATGTCAAAACCCCACTATGACTCAACATAACAGGACATTTTCATCATTGAGTTGTGTAGTCCAAAAAGCATTTATTCATGCCCACCTTTGTTCAGGGAAATAGTTGCTGTTAGATTTTTCCATTGCTGCAGGACTTCTGAACATAAAATCTGTATTCTAACATACTTATAAAAATCCACCTAGGCATTAATAACATGTGTTTAAACTTCAATATATACTCACCCAGACAGAATATGTGAAACTAGGATAACTCTGTAACAACACTGTTCCAGATTTCACCACACCAATGTATAGCAAACCTTTATGATAGTAATGGAAGCAGAAGTAGATACTAGGCATCATAGCTCAGAAACCCACATATAATAATGTAATCAAGAAAATCACCAAAACCAACAGCCCAAAGAATCTTTCACTTTTTCTAATAGCTTTACCACTCAATGTGAACTTAACATTGAATAGAACAAAAGTGTACCAAAGAACCCAGGGGGAAGTAATTAACCATTATATATTAGGTATAGCAACAAAGGATAACAAAAACAACTGAACAACAAATGTAGCCTTGGACTAATGCAAGATCAAAACACTAATAATAACATTGTAGTAAAAAAAAAAAAAAAAAAACCCTTACCAGACTTCATATCCACCCTCTCGACCCTGCCATATCTTCTAAAAAGACGCTCGAGATCAGACTGCCGTGCATCAAATTCAATGTTGCCGCAAAAGATGGGCTTCATATTCCTCAAGTTCCAAGAATCAAATTTTTTAACCCTTTAAAGAAAAGCATGTGGAAGAAAAAGGAGTAAGGATATAAGTATTTAGTCGAAACAATGTTCAAAAAGGACCACACAAAGGTATACCTATTTCCTTTTTTGGCTTAGGATAATGTGAGAAGAAGAGGCCGATACGAAGGTTTACTTAATTACCTAGCAAGCTTAGTCATTCTTAAGAAAGTTGATCTATGAACATCAGGGACAAGCACATCCGATCAAAATCGTCTTAAAATAGCTATTTCAAGTTATCGACCTTGCATAGCACACACAAACTGCTCATGTGAAAGCACCCACATACACAATGCCGACACCATACATTATAATGCAATATGCAAGCAATGAACTATGCCTCCCTATTAGGTAAATCAAAACTCCAAGGTACAAGTATGATCAGTCTTCTAAATCACATTATCCCAATACTTGGAAAAGAAAACAAAAAATACCTTCTTAAAGAAGAATTCCTGCCACACAAAAATAAAAAAGTCTGAATCGCTGAAATGAGCTCTGGCTCAAACAGCACCTCCTCCCTGTAAGAACAGAGTGGAGGGTGAAGTTGTGGGTTCAAAACCCATCGGCTGCAAAGCCAGGTATCTCCGCAATACTTAGCTACCCTATATACAACTGCCGACAAAAGATCCATACAAAGCAAAAGGCACACAATTTCGGATCCTACATTCACCCACCGAGTTTGCAAGTGAGACCCAAATTATTATTATTTTTTAACATTGCAAGCTTCAAAAAAAATTAAAAAATATATGAAAAAACGATTTGTTTACGCTAATAGAAAAGACAATTACAAGCACTATGCCATTCAGTCCTTCACCCAAACAACAATAGGTCAACAGCAAACAGATCGAAACAACTAGCTCAGATCACATAAATAATTGTTTATAGCACCCAAACTAAAGCAAATAAAAATGAAAATAAACCACAAAAGAGTAAGAAGTCTTAAAAAATAGAGTCGGATCCGTTGATAGCACCGGAAAAAAGGTTTCGATTTCGTACCCACGAACGTTGCGACGGAGACGGGGGGAGGCCTCAGAGAAACCCTAGGTGTAATTGGACCAACTGTGGCTCAGAAATGTGTCTTTTTTCTTTTGTCGTTCGAAAACAGTTTGGACATATACAGACTATCAGAGAGAGAGAGAGAGAGAGGAAAAAAAAAAAAAATACTTCAGTAAAACGACGGCGCCCTGGAAGCAACAAATCTACACTTGGGGTAGTGTTTGGTCATAGGGATTTGTCTTGTCTTACTCGGGGGATATATAGTAGCCACTAGCCACTGGCCACCAAAAAATGAAAGAAAGCCCCTTCTATACGGTAGTGACAGAAAACAATGAATTTATGCCCACCAATAATCACTTGATACATCAACTTAAAGCAACAAATTGAAATTTTGGTAAAATAGCTAATATCTCTCACAACTCTCTTCTGAAGTATCTCACGTTCCAAAAAAAAAAAAAAAAAACCCCACTGCCCAAATCATGTTCACCCGTTCGTCATCTGCCTGTCAGTCGGTCCGCCCCAAATCACCGCACATCCGCCTGGATTGAAAAAAAATATGAAAAAAAAAAACAACTGAAGCTCCTCAACCTAACCCGTCAATCGTCAGCCGACTGCCTCTTCCCCGTCGCCAGATGGCCGGTCCTCCAGCCACAAAGATCCAGCGACTGAGTCTCGGCGACCACCGACGAGCCTCCGGATCCTCTTCCCCACGACCTCTCGACACCGTCGACAGAGATCCGACCTGAGCTTCATCCTCTCTCGGGATCTCTCCATTTCGCCGTCGTTCTCCCCTCTCGCCCCTCTGGTTGTTTTCGATGATCAGATCTGGTCGGTGATCACATCTGGTCCGGTGATTTGGTGCTTTCGGCATTTTGGTTCATCTAGAGATGGTGAACGGCGATGTGGTTGGGGTCGAACTCTGGTCGGCCATGTGGTGGTGAGGCTTCCGTGGGCTACGTCGGTTTGGTTGTTTGGGTCGGGTCGGTGGTCGAGGCTGGGTTTTTTGCGTGAAGACGCCCATCTCTCTCTTCAATCGCCTCATTTCACTACAAAGAAAGCAAAACAAATCGGGGGTTTTGCTTGTATTTGATTTTATTACTCCAGCCTTATGTGCCAACTTCTCATTGGCGGGCAAACAAAGCCTCGTTTTTGCTACAACCAAATTGAAGTTATTCCCAAAAAGAGATGAATTTGTGTTCAATTATATACCCACTTATTATATTCTCTCTCTCTCTCTATACCACTTATATTACGATTTGAAGCTGTTAAGATTCTGAAATTTATTATTATTATTATTATTATTATTATTCTAACATCTGAAAATATTAAAAGAATCCATTAATCTAATAAATGTCGGCTTGAGTAACGTAAACATTGGTGAGAATCTAATGCCCCGAAAACCTAAGGGTTCCTCCGTAAGATTTATTCACGGAGGGTGAGTCAGGGCCTAAGATCATGCCGAAAGACGTAATTTTGCTTTGATTCGATTTTTATTTTTAAAAAATTGCACATAACCCCTTAAACTACCAATTGTGTCATTATCCTCCATTAAATTACAAAAAAATGTCAATGTCCTCATAATAATAGAAATACCCTTCATAAAATTATTAAAATCTAAAAAAATTATATAAAAAAAAATCCAAAATAACAAAAAATTTTCCAAAAAAAAAAAAACAATTTTTTTTTTTTGTTTTCGTTTGTATTTTTTTTTAAAAAAAAAATTGTTTTTATAATTCTCAGTTATTTTTTTTCGTTTGTTATTTTTTTGAATTATTTTTTTTTTTTTGAATTTATAAGGATATTTTTGTCTTATTGAATAAAAATTTATGGTTATTTTTATTTTTTTGTTGGTCTTATGGATGACATTTATATTTTTTAGTAGTTTAATAAGAAAATTTGATACAATTGATAATTTGGGATGAGACATTAAAAATTAAGTGGTAGTTTGAGAAGGATATTTGTACTTTTTCTTATAAAATTTCTTTTAAGTCGAAACAAATCAAGTGGACTTAATTTTTAGATTGATCATACTTTATAAACATATTCAAGCAACTCGAGATAAACTTAAACTCATATATGCTAAAAGTTTGATGCAATCAACCTCAACCTTCTTTCGGTTTTCTTTTTCTTTCTTTTTTTCTTTTTTTTTTAAAAAAACTTTATTCCTTTCATAAGGTGGACCTCAAAAAAGTATTTTTATAGTTTCTTCCCCTCCAGATCAAAAATTTTCGTTCCGGTCTATGTACGTATACACGTGATGCCCTATATATGTTCTTATACCGTATAATAAATATAGATAATTAGACATCTTTTCATACACAATTATTAATTTATGTTGTAATTGACTTATTATTGAATGTTAAAAAAACAAATCACTCAACGTTCTTATAAGCTGTTAAATTACTGATGTGAACCAATTAATACAAAACACAGGAATGGATAGGTTGATTTTTTCGAGTGAGTCAAGAACTTCCAAAAATCACAATGAGACTGTATTTTACTTAACAAAATTCAACATAATATTATTCCATAGTTTGTTTATTTAAATATACAATTAAGCTAGCAAACTCACGTAGGAGTGTAACTATGTTCTAGATAGAGTTTCACTACTTCTATCACATTCCTTTAGCTAGATAATCCTACTGCTATTAAAAGAGAACTTTAAATGAAAACAACTACTACTACTCGTCTTCTCTCATTAGAAGAGATAAGATTTTTATTCAACTACTACTCATATTAGATATATCTGCAACTTAGATATATCTCTTACTTAGATATAGATGTAATCCTTACAGATTAGGATCACATCAATTACCAGTTATTTTAAATTAAAGTTTAAACCGATAAAAAATAATAAATTTAATCATTTAATTAATTATTTAAAATTCTCCCTCACATGTAGGTTTAAATTTTTTCTTAATAAGTGAGAACCGGCACATGAAATGTATTTTGTAATTGTATACATTATCAGGATGGGGTCAACGAGTAATCAAGAAGTTCTCATGAAGAGAGGTCTTCAAGTGCTAGCGCGTAGTCTTCACATGCCGGCTCAGCTCCTCCCAACCGTTGCTGTGTTGTTTTTGTTTTTCCATTTTTGGGCCTTTTGTTTTATGTTTCTTCTTTGTGTTACCTGTAGCAATTACTCGAATAGTGTTTGGGTAAGGTTCTTCATAACCCTATCCACACCTTCTTTAACTACGCGTCTTTTCTGGCGGCATGGATTCTTGGCATTTGTTCCAAAAATCAATAGGTCTGCATCATTCATTTGATGCATTGCTTCCTGTTGTTTGTTTTCTCTGGTGCTTATTATTGAGTTGCGCAGTTTTAGTTTATTGTTATTTTTAATTGTAATTTCTCTTTCATTTATCTTTAAAAAAAAGAAAAAAAAGAAAAAAAAGAAAAAAAGAAAAAAAAAAAAGGACTCCTCATGGGCCATGGCTTAGCTAAGCGACCTCCATTGTGAGTTGGTGGGATGCTCACCTAATATCAGCACAAAAATAAAAATAAAAAGGAATATTGTATATTCCTATATATAGAACATGCTATGATTTCTCATGAAACGGCCAAAAGAATTAAATAAGTAATGGCTCCAAAAAAAAAAAAAATCAAGTAGTACTTACAAATTTACATTAATTCTTCAACTTGATTATGGCTTAGTCATTGATTATCATTTCTCATCTGCGGGGAAGTACGTACCAAACTTTGATTAGATCCCAATAATATAATATTATCAATTAACCATGATTACGATTGATGGTTTCGACATGAAGTTCGTGGAAAATCCAAACACCAGAGACAAGTGGGTAAACTTATCAAGAGAGACAAACTATTTTTGTAGTTTGCATTGTCTTCTTCTTTCTTTCTTTATTTAATTTGTTTAATTTGTTTAATTTGTTTAATTTCTCTTCTTATAACAGGATCTTCTAGCCATGTCCGAGTGTAACTGTCAACTTTAAAAATGTCCTCATTTCACCAATTCACTCCTTATGATTACCCAAGGGAGGTCGACATTGTGTCATTGTATCCAATAGCTAGGGCATTTATTGCAGGCCGGGTGCAATACCTTTAATTTAGGCCATTTATTTTAAATGAAGGCTTCAAATCATGACAACACGTAGGAGACTCAATTAAAAACAATTTTTTGTCAAAGTGGTGGTTTGGCATATATGGGGTGAAAAGGCAGTTATAGTAGTTAATTACAGTAATGTGTCTTGCACAATTCTTAAATATTTAATGGTTGATCTTAAAAAGAAGTTATTTAGAGTTGTGTAAAAGTTGTACAAGAGCTGTACAATAAACATTATTCTGAACGGTTATTGTCTCTAATCGCTTACCATAACCGGCTATTTTATTTTAATAACAGCAACCGCTCCACCTCAAGCAGTCAGTAGTTATTTAAAATTTTAACCATACAACATAATCGCTTTTAAATTTTAGCATTTAAGGCTTATTTTTGGGTGTTGAGCCTTCATTTAACTTTTTTTGGGGCTTTCTTTTTTTTTTTGCTAGACATATGGTGTCTTTTAAAACTGCTAACTTTTTCCGTTTTCTCATAAAACTTCTAACCGTTAGCCTTTTCACCCATAATTTGGCCACCGCTAATCAACCATTGAAGGTGGCCAAACCCTATAGCTAAAATAGGTGATTCGGCCACCTCTTATATCTCCTATATACTGTTGTATTTTAGGCTGTTTATTTAAATAAATGATCTAAATTAGCTAGAACTATTGCATCATGAGCAATACCTTAAGTACGAGACCATATCAATCTATCCAATGGAGTGGCATTGTAGTTTTTTTAAAGGATAAATATATTTTTAGTCCTTGTGATTTAAGATTATGACAAATAATTTTATGAATTTTAAAAAGTGATTAATCAAGAAAAAAAAATAATGAACAACATGGCAGAGCACTAAAACGCATCTACTGCGATTATTATTGTGTACCATAAAATTAAAAAAAAAATTAAAAAAAAAAAAGGAAAGAAAGAAAGAAAAAAAAGGAAGTTATCATTTCTCTCTCTCTCCCTCTCCAAGCGAAGAAGACCTTATACTATCACTGGAAAGCAACAGCGGCCAACTTCGTAGAACTCCTCACTGTATGGAAGTTTTATACAACATAAGACATGATTAGCAACCACTTCCTTCATGTAGCATCCATGCCTGCGCGCCTTCAATTTTCTCCATTGTATGGGGACCCGCTAAAGGTTGGAGGAACCACTACAGAAGAAGAAACCTTGAACCTCTTACTCCTCGTACCCTGCTCATCGGCATCATCAACACCTATCTGATCTGGGCTATCCATATTCCACCCCATCATTCGCTCCATGAACCCTTGCTCACCAAAACTAACCTCTCCAATATCCGATCCATCCGAATCCAACCCATGTTGCCGGAAACCGATCCACTCAGCACTGCCTTCCGAAACACTAGAGCTTTCCCAAGAACAGGGCGCCTCATTCCCGACATGGGGCACAATAATGCTTGGATGCACAGCCACTTTCTCAACGTTGTTCATGTCCATTTGGTTCTGGTATTGGTAGTTTCTGAAGTGAAATATCTTAGCAAAAGTGAACTGGTCACTTACCCTACTTTTCGAGGACTTATTGTGATCGCCATTCCTTGCCATGATACTCTGAAGGTTTTTGCTCAGTTTAGCCTTCAAGGAAGAGAAGCTGAGCCCATGCCTCCCGTCAGATTCCGATGGTGACCCTCCGTTACTGGGGGATGACGAACCCGAAAGGCTCGAACTGGGGTTAACTGATGCAAAGTTGGTTCGGGCATTTTCCCCACGGAGGGCTCGAGCCGCCTCGTCATAGGCTCTGGCCGCTTCTTCTGGGGTGTCATAAGTTCCGAGCCATAGTCTTACACGTTGAGATGAGTCCTTGATCTCTGCCACCCATCTCCCCGACAGCCTTTGTCGAACTCCGACAAACCTACGAACTGCCGGTTTGCTTGATTGCCGCACCTTGGTGTTGACGGTGGTGGCAATAGTGGTTTTCGTGGTTTCAGAACCTCCTGCCATTGACACAAAAAAACCGCAAGGATCGAGATTGAAACTGAGCTTTAACTAGTTTTCTTTTGGGCTCAGCAAGGACTAGGGGAGGAATTTTTATATGTTATTGCATGTGAAAAGCTCATAGGCATAGATGGTACGATCTGGCGCTATATATATATATATAAGATAGCTGATGATAGCTCCAAGAATTGAAGTAATAGATCCAGGCATATACCCATCTCTATTATTAGTTTGTTTCTTTCGTATTTTTTATTCTAGCTTCAATGGCTACTTTTTTAATGTTCAATCGTGTGCATAATGTGCTTCCAAGTTGCCTAAGTTAGCTCTGCTCTATGTATTAGACGGCTCCAAGGAGTGATGAATGCAGGTGCAGGCAGATGCCTATGGTCTCTATCATAGTTTGTTTCATTCTAATTTTCTAATTAACTCTTCAATCACCATTTTTTTTTTTTTTTTTTAATCTTCAATCGTGTGCATAATGTACTTCCAAATTGCCGCATCTTCGGCTCTATGTTGATAGAGCTAAATTTTCGGATTGTTGGATTGGAGGCTATCTTAAAAACAAGAGAAGATTATTAGGGTCATAGGGTGACGTCACTCAGAAAGGCACCGGTAGAGAGCCTGTGTGAAGCTTAAGTCAGTGGTGTATTCCTAAGAGAAAACTAATTAATAGAGAGAGAGTTTGAATTCTAACTTCACTATTTATTCTTATTTCAATTAAATGTTTTACTTTTGAGATTTCATTTGTTGAAGATGAGTTTAAGGACGCTCGTGGATGGGGAAAAGCGTTTAAAACTTAACTAAATCACTGCACCATAAATCTCAAAGTACTCCATATATGATATATGTTTAGTGGATGACTTTTAATGTCTCAAAGATCATACCATATGAGTTCTTAAAGCATGGTTATTGAAATGGTTTTTTGTGAACCTCAATATTCTTTTTGCAAAGGCGACCAAGCATGGGCCAACTCGAAAGCCGCGGCTCAATCAGACCCGAGCCAAACGGCTTAACAATGGAAAAATACAGAGAGAAGCCGACACGATAAAGGCGGTCAGAGTTCGTCGGCTAGTAAAATGAAAAACGGATTAATTTCCTAAAACGTTGCGATCGGAATTTCTAAAACCCGGCGGGAAAGGTTAGTTTAATTGTTGTGACGTGGAGGTGACCGTTGGATTTTAGTCGTTGGAAATATATAGAATGATTTGTGGGCTCCAACACTCCGTACCGTGTCCTTTGTGCTGTTTGCAATTTCTTGGTGAAATAATATCATATATCCCTTAAATTTGAAGCAATTCTTAACGTTCAAATATGGACTGCTAAGGCTTTGTGGGTTGATTGGAAGAAAAACCATTTTTATTTGTTTTGATGTCCAAGCAATGCCATGCAGATTAGGACTAATTATAAATCGGTATCCCCATCAAATTGCTATATAAATTAATAGTAATTTAGACCGTGATTGTTAGAGAATTCATATAGAATTGACTTATCGAGATAGATAGTTAGACAATTTAAAATTTATTTAGATAAATGGGTAGGTTTCATATGTGTTCTCTCGTTACTACTGTCCAAATTTTTAACAATTTAATTAATTAATTATTCAAATACTTCTAAAGGTGTTCGGAGTATTGTAATGTCAGAGATACACACTTTGGTTATGTAGAGCTCTTATGTTAGCTCTATTGTCTTCGACATATTATTAATGAAGTCTATAAATTGTATTCAAAATAAATACGCTTATTAGTCCTAATCATGAGGCCTTTAATACCCAAAATTAATTCCATTCGAATTGAGGGATTAATTTGTCTGTTAGCAACGTGGGTGTTGTGAGCAAGACACGTGGCACCATTTATGATCCAAATGGGTGATATTATCCACATAATCCTATGCTTCAAATCAAAACGGCTTGTACGTATAAGGCCTAGTCAGATATGTAGAAAGTGGAAATTGGAATGACTTGGCAATTTGCAAAGTGTGGTTTGTTAATTGATCGATGTTGGTTAGCAAATTCAATCATTGCTTCATGATATCAACAGATCGATGACTCAGTCTTTTTTTTTTTTTTTTTTAAGAATATTGTAGCATATGCTACATACTATATATTGCTGAAAAGACATGAAGGTTTACATATTAAAAAAGAGGTACAAGTCCCCTCGCACTCTAAATCAGAAGAATTTTTGACTTAAAAAACAACTACCAAAGTAGAAATACAAATCTTACAAGAATTACATTTGAGCATCTCTTTAATTATATTAACGCTAACTCTCAAAATAAAAGAGTGTCGATCTAGCATTTAGTCAATAAAAATTCTAGTAAAATTTAAGTAATACAAAGACAGACTGTACCGAAGAAACAAGGAAAATATACAAACACAAAGGCAGAAAAAACCCAAAAACAAGTCCTCGGTAGTGGAGAAAAGAGGCTGACTTCGCTGGACACATGCCGCTACCGAAAGCACCCAGCAGAAGAACCGACGCTGCCACTCCCCAAACTGGATTTCTTGAGTTGAATATTCCTGCCATAATCGAAAGAAAGAAAAAACAAGAAAAAAAAAAAAATACAAACCACTGTAGCCCAAAAGAACTAAGGAAGAACATCCACCACCGATTATGGCTGAAGAAACAAAACTCTATAACCCTATTAACTGAGAGAAAAATTGACCTCCACTCGTTAAAAAACAAAGCCGGGAGGAGGGAGGCACGTAGTTGGGTTGAGCTTCAGGTGGAATTAAACCCGTTGAGATTAAGACACGTGTCCATTTCACTATACCTGAGTCAAAGTCCCAAAAATGCCTAATCTCCTAGCTATTGGCATGGTGTAAAATTGCAAATGGATGGTACTAACAAATACTTGCCCAAAATCCCTTTTATGATCTAAATTTTGCATATTTTTATTCAAAAAAAAAAAAAAAAGCTTTATTGTATTCTCTAATCATTA